>NW_027439225.1:300000-599886 GCF_964188355.1 Buteo buteo | reverse complement strand
CGGATCTTGTCCGGGAGCCTCAGGGCAACCCCACAGGTATGTCAGTTGAATGAGCGGGCATTTAGGTTTTAATATTTGTTCCTATGAAATTTAAGTTAGTATTTTCTTGGCTGATGCTTAGACATGCAGAAGAGCAGAGAGGGAATGGGTCAGGCTCAGTGATGTGGCCTGGGGCGCTCTGCCTTGCAAAACATTCTTTCCCAGCCTTTCTGACCCTGCGCTGCTTCCAGTGCCTGCTGCAAAGCCATTGGGCTTGTTGGGGTTGAGTTTAGAGCTGGTGTGGGCTCCAGGGAGTCCTTTCTGCGGCAGCTCTGTACATGGTTTGTTTTAAACTGGCATGTTCCAGGCACCCAGTAACGGTCTGCACAGTGCTCCTGAGTGGCAGGGAGAGACGAGTGCCATGGAGCAACCCTGTGTGTGAACTGCATTCATTGCCGTTCACATCTGAAGAAGTCTATTGAAATATTTCACAGGAGCTTCTCTGTTCTGTTTGTTTACAGACGTGGCTGGACGCAATGGCTATCCAGCTTCCCAGCCGGGTTCCAGGGCTGACGCGCAGGGAGATCGCACGGGTACGTCATGGCTTTTTACTTCCTTTGAGAGCTGCCAGCTCGAAGCCCAAATGTGAGCAAGATGTCTCTTGCAGGTGTGGGAATATAGGCCTGCATCGTGTGTGCCATGTTGTTCTGTGATCCCCTTACATGTTCTGCTATTCAGTATGACAGTGTATATCACAATGTATGATGGGAGCTTCTCGTGGGTGTTTGGTTGCAGATGTGGGTACAGGGAGGGCTCTTCCAGCTTCTCGGCTGGGTCCTGCGCTGGAGCTCACCTGGCATCCTAGGGGTGAGTAGTCAGTCCTGACTGACTTCACAGACTAAGCGCTCGTTTTCAGTATGTTATTCTTGAGAAATTTAACTTTATACTTTCTGTTAAGGTCCTCAAAGAGCAAAGTATAAAGCTAAAGCTGAAATAGGAAGATCTTCCCAGCGGTCACCAGAAGTCCTAAAGGAAATCCTGAAGGAACTGGACAAAGCAGCACGTGGTGGGTATAACCAGAAGTCTTGGGAAGCTGAGGTTTCAGATGCATGTATGGACATGAATCCTGTGCAGCAGGAAGGGATCGATCAGAGCCGCACTGCACTGACACTCAAATTTCACACCTTGCAGGTGCTGGTGAGCTGTAGAGATGGTGCAGAGTCTCTGCTGCCAGTTGTGGTTCAACTGAGCCCCAGGGACGGCTGCTGCCCCAGTTACAGCGTTACTGGCCAGAGCTGTTCTGGGCAGACGTTGGTATCCAGCTGGCAGGAACTGACAGTGCTCACACCTTGAGTGTGTGAGGGACTTGGCTGAGGAGCCGATTCCTGATAAGCCATGAGAGGGCCAGCACCCTGCCAGTCACTGGCAGGGAGAGTGCCCTTGGCCAGTGGACAGGATGCGCCGGGAGCTTGGGGTCACTGAGACCAGCAGACTTTGCCTGGGCTGCAGGCATCCCCTGGGCAGGATGGGAGCACCCCGGCTTCGCAGCCTGGTCTAACCCCATTGTTCTCCTTGATGTCTGAGGACTCTCGGTGACACCTCGGGGTCAGGGACAGGCGAAAGCTGGACACCCAGCTGAAGGCCCGACACCTAACTTGAAGGCAGCTAAAATGAAGGGCTGTGAATTCGGTGTCGGGTGGTCTGCCTGTCTGTTTCTAGTTGTGGTTGTGGTTTTCCTCTTGTTTTGGGGGACTGTGGGCTCTTCACTGCCACTTGTGAAAGTGCCCAGAATATGCTTGCAAGAGCTTGCGGTTCAGTCCACTATGCGTGTCTGTTACCCTTACCATGTGGTGGAGTTGGTATGATGGGAAGTGCTTCTCAGAAGGACTCTTTCCCCACCTGAACTGGCCACAGCATCTTCCTGTCTCCTCTGAGGGAAGTAATTTACCATCATCTTGCAGTTTGCCAAAAATGCACCAAGTGGAATGTGAACAAGATCACATGCAATCTCCTAGTCTCTTAGCAGGTCAGGATTTGCTGTCTCCTGGTAAACTGGAAAGTGTCTAGCACTTAAATTTTTCTCCATGAATGACACATCGTTTGGACTAGTGACTAGGTGCACCCCCAAATGCCCAGGCTTTGTTTCTAAGCGTTATTAATGTATTTTGAGAAGTATTGCCTCCTGAAGATACCACGTTCCTGATGAGGAACGGTTACTTCTAATTAAAGTGAGCCACTTTCTTTCTAAAGAGATGGACCGTGAGACTGTGGAGAAGGAGGCGTTTCAGGAAGGAGATAGTCACGCAGTGCCAGTCTCTGACGAAAAAACAGGGGCAATTCAATCAACAGGCGTGCCAGGTAATTGCTGTCCTTCAGTCATCCAGTGTCATGAATCAAAATCATTGTGTGTCTGCAGCCTCTTCCCCTGGTGCCCGCTACTGCACATCTTGTCAGCAGCCAAACTATTAGTACAGAGCGAGTGTTCTAAAAGAAGCCAGCAACGGCTCTCTGAGGATGACTGTCATCTCTGGGGTGTGGAGGTTACTGCCATCAGTGTGCCAGAGAGACACTCACTCGTAACCCTCTGTGTGGATGCAGTGAGATGCTCACCTCCCACCACACCCTGTTCACAGGAATTTGAGAACTTTACCGTTTTGGGGGTGAGGCCATCTGAACCACCCACAGCAGACGATGGGAAATACGACTCTTAATGGAATGTGCCTCCTGCAATACCTGCATCCCAGAGCTTGCCCTGAGTCCCCCTAAGCACAACAGAGGGGGATCCCTCCTGTGAACTGAGGTCCAAAGGGATTCACTGGCGGATGGGGCATGGGCTTAGAGGGAACCTGTGCCACCCTCCTGCATCTTCTGTGCCTGAGCCATGCTGAGGCTTTACCTTTCTCTGATTCTTGGCAGTGGCAGTGCTGTCCAGCCCTGGAGAAGCCCACCACGCCAGGAGATACGAATTTTCTCCAAAGAGTGCAGGTAATTAGCAGTCTTGCAGGGGGCCATAAGGGGAAGACAAGTCCTGAAACCTGGGGGCATGCAAGCAGTGCCCACGCTGGAGGAAAGGCGAAGAGGGAGAGAGCAAGGTTCAGGTGTCTCCTGAGAGGGCCTGACTCCATCCCCTCAGGGTGTGGGTGATGGGCTGGGGAGAGAGCTGGGGGTGGCACTCCCTGATGCAGGGATGGGTTTTGTCTGTGTCGCTCAAAGGAACGATTGGTCAAACAGCTGCGCTCCCCCACATGCTCTCCATCTGGCCTCATGAGTTCTGTTCAGTGGGACAACTTGTCCCAAAGGGTCAGAGAGAGCCTCCAGGCAGCAGCACTAGCAAGCCTTGGGGAGCGAAAGTGGGTGAGCGCAAAAGAAATTGTGTGCAAACGTGAAGGGTGGCCAAGAAGGGGGAGCATACCTGTGACACTGGGAAAACTGGATTACAGCCGTACCACAGTGTGAGCAAAGCTCTGAGGAGAAAGAGAGGCTCCAGAGTGCATTGATTTGCAATGGCTTTGGGAGTTTCCTTTGCTTCTACTGAAACCAAGGAAACATTGCAGCCCCAGCATGTTTGCTGGTGCAGAGATGCTAACAAAGTGAGAAAGAACATTTCCTGGCAATGTCAGACCTCCTGTGAGATTACCAGTAGCGTGCAGGACACACTAATGCACAGAATTGTTGCTGCAGGTGTGGATGACAAGAGAAACACAAATGCTGTGGATCCTCAAGATTTCCGGTACTACTGCATAGAAGGCGCCGTGGCGGTCTTGGGCTCCGTGCTGTTTGGGATGATACTGTGTTGTGTGATCTGTCTGTGGAGGAAGAGACGACGGTGAGTTGTTGGGAGTTTTTTTTGCCAAACTTCTGTATTAGATGGCTGCTATTAGCCATGAAACATTTAGAGGTAGGGTATTGTGGAGTGCCGAGACAGTTACTGGCCAAACTCTACTGAGATTTCTGCTGTAAGATGTTTTAACTGGCCTCTCAATTCATGGGCACTCTTTTGTGAAACGCCTTCCTCCTGTGGCAAGTGTTAGTTAAAAGTGACCCTGCCTCGACAAGAGCAGACCCAGCGACAGACGTAGGATGAGCAAGGTCAGGAAGAAAAACGAGGGATGACATTGCCATAGAAAGTAAGAAGCGCAATAGTGACATCTTTCTGCCAGTGAACCTGCCAGCAGAAATCACCCTGTTGGGTGATGCCGTAAATCCCAGAGGTTCACCTCGACCAGGGTGTCCCAGCAACTGAGACCGTGGTGAGGAGCCTTCCCAGCTCTCGGCCTTGCTTTGGAGAAAGAGTCAGCCTGTCGCATCTGCACCTGAGCACTGCCAGCATGCGTGTTCTCAGCACAGGCAGGGTTTTTTTCTGTGCAGGGGTACGTATCTCTTTGGATACGTATTCTGAAGAGAGGATGGAGAGCATCTCGCTGAACAGAGAGCCGAGGCTGTGCCCTTGTCTGGTCAGGGACAGGCAGGGGAGCCGAGTGCTGGTCTCTGCCAGGCACGCTGAGAAAGGAGAACAGGAGGCTCTCCTGGCCCTGCAGCGCTGTGCCCAGCTTTGGTCCCCTCGGTCTGTCGCGGGCAGGTCTCCTTCCAGGCACGTGCAGAGCAGGCAGGTCAGGATGGTCAGGGCCGAGAGGAGACGAGCCGTGGGCAGGCGAGCAGAGCCCCAGACGAGGGGTGCGGGGTGCCCCGTTTTCTGCACGGAGCTCTCCACGCCCACAGCTCCCACGCGCAGCCAGGCATCCGCACCCCGTGAGGCGCCCAGTGCTGCCCCGCACCCTCACACCCGCCCGGCCCCACAGCCGCGGTGGGGCCTCAGCAGCCTCCTCTCTCCGCAGGCGCCTCTCCGCAGCTTCGCGAGCCTGGTCCGACACCAGCAGCTGCTCCTCGGGCCTGGACAGCCGGAGCAGCCGCTGCAGCACCCCGGAGAGCTGGACCCGACAGCAAGAGCCATCACCTGTGCCTGCAAAACCGGCCCCCCTGCCACAGAGCAGCAGGGAACGGGCCTCCGCCAGCCCGGACAGCCGCCCGGCCCGCCCGCCTCCACCCCGGCCCTCATGGCTGTCCAACTCAGCCAGCCGGCTGTTGCGGGACCAGCCCAGCGACCTCGAGCCCCCAGAGGAATTGAAGCCACCCGCCCGCGCCCCAAGCCCATCGCGCCGGCCCTCCTGCAAGGGCCTGAGCCAGCCCCACCAGGGTATGGGTTTGGGCTACAATGACAGACTCCTGACGGACAGCTTCAGGGATCGACCATTCGTGTCCGAGTAATGGCACAGCAATAAATACAGATCAGTAGCACAGTTGTCCAGGTCGTAATGGCAGCAGACCCAGGGATTCACCAATCCTGGGCCGAACTTCGCATCGGGGCACACAGGGACCTGGATGCCCACGGTGTCAGCAGGCAGGGAGCTGGGCATGGGACCCACCAACAGGCTGGGGGAGCCCAGCTTCCCTGGTGGGACTGTCCTGCTAAATTCTGAGCCACAGAGGCACCAAAGGGGCTCGTTAACAGGTCACCATCCCCACCTCTGCTCCCTGTGCCAGCTTTGTCCTGGAGTGCACAGGACAGGGGTACTGTGTAGGGCAATACCAGCCCCAGCCCCTCCATTGCGTGCGCGCCAAATACACCACATAAGGCAAAGCCAGAAATAAAACACAGAGCAGCACCAAGCTGCTATTGAGCCATAACTGCTTTTGGCTGGGATGGAGTTAATTTTCTTCCTAGCAGCACATATGGTGCCGAGTGTTGGATGTGTGACCAAACCAGTGTTGGTAGCACACCCATGTTTTAGCTGTTGCTGAAGGCTGCTTGCACGGCCCCAAGGCCTACTCTGTGCCCATGCTGCCCTGCCAGCGAGTAAGCTGGGGGTGCGCTGGTGGATGAAAAGCTGGACATGAGCTGGCAATGTGCACTTGCAGCCCGGTCAGTGCAGGTGGGTGGGGGCCGGGGGGGTCTGTGAGGGGTTTGGGGGGGGATTTGTGAGGGGTTTGGGCGGTCCGCGCCTGGATTTGTTGAGGGGATGTTGGGGTCTGTGAGGTGTTTAGCGGGGTCTGCGAGGGGATTTGAAGGGTTTGGGGGGGTCTCTGAGGGGTTTGGCGGGGTCTCTGAGGGGTTTGGGGGAGTCTGTGAGGGGATTAGTGAGGTGTTGAGGGGATTTGTGAGGGGATGTTGGGGTCTGCGAGGGGTTTTGGGGGGGATTTGCGAGGGGCTTGGGCGGTCCACGAGTGGATTTGTGAGGGGATGTTGGCGTCTCTGAGGGGTTGGGGGGGGTCTGTGAGGGGATGGAGGGGTTGTGAGGGGATTTGTGAGGTGTAGAGGGGATTTGTGAGGGGATGTTGGGGCCTCTGAAGGGGGGTGTCTGTGAGGGGATTTGAAGGGTTTGGGGGGGGTGTGAGGCAATGGGGGGTCTGTGAGTGTATTTGTGAGGAGATGTTGGGGTCTCTGAGGGGTTTGGCGGGGTCTGTGAGGGGATTTGAGGGGTTTGGGGGGGTTGCGCAGTCTGCGAGTGGATTTGTGAGGGGATGTTGGGATCTCTGAGGGGTTTGGGGGGGTCTGCGAGAGGATTCGAAGGGTTTGTGGGGGTCTGTGAGTGGATTTGTGAGGAGATGTTGGGGTCTCTGAGGGGTTTGGCAGGGTCTGTGAGGGGATGGGGGGGTTCTGTGAGGGGATTTGTGAGGTGTTGAGTGGATTTGTGAGGAGATGTTGGGGTCCCTGAGGGTTTTGTGGGGATCCGTGAGGGGATTTGAGGGGTTTGGGGGTGTCTGTGAGGGGATGGGGGGGATTTGTGAGCAGTTTGGGCGGTCTGTGAGTGGATTTGTGAGGGGATGTTGGGGTCTGTGAGGTGTTTGGGGGGATCCGTGAGGGTATTTGAGGGGTTTGGGGGGGGCCTGTGAGGGGTTTGGGGTGTCTGTGAGTGTATTTGTGAGAAGATGTTGGGGTCTCTGAGGAGTCTGGGGGGATCCGTGAGGAGATTTGATGGGTTTGGGGTCTGTGAGGGGACGGGGGGATTTGTGAGGGGTTTGGGCTCCTGTCACGCAGCTCCTCCTGCCCAGGGCTGTGGCTGGCAGCACAGACAGACCCGCCTTTTGGGAAAGATTTGCCGACCCAGAGCAAACGCGGGGCAGCTCCTCTCCCTCCCTCCCTCCCCGAGCAGGCGCAGACCCCACAGCAGCACTGAGGGACGGCAGAGCTGCACGCACACCTCGCAAGCGCTGCTGAGGGAACAGCTCAGGAGCAAAGGGCCCTTCCCGAAGGCCGCGTGCTGCCAAGGGAACAGCTCCGGACCGAAGGGCCCTTCCCGAAGGCCGTCTCTCCGCAGGCGTGCTCTGGTGGGGACACAGCAGGTGCCCTTGCTGTCCCCAGGCCTCCCTGTGGGTGTGATGGCCCTGAGGTCTGATGCATGCCTTTCACCCCATGCAGGCTGTGCTGTGGGCTGTCATGAGTCCAGATTCAGGATCCTGCCGGCTGCGCCAATCTCTTGCCAAGGGGCGGAAAGCACCTCGCTCAGGAGGAGAGAAGCATCAGTGTGTTTTATTGAGGTGAAATAATAATTTGACAGAGTTCAATAAATATGAGGAATTTAACAAAGTTTGACAGTGGTTTCCCGAGGTTCAGTAAGTTGGACGGCAAGGTTTGCCTTATTAATTACGGCACGGAAGAAACGTACGAAGGAGAACTGAGTTAGAATCGAGGTGGAAGGATTCACACAGAGACCGGAGATGCAAAAGGGTAAGGAAGACCCTCCCGTTGAGTCGTGAGGTTCAGAGGGGACCCCCTTGCTTTCTAAACTCCTTATGGAGCCTAGGTGCGGCTCGGTCCAATCTTAGTCTCAGACTTGGACAACAGTTTGTCTAATGGAATTATCTGTACAAAGTTTATAATAGTTAATATTAAGTAGCTACGTGGATTAGTACTGTTTCCTTAGTATGAATTCAGCATGCTGTCAGTCACTTAGCAAAGATCTGCTATTGAGAACAGGCCTCTATGCCTCGAGGAGCAACCTTGAGAGGCGTCCCAGCTCGAGGGGAGATCACTGCCATGCAGCCACGCTGCCTAGGAGGGAGAGCTGAAAGAAGGCTCCCTTAGGCTGTCATATTTATGGGATAAAGTGGCTGGCTCCTAGTCAAATCACATGCAATGGGAAGGGTATGCATGAGACTCCCTGTGCCCACAACTTTTTTTGCTCCTTGATAAATGAGTCTTGGAAAAACCACCCGCTATTCCTGTGTTAATCGCCTGATGAGTGTTCCAAGGTGATAGGCAGCGGTGCTCACTGGGTCACTCGGCTCCTTTGTGGGTTTTTCAGAGAAGAGATTGAAACTAGAGGAGTTCTTGGCCTGGCTATGGCTCCTTTACCTCCTTTGGAGCCTGTACCAAACTACGGCTAGTTTGGTTATGGGGTTGAGTGTACCCGTCACACCGGCTCTTGGGAAATGAGGGTACATGTGACCCTGTGCGAGGTCAAGCTAGAACATGCTTTGCAGTTTGTGTATTTACTGCCCTGAATTTTCTGCTCTTCCTGGCTGTCTTCTGTGGTTTTCAGCCTGCTCTCGCCTCCACAGAAAGAAATGCTGTGTGTATGAAAGAGGCCATTATGAATCTTCCCTTAGGAGGTTTTTTTTTTGCGCTCTGCTCCTGAATTACTATCTGTAGTATATCTGCCAATGTTCAAAATATCTTTCTAATTCCCTGGTTTAAGTATTCTGACCCTACTCCAGCTACATGTTACTATGCACAACTCCCACCAACCATCATTTTTTATTTCAAGTTGTTTTTCATGAAATAACACACATTGCATCCAGAATCCTGTGTTGCTGTTCCATGGTTTTCTTCACGGTTTTCCAGCTGTATTCCTCCTCCCCATGATAAACAGTGTTGCCAGTATTTCTTTTTCTCTTAGAATACACATGGTAAGGGTGGTTGCTGGATGTCTCATCCTTTTTAAGGCCGGGAAGACACGTTCTGAGAAGGCCTTTTCCTAGTCCCAGGTATTCAGGGACGCAAGACGTGCCTATCCCCGTCAGCTCTGTGGAGGATTTAAGAGAGGTTGTGCACCTGAAGGTTAAACCGTGCTTCTGTATCGGAAGCTGAATTTCAGCAAGCAAAAGCAACTTCCCCAAATCTTAAGTTGTGTGTCTTTGAATGCTGCAAAATTGAATTAAATAATGAACCTTGCATACATCTTTCTCGATTAAGCGTACAGTGGATGTCTCCTCCTTCAACTAGGCTGGAGCTTAAAAATCAGCTTAAAAATACTGGATAGTGTAATTTTTGCTGCACATGGCCTCAGTCCACTTGGGAGAAAATTGGATTAGTTACACAAGTCTTCGTGGAAGGCTCAAAGAGAGCCTAAGGTTTTGAGTGCCCTAGGATGCTCTTTTCAAGTAGGTTAACAGGCACGTATAAAGCCTGTGATGGCGTAAGGACTCCCCAGAACATCTTCAGTACAGCTATATTTTATGTAAACTGCTGTTTTCATGCAACCTCAGCTAGCGCTGTGCTGCTCTTTACAGGATGGGGTGAGTGGTGTTGTCTTTGGCTGTGTGGGCTTAAATGTGTTTCCAATGTGCGTGTCAAATAATTACCTGTGAAACAGACTGCCAATCTGGCTGAAGCCAGTGCTTCCGAGAAGATGAACTAAAAGCTTTGATGGTACAGTCCTGCCATGAATACGATCCGGTCAAGTAAGTGTTGATCATGTCCAATCTGTTCTTTGAAGATTATGGGAAAATGGCAGAGATGTGTGTTTTAACAAGAGAGACACGTGCCTACCTTTTTTCCCCCTCAAACCTTTTAGTTACATGAAGAAACCCTTGGGTCCACCTCCACCATCATATACTTGCTTTTGTTGCGGAAGACCTAGCCACTATATAAAGAACTGCTCGAAAAATGGGGTATGATTGTGGGGGACTTCTGGTGTTACTCTAGGTGTTAATTATTTTACCTGGGCAGTTATGCAACAAATACATGAACACTCATATTAAGAATTGTTTCTCTTGGGGTGAAAGGCAGAGGTTATATGGCAATGTTGCAAAGCCCTTCCAAATTCAAGGGGAAGCTGGAATTATAAAGGTGGAATTTTCTTTCTAGGTCTTAGACATTAAGTATGTCCATAGATCTTTCTCTATGAACTTTCATGCGTATTTTCATATACTTCAGTATTACTGGAATTTTTTCTGTTTTCCACTCTTTTTAATGACAGTTCACTGTTTTTATTATTTTGTATCAAACCAAGACATTTCTCTTGACCCCATCTATTGCATATTTGCGTGTTGTAATTACACTAAGTCCCTGGTTGAGTATTGATACCATTTCACGTTAGTCACTGAAGGTATACACGTGAGGTATGAATTCAACCTTCACCTATAGACAGCGAGTGTAGGTTTCTCCAGTGACTGATTCAGAGCACAAGATTAAGCTCTCGCTCTGAATTGTGCTTTGGAGGAGGAGCAGCGGGTTTGTCTCTTCTCTGAGTGGATGGTGAGCTAAGGGATATGTCAGCCTTAAGGAACCTGAAGTTAAGCCAAAGAATGTTGCTGGAGTTCAAAACCCCGCTCAAGCCTTTGGAACATCCTGGCTATATTCATGTAGGAAAATAAGTATTTCAGTTGGGCAACCCTTACACTAGGTAAAAGGAGAGGATTAAAGGCTTTTGCTGCTTAAAATCATCAGGGAAATGTCATTTTAAGTGTGGGTCTTGAGGTACGTCTGCCTCTCTTTTCTTGAACAGGACAAAAAATTTGAGTCTGTTCCCAGAGTTAAAAAGAGCACAGGAATTCCACAGAGTTTCATGACAAAGGTGAAGGATCCCAATACGAAGGGTGCTATGCTGACAAGATCTGGAAAATATGCAACACCACCTTTTAATGCCTAGGTATGGAACTAAGTGGACTGACCAAAAAGTGAAGGAGAGAAAGCACGCATAAATCTGAGTGGCAATGCAACCCAGTTGGCCAGCATCTGTCATTCCAAGGGAGGAAGCACTGTCATTGTACCTTAACCTGAAAACCTGTGGTACTTTCTAATATTAAAAGAGGGTGGTCCTACTGCTCATGCCCCTGGAAGTTGGCTAAACTTGCGGTGTGCTAAGAATCTGCGTTTCTGCAAAACACTTCAGTAGTGTTTACAGGGGAGTCGTTCTCCTTGAAAGCTCATTTTGCTTCTGTTTTCTGTTTCAAAGGCTTCTTGCCAAATTCAACAGGTAGCTGTTGGCCTGAGATTTCCTCCCCCTCTGACTTTTATTAAATCCCATGTGTGAAACAGACTAACGTTTTCCTGTTGCTATAAACTGAGAAAATACTACCGTGTGCTGATGTCGTGGTTTAACCCCAGCCAGCAACTAAGCACCACGCAGCCGCTCACTCACTCCCCCCCCACCCAGTGGGATGGGAGAGAAAATCAGGAAAAGAAGTAAAACTCCTGGGTTGAGATAAGAACGGTTTAATAGAACAGAAAAGAAGAAACTAATAATGATAATGATAACACTAATAAAATGACAGCAGTAGTAATAAAAGGATTGAAATGTACAAATGATGCGCAGGGCAATTGCTCCCCACCCGCCGACCGACACCCAGCCAGTCCCCGAGCGGCGAAAATCCCTGTCCCCCCCCCTTCCCAGTTCCTAAACTAGATGGGACGTCACATGGTATGGAATACACCGTTGGCCAGTTTGGGTCAGGTGCCCTGGCTGGGCATGAGAAGCTGAAAAATCCTTGACTATAGTCTAAACACTACTGAGCAACAACTGAAAACATCAGTGTTATCAGCATTCTTCACATACTGAACTCAAAACATAGCACTGTACCAGCTACTAGGAAGACAGTTAATTCTATCCCAGCTGAAACCAGGACAGCTGACAAGAGTGGCTGTTTTAAAATGCACTTGGTAGCACTTTTGGTTTTCCGTCATGGATCTCCTTTTGTAGAAGCTGTAACATAGACGTCTTCCTTTTAGAAAATGTAATTACTCGGAGACTACCTTTATCCTGTGCCTGCAATTTACATTTATCCTCTGGCAAAGGAGAGGTGGGATTCATTTTGCCTGATTTCTAGCTGTCAAAAAAAAATTTTCCTAGTCTGAGCTTCTTTCTTAGTTGATCCAATGAATGGGAGAGTTCTGCAGAAAGAAAAGTGTTCCCCCCTCCCTTTCTAGTGTTGTGGCTGTAGAAAAGTAGTTTAAACTAAGCACCTGTGTTTTAGAAGGCTAATGTGGAGTGAGAAGAATTCCATCTCTTCTCTTCCTTTGGTAAAATCCAAAGCTTGGAAAAGTTTTCCTTTGCCCATCTTTAACTTGTTTCTTTTTCCTTCCCCGCCCTTCCTCCAGGGAAGCTTCTGCTAGAGAAAAGAAGGAAAAGCCTCCCTTTTTACCAGAGGAGTCGTCCTCCTCCTGAGATGATGATGATCCTGTTCCAGACGAGCTGTGATGTCTCTGTTTGTAAGGATCTAATGACTGATGCAGCTGTTATTCCCTGCTGTGGAAACAGTTATTGTGATGAATGTAAGTGTTACTCCCATATTTGTTGATTCAAAACATCACATCTGATCTTCTGAAAGCAGAAGGAGGAGATAACAAAATAACTTTGTTACCAGTTCTATTTAATATTTAATATGAATTGAATACGAAAGCGCTCTTCTCGTATAAAGGGCAAAAGAAAGCCAGGAAGCTTTTCCCCCTTTTTTACGTGTCTAGTTAAATCTTCTTTACATGCAGAAGGACGAGTATGAGAAGAGTGGCTAACTGTGCAGGTGATTACAGTGTTAGGTATGGAATGCGTTTAGTTTGTCCACAGCCCTTTCTCTCATACAAAATTATATAGCCAACTCTGGGGACTTTTGGTGGTCTGCAACAAAGGGATAGTTAGGCATTTAATCCACATTCTTCTCCACGGGAGAGTTGGTTAAAACCTTCAGAACTCGAACCTACTAATGTTTTTTTGAGACGTGTTTTATTCATTAACCTTAAGGTTGGGGACTTCTCACTGTACTAGATGGTGGGAAAGAGACTAGTTGAAACATCAAGACACAGCCTATGCTACATCTTCAGATGTTACAATAGTGAAATATCAAAACTGTATAGTTATTTGCTACATACTAGAGATTTTTTACACTGTTGAACATTTCTAGCTTCATGCTCTCAATTCAAGACCATATTCACCCATTAATCATATGTGTGCTTTTATAATTGATGAGAACCCCCAAAACTTCCTTAGTTTGGCTAAATACTATTTTGATTATTCTAATTATACAGAGGTATTAGAACAGCATTGGTGGAATCTGAGGAACATACATGCCCAGCGTGGCATCAGATGGATGTTTCGCCTGATGCTTTAATTGCCAACAAGTGCCTACGCGAGGTAATGTGATGACATTTACATAAAGTGCTTGTAAGAAAAGGCTATTTGTAGAAAGCTGAAAGGGAAGAAGATACTAATCTACATCTCCTTAAGCAAGGCGTAATTGAATAAGGCTAAATTTACTTTCCAAATACGTTATCTGTTGCTGTCACAGAAGCTTACAACTCTTTAGAGACAACCTGGCAAATTCAGGTCACGCTTTTGTTTGACATGATTGCCTCGCTTTCAAATTCGGCGCTAACACTGAAGTACATTACATACAGTTACTCTGAGTTACCAGTCATTAGTATGAGTGTTTCATGTGATGTGCACGTTGGTTTCATATATCTGTCTGTTGGTTTCTTTTAGGACTGATAGCATTTACAGGAATACACAAGTAATTTTCCTCTGTGAAGGCTTTTGTTCGTAGATCTGCTGAAGTTTCATCTTACCCTTTTTGTAAATGTTTTTCTGCCTCTAGGCTGTGAACAATTTAAGAAATGGAATTGGCTACACAAAAAGGCTGCGTCAGCAGATTCGGCAGCAGCAGCAGCTGCTACTGCCACCGCCTCCACCACCACTCATGAGTGTTCTGTTCACCAGCAGTTCGTTGGAAGAGAAGGTAAGCTTTATTTCAACATATGCAGCGATTCTTATATTTCAGTACAGCTTATTTTCCAACTGTCTGCGTTTATTCAGAAGGGCTATGAGGTTCCTGTGTGAAGGCAACAGCATTAGCAAGTCATCTGGGCCCCCAAGGACAATCAATACCCACCACTGGTAAGGAACTGTAACTTTAGAATGTCTTTTAAAAAATTCTCTTCAGATAAACTGAATGGGATTTTTTGCTGTTTCCTTTCTCCACTCCAAAAGGTCATCCAGCGAGAGCCAGTACACTTTGCTCAGCAGGTGGCAGACCAGGCTGGGAACTGCAAGTGTTGTACAGAAATTCGATGTATTACTACTTGTAAGCTGTTAAACGAGGCCGTAGCACTTTTAACTTCTGCAACAGCCGATTTATAAAGAAGTAAGTATGGACAGAGAGTTGTGGAGAATACAAGCAGTCCTTAATTTTTAAATGGCCTAATTTGAATTGGCTTTAACGAAGGGGATCTGTGCTTGCAGTAAAATTATTTAAAATAAAACTCCAGTACCTGATCAAAAAGAGGACTCTGAAAAAGGAACTTTTTTGCAGGAAACCATAATTCCATATCAGAATTAAAAACAATTAAAGGCTCAGGTGGACAGACAGCCTTTTGATTTCTGGCTGAACAGGGCTGTAGAAATTGATTTCCCAATAGAAGTCAGCCTCCAACATTCTTTTTCTAACAACTTCGTTGACACTGATTGAGCAATTCTTGGAAAAGTCAACACTGTTATTTTTTGACAATTTTGAGTTTCTTCAGTTTAGTCAGCCCAAATAGCCAAGCTGCTTTCTCTCAGTTGGAGAGAGAGGAGTCTGTTTTATCTATTACTGCAGTGTCATGTCAGTCCTTCCTTTTGGTATGTATGTGTTAGAGATAGATTGTAAGGGTGCACTGTGTTTATAAAATCTTAAAGATGAATCAGAACAAAACCCCGGATCCATCCCACAGATTGTCTAAAATCTCCAGGAAGCAAGAAAATAACAGTTCAGGGACAAGAGCAGGCCAAATACATCATTGTGAGGCAACAGCATAGGAAGCGTACGTGGAAGAAGATAAAAGAAGTTTGAGGGAAAATGAGTTAATATCTGTGCCGTACGGGCTGCCAGCGCCTGCGGCTTGTCACTGCTCTCGGGCTACCGACCCAGCTTCAAGGTGGAAAAAGAGCAGCTTTCTTTGAATGCTGGCGTCAGGAACAAGGTGCTTTAACTTGCCAGCAGGTGCCTGCAGGCTTTTATTGGCATGAGTTTGTGTGGTAGGAATGGAAGGTGTAGCTGGTGTTACTTCAGTGAAGGTCATGGGGCTTGGGGGTTTTCTTGGTTGGTTGGATTTGATTGGTTGGTTTGTTTGGTTTGGTTTGGGTTGTGCTATCAATTTCGGGGGTTCAGGAGCTGATTTCCATTCATTCCTCCTCCCAAGTGGTGTGGGTGGAAAAGGCTGGAGTGATAAATTTCTACCCGGCTGGAGGCAAGCTGACCGCATGAGTTGGAGAGACACATTCACAGTGGAGGCTCATACACCACCCTGATGGCTGAAGGCAACTCCCTGAACTGTAATAGTGTGAACTTATCTGTTGTCTCTTGGAGTATGCAGGAGAAATGGCTTGCAGCTTTGTGAAGCTATAAACAAGTGTCAAAACTGGGAACAAATCAGTTTAACTTCTTGTATAAAATTAGGATCTCTCGGAACAGAAGTAGGTTGGAGCTGTTCACTGTGGTGGACAAATCATAGCAAGAGCTGGCAAAATATAAACTGCCAGAGACTTCTCATTTGAACAGAAGGCTGATGGATGAATAGGTAGTATGCCATGTGTGCTACTTTCTCTCTTAAGTTCTCTTCTTTGTATATGCCTGGCAGTCTGGTACAGTTGAGAGAGAGAAGTAAGATTTTTTTTTGATTTTTTTTTTAATACCAAAAGGGGAACACATTCTGTTGGGCATAAGTCACTCTCAGTAAGGCTTTCCAAGTGCGATTTTCCTCAACTTTTAAGTTATGAGATCAATTTTTGAGTAATACATGCAGGCAACTGAAAACTATCGATTCTTGCCTAGAAGACTTTGCTCTTAATAATATCTGCTACATCTAATTGATATTGTCCTTTATGTCAATCTCTAATTATAGCCTCTGTAGGAAGAACAGGGCAATGAAAGGCAGATGGTGGCCTTCTGTACACTGGAAAGATCTTGGATGCTAGCAAAGTCCAAAACGCGTTCTTGTGTTGTGCAAACTCTCTGAAGTGCAAGTTGTACATTGCAAGTAATACGTAAAGCATGTAGGAAGTTGCTGCTGTAGGTGTTCTAATTTAGATGTAGTTCACATCAATTAAACATAAGCTTTCCTTCTGTATTTGTTATGGAAATAATATCATAAGAAGGAAAATATTCATTAAGACTATTTTTACTTAGGAAGTGGAAGTTGACAATGCCTATAAACAAGGCAAGGCAAATTAGGTCAAGGCCTAGTTACCCTTGTAAGTAAAGAGCTGTTCTGACTGGGGAGACTAGTTGATAGGACTACAGTCCTAATACCCCCCCGCTCCAGCTTTTTGGAAAACATGTAGAAAAAGGTTGAAAAATGAGCTCATAGAGAAGGGAGGCGGGGGGAACCCACCAGATGACTAAAAGCCATGTCTGTAGTTGGATAAAGCTACTCTGAGAGAGAGAAATCCATCTTCCCTCAGTGGAAGATAAAGGCAACAATTAGAATTAAGGAGCTGCAATAAGCTACCTTTTTAAAATCAAGTGTTGAAGCTGTCCTTTGAGCATTTCCTCATCCCATTCCAGCCGAAGTGGGTCAGATGCCTTAAATAGTTCTAAGCATCTCTCGACTAACCCAGCTAATATTTGAAGTTGTCCGTATATGAAGTAGGAAAATGTCCGGTTTGAATAATGGCATCATTAATCCCTTTAGCCTTTGGGTCTGGATATGGGCTTTTTGACAAGCATGATGAGTTGTAGAGACCTTTTTCATGTGTCTCCCCCTTTTGCTACTAGTGTTTCTGTAGAGACCCTTGATCCATTAAGTACAGTCCTCACCTCCTGTCCCACTCCTTTCTCTCCCCTGGTTTCAGCTGGTAATGCAAAGTAGGGGTTTCTTTCTCCCTTTTTCCCTTTCTAAAGCAAGGGTTCTGTGGTGTTTAAAAAAAAAAAAATTCATGCTGCTTTTAATTTAATGTTGTGCTGCCATGTTTGTCCTGTGCTGCTTCTGATTGCAAGGAGGTCAAGTTATCTAAAAACCATAAGCAGGATCTTTTTCCCCTCATTCATGTTAATGATGGGCAAAAGAGCAGAAGCTGATTTGGAAACCTGTAAGTGGAAGGGTATTTTCCAGTAAGGTGGTTGGTTTGTTGGTTTTTTTTTTTTTCTGTTGTGGGGTCTTCAGTATTTTATTGTCTCCCACAGTACTCCTAGGCTGCAGAACCAGCCTCAAAGGCACTATGGAATGACTTCTCCCATTAGCTTGGCTCCTCCTAAGGATATAGACTGCATTCATACTCAGAAGCTGGTTGAAGCAATGAAAGCATGTGGGGTATTTGAAGATGAGGAAGAACTGAATCACAGGTATAACAAGGCTGTAAAATTTGTTAATCTCCTGGGGTTTTTTAGGGCAAACTTATACACAAGTTTTCTTTACAGGCTGGTTGTTCTTGGTAAACTGAATAACTTGGCCAAAGAATGGATTTCAGAACTTGGTGAGAGCAAGGTAAGGATTTTTGATATGTTCTTATCAAAACAGCTGAAGCCTTTTTGCTTCTTTTAAAGGTGATACTACTAGGATTTATGCTAAAGTTCAACTTTTAACTTTCTTCTGAAGTATCACGCAGAGCTGTAGTAACTGCCATTGAAATAATGTATAAAAGATACTTCAGATCAAGCTCTTCAAGTCCTTGGGGCACGGAGTAAATTTGTGAGGTGGCTCCATCAGTTGACCTGTAGCAGCTAACAAAGCTGAAACCAACATATTGTGGGGTGAGAGAGATGGTAAATGAGCAGTAATCTTGCCCCAAACAGCCTGCAGCACTCAATCTAGTTTGACATTATTTCACTAGACTTGCCTTTGGTGTGGCTCTTAGATTGTGTTAATTTATGTGGGCCTGCTGCAGGGAAGACTGATAGTAGGTCTTAATTTGTTTAAATTGATGAAATGACTGCTACATTACTCATCTTTTCTTTGTTTTGTTTGTGAGCTGCAAGCACTCACTTCAGAAAAACAGTATCAGTCTATTAGACTAACAACTCAGTCCGGGAGAGAGAGGACATTGTTTATGGAGGCTGTTGTAGTCTTTCTAAATGACTTAGAAAGAGGCTCTGCATCTCAGTGGGATTCTGACGTAGAGCCTTGGAAGGAACGGATGAGTAGGTCGTGAGTCTTCACTTCCTTTGCTGGGTCACAGGCAAAAACTCACTCTATCCCCTCTGCAGCTGCTGCTCTGCAGACCAACATTTAACAATTACTGGTATTGCAGTGAGCTTAATGCATTCTTCGCATGAAAACTTTCTACCCAGAACATCACCCGTGTGCCTTTGCAGCTTTGGGTGTCTCGGCTTACACCTGTGTCTGCTGCTCATCTTCCATGCACTGCCATTCACTTATGAAGCAGTTGATTGCAACGTACCAGGGGAATGTTTCTCCTCCAGATGGGATTACAGCAGTGGCTGTAGGCTGTGTGACTTCAGCTTGTGAGCTGGCTGCCATTCCAGAGCCATAGGGGGAATGCAGGGCTGAGGCATTCAGCTTTGGTTGTCTATTTTTTATGCCTTCATAATACTGTATTGCACTCCTCAGGAATCCAGGGTCCCCAGCAAGCAGTCCTTGCCCCAAGCCCACGGGCACAGCTGCATCTAGCAACCGTTCAGCCTCTCAAACACACTGTGCGACTGTCAGCAGTGCAGAACACATGAATATGTGGGACTGTCTCATCTCCTACAGGTGCTGGTGAGAAAAGTCCACAGGCTGCAGAATGCAAACGGCGCTAATGTACAGTGCAGCTGTGGTGCTGGCCATCCTGGCGTCCATAGTCCTTCTGGGAGCTTTGGGTCACCTGGTTAAATCGCTGCTGAAGAATAGGAAACAGTGAGTTGGTCTTCCCAGCATTCTTGCGCAGCAAAGCATTCCCAGTGGCAGCATCCTGGAGTGCAGTTCACCGAGGGTAGCAGCACTCTGTTAGCATTTCATAGAATCAGAATCATAGAGTTGTGGAATGGTTTGGGTTGGAAGGGACCTTTAAAGTTCATGTAGAGCAACCCCTCTGCCATGGCCAGGGACATCTCTCACTAGGTCAGGTTGCTCAAAGCCACATCCAACCTGACCTTGAACACTTCCAAGAACGGAGCATGGAAGTGTCCTTTCTTTCTCTCTTCCCTGCCTTTCTCCTCTCACCCTTCCCCTTTGTTGGCTCATATTCCACACTGGATTAGCAGAGGAGAGGTAAAAAACTGCTTGATTATACAAAAATACATTTTTTTGACTAAAGATCACATACCTGCCTCAAATCCGACCTCTAAACCTCAGTGCCCTTCTTACGCCAGGAACTCAGCCATCTTTTCCAGACGCAGGAGCACGTCCCCACAATCCCCAGGAGAACTGCATCTCTGTCAAAAGGCATTTGGAGCTAAAAGATGAATTGGCTGGCATGGGTCTCGCCCTGTCCAGCAGCCCAGTGGCTCAGGTGCTCCCTGCAAAACTCCTATATCCACACCCCCTCCTCACTCAGATTTGCAGTTAGAGCCATGGCTCTCTCACCAACCAAGCGCAAGGCTGAGCTTGAGGTTGCAGGCATCCTGAGGACAGAAGCCCCCTTTAACGGTGCCTGACCCACTTTCTGTAAACCCACAGTGGATTCGGGACAGTTAATGGCCAGAGAGAGAGAGGAGCTAGGATGTCCCTGCTGGGAACTCGGCTTCAAACCCCCAATACAACAGTTCCTAAATTATACAAAGGGGAACAGCTTCCCTGGGAGCAGACTCCCTGCAGCCCCTCTGCCTGCCCAGCCACCTGCTACTGGGGCACTATTCGCCTTTGTGCTAAAGTCCACCCTTCAAAACAGGCAATCAGATCTAAATAGAACTTTCTTTTCCCTTCGCTGAACTAAGTAACGGGGATCTCCTTTTATTCTTTCTTCCTGTCTGAGGAAGGAGGTAAGCACCTAACTGCAGAAGATTTGTGCCCAAGACCCCGAACTGCAGGGGGCCTGTGCTGCCAGCCCAGAGCTGAGCAGTGCATTATTTAGGACAGATGGGATTCAGGCTTTTGCCTTTTACTTGCCCATCCCTCCTTTGTAACTTGCAGGCTTCTTTTTTAGATCCTCAACTTTTGCTGTGATGTCTGGGCACTTGCTGCAGCCTGAGAGTCTTCTGGACAAAACGAGACGCGTGTCTTGAGAGGCCACAGTCCAACCACTAATTGCCTACGTCTCTACTAAGCAATATTGACAATAATTTTCTTAGAAGGGGTGGATCATCAAATTGGTGACACAGAATTAAAAGATTGGTTTTCTAGGCCACTTTAATTTTAACAGAAAATTGGAGATTTGGGTTGAAAAATACAAAACACTTTAAAGCTGAAACACTCTCTGTAGCTGCTACTTTGCTTATTCTTGTTTGAAAGAAGTACTTGGCAATTTGAACATATTTTCCACATCAATTCAACCAGACTTGTTTACATTCAAACTTTAAAACATATACAAATCCAAACTAAAAAAACAGCACTATGCTCACAATTTTTACCTAACTTTTTAAGCATCTTTTGCCCCAAATATTTATATTCTGATTATATTCCAATATTATCTCTCGGAAGTTATAGAGCACTTTTTTCACTTGAGTGCAATGTAATTAGCTTATGTCCCCAAAATACTTCATTCCTGATGACTTACAAAATTCACAGTGCAAAATGAGATACAGCATCTCCCTGTGCAATGCTAGGCGCCTTGGGCAGTGGTCCTCAGAAACAGGACAAACAGAGAGTGCCTAAGCTTATCAGGGATGAAGCGAGGAGGAAAAGGCATCTAATTAGATCTACTCGAAGATCCAAGCGTGATCTTCAAACACAAACTTTCTTCTGCAACTGAATGTCTAAGACTGAAT
Organism: Buteo buteo; assembly: GCF_964188355.1. NCBI lineage: Eukaryota > Metazoa > Chordata > Aves > Accipitriformes > Accipitridae > Buteo > Buteo buteo. The sequence goes on along the minus strand of NW_027439225.1, from coordinate 578,853 downwards.
TTGCGTTGTGTTAAAGAAAGAAAGAAAGAAAAGAGACAGAGACTGTACTTGGCTTCAGTAAGGGCTAACAGCAGAGTTGTCAGAGACCTGATGAGGAACACAGGAGACTGGGGTGTGATTCATCTGACTCAACGTGGATGTCTCTCATGTAGACACCCATGCCCGAGCCAACCTTGGCCCCATTTTCAGGCAACAGAGAGTCGAGTCAGTATAACCAGTGAGTTCAAGGTGCTGTTTCTCTTATCCTAAAGTAAATACTTACATTTTTGGCCAGAAAGACTGCACATTAGATTCACTGACTTGATTCACTGTAGCTCCTTTAAAATAAAATAGGACCTCATGCCCGTTGTGCAGGCAGAGATGATTACAACTGCATTACAGATACACAATTGTTGCGTCCCAAATTTTAATATAGCAGAGATTAGAAGAGAGAGAGAGACAGCTGAAGATAGTAGGCGGCTAATCATACATCTTACTATGGCAAGGCCAGCTTTTAAACATATAAATCCAATTAATATCATAAGTCCAATATTTACAAGCCATTTTCCCCACCCCGTCAGTCCCTAGGATCCCAAAATGGAATGCAGCCATGAGTTTGGACTCCAGCCATCAAACCAGTTAGCTGACTGATTGATTGAAATAATTCAGCTGTTTGATCAGCTATCTCTTTCATCTTTGCCCGGGCTTCTTCAATGGAAGTTGTGGCATTATGAATGGTAATACAACGTTCGGATTCAGTCAAGTTTAACATACCACACACACCACATTCTTTTAGCAATAACATATCTAAGGCTAAACGATTCTGTAATGTCATTTTTGATACTTGTTGCACTAGCAGATTTAGTTCCCCAAAGGCATATTGAGTCCAATTACTTAATACATGTACTTGCCAAGTTAGGTTTTCTAGCGCCCATTGGTGCTGAACAATATAGCCAGATGGTGCAAAGAATGCTTCTAGCTCTAATGATACCTTCTGTCCCCAGGTATAATAACCGGGTTTTAAATGCTTTGAATCCACTTCTGGGTGTTACTTGGGTCATCAAGTTCTTGTTTTTTCCTGTGAATAGGTGGTGTGCAGCATCATGCTGGCAAAATCAACTCCTCATGGACTGTTCTGGATGGTTTGCTATTTATGCTGCATCAGTCCTTTGCCTTAACTCTAGATGTGGCAGTACACCAATCCATACACTGTGTTCCACCAGCTGCACTACCTCTATGTCAGCATCTTGACTAAAAACTAAGGCAAGAATTGGACTTTAGTAGGGTTAGTTACATGCAACAAGTTTAGCGTGTAGGTCACTCTTCAAAAGCCTATGGCTGCAATGAGTACTATTTTGCCTCTAATTAAATAATATACTTGGATAAGTTGTGTTGACAAGGAGACAGCTGATGACAGGGGTATAGAAATGGATTCTGTATAACCTGTTCTATTTAACTCACAAATGATCACCCTGTTTTTCTTTTTTTTTTCTTAAATGAACTGGCGTAAGACATTAGCTCCATGCTTGTGACCATTCATAACTCCATGAAGACAGAATAGCACATATCAAAAGCTTAAAACAGCATCACTCACATAATACAGATATTAGGACAAATACAGGAAAAAAAAAAGGACCTGTATAGCCATTTAAGTTCAAGCCAAGACAGGATCAAAATACACTGGTATTTCTTCTGTTCTCCCCGATGTATAGCTCCGGCATAGCCATAATATACATTTCTACTGATTGTTCTATTGACGTGTTATGCCTAACTTGATCAAAACACTTGAGGTTAACAATTGCAATGTTAGTGAATATAACCCACTCTCTCACTTGCTGTACTACAAATATTCTGTGTATTAAGTTTAACTGCGTCTTCTAGGGACACATCCAACTAGTTAGCAGTAACATTTACTGTGTTGCAAGCTGAACCTATTTTGGAACACATAAAACAGGTTTATGTCCCTTATTTTAATTGAAATATAGATATGCTACTGTAATGTAACATCTCTTCATAATGTCTTCAGTACTTTTTTTATGCAGCATTTACTATGTAACAGACATTAAATCTTGGGAGAGCTCGTGGATATTGCCAGTGCTCTTTTGGCTTCCCTAGAAATATTCAGAACTCAGACTTGAGAAGTTCTTTGTTTTGCTTCTAAATGACCCTTCCTTGGAGATACACTGCTTGATCACTAGCTGTGATCTGCTGTGTGTTCCCGGATGAACGGTGCAGGACCTATGTCCTGGTTTAAGCCCAGCCAGTATCAAAGCACTATCAAGCCACTTGCTCACTGCTCCCCCCCAGCCCCGGTGGGATGGGGAGGAGAAAATATAAAGAAACGCTCGTGGGTCGAGACAAGGGCAGGGAGGGATCACTCACCACTTATGGTCATGGGCAAAAGACAGACCTGACCTGGGGAAGAAACAAAATCAATTTAATTTACTACCAATCAAATCAAAACAAGGATACTGTGAAGGAAAACCAAACCTTAAAACACCTTCGCCCCACCCCTCCCTTCTTCCCAGGCACAGCTTCACTCCCAAATTCTCTACCTCCTTAGTCAGAACTTAATATTATTATTAATAGTATTAACGCTGAACATACTGACAGAAACTCATTATTTTCTGAATAGGCAGTTACAAGTATTTCTCAGTTATTCTTCCTTCCTAAAAAAAAAAAATACACTGTGAAGTTTTTTAAAAGGGTATTCTTAAAAACATTTAATCAGGTTACCAAAACCAGGTATATGTCTGAAAACCTAACTTAAACCTGGTTAGTTTTGGCACCATAGAGAAAGAACACAGATTAGATTCTTTCATCTCTCTCAAGACATTCTTCTCAAGTAGAACAAGACTCCGGTGTCTGCATTGCAAGTCGCCCTTGTCAATACTATTCTGTGAATATATTATTCCGTAAATGTTGCCATTTTTCACTGAATAGAATTCAATTTTTTTGCAGTATTCATGCTCATATAAATTATTCACATAATAATGGCAATATTTATCAAGTAATTAATCCTTTCTAGTGTTTAACCAGTCCTAGCTACAGACAAAGTAGGCAGAATGTACTAGTCTATATGGAACAAGCACAAGTTATCATTACGATTCATCAAATGTGGGCATTTCTATTTATTTCTTATGAACCTATGACCCTGCTCTGACTATGAGTATAATGAAGCTTCCTCCAAAGCTTTTGGCAATTAGTGGGAACATTTCCACTGATTTTCATGGTCTTTGGATCAGATCCTGGTAATGCTGATAGTATACAGATAGCACTATTTTTCTGAAAAAAAACCCCAAACAAACCAGTGAAAATAAACAAAGGAATTCATGTTCAGGTTCAGAAAAGCATCCCTACTCATGAAAAACACTAAATATGGACCTTGTTTTAAATAGGCATTTAAGGTATTTCCTAGTAAGAAGTAAGAAAAGAGATGTGATTTAAGCTTATTCTAACCTGATAAATATGTATGTACTACATTACATGTGCCACTGTCACAAATAATCTTTCTTCACAATTAAATGCAAATTGCTGCTTGACCAGTCAGAACACCAATAATTACCAAGACTAACAACGCTTATGTTATAGAACAAAACTGACTAACCCAGGTCACTTAATAACAATGATCTGTGTTGTATTGTTCTTTTATCTGAATCAGGCTTGGCAAAAGAAGTCACTTCTTCGGGCTTCTGTTCTCTAACTGATTCAATATCAATACAGGAGAATAACACGCTTGAAAATAATTTTAATACCATACTTTTCCACTCATATATAAAAATGCAGATATTTGATGAGAAGAAACTTCCAGACTCAGATACCTATTACATTGAGGAAAATATATACCAGAAAAGCCCCCGACTCGGAGTCAAATTCCACTCTCCCAACCTCAGTCTGCACCAGCATCCAATCTCACACAAATTCACTTGAAACAGTGACATTATGCAGACATTCCTGTCTAGAACTTCCTCACACAAACACATTTCAGCCTTCATATTTTGGTAACCGTTCTTAGCTTCACACAGAATTGAAGGAATTTGCTATCTGCATACAATGCGTGATCCCTTGTGCAAGAAACCAGCTCATTTATCCTTCAACTGGAGGGCAGTCAGGTTCCCTTCTGCACTCAGCATGAAAGGCCTTGTGAGATATTGTCCTGACACAAAGAACCCCAAACATTCATGAAATGCAAATCAGACCCATACCCCCAATCCCACATGTAATGAGGTAAGAGAGATTTTACAACAGCCAATATATTTTCAGCCTGTATCTCAAGATAAGATGATAGCTTTTTCACAGACTTTGAGCAATACAAAAACCAGGACTAAAACACCCTACCAAACACCACAAGATCCAAGATAGAAATCACAATTTTTGCTGGGTAACATCAACACCACCTTTTTTCTTTCCTTCTTGAAAGACTTCCATTCTTCTACCGATTTTATTATTTTCCCGTGAAACAGAAGTGTTCTAGATGCTTGTCTTATAAAAAGGCTTTAGTGAATAACTCTAGTTTTAAAGATTACAACCAAATGATCTTTTTCTTCTTTCCTGCTGAGATTCCTGACTTTTGTAAGCCTCTGGATTTCACCTCTACTGCAGGAGAACAATAAAAAACTTCTTGCTTATGAATTTTTAAAATGTGAAATGCAAGTACAAGATGAATAGAATTTTGAACACACACTATTACACTATGAGCGATTACCCACAAAAAGTAGGGAACACATACAAATGCTTAGGCGTTTAAGATGATTGCTACCCCTGTCTCACAAAGCCGTTTTTTTCCTGCTGCTTTATTCCACATCCCCTTGGTTGTAAGTTAGTTCGGTGCATCCTTCTTTGCACTGTAGCTGTTTTCTTCCTTCAGAAATGAAGGGGAAAAACCTATGTATGTTCTTTCTGTTTATCCATCGGTAACATACCTATAGCTCCTCTGCTAATTTTTTTTAAACTTTTTGTGCCTTGAATTCACTTAAAGTGTATATTCCATATAAACCCCATTTTCCCTTTATAAACTATAAATAACTACTATATCAAATCTTGTTGACTGGATATATGGATTTCTGATATTTTGGTTTATGAAACAAAAGCAGCCACCTGAAAACTTCACAGTGTTTCATGTCTAATTGCCTGAGTTATTTAACTGTCACCTCACTTCACTTGCTTCAGGAATGATACGTGAGGATGTACTTACTGATTAAAATGACAATTAAGGTAGGTTACCATCACATATCTGTACGAAACTTTGAACATGCTGTGTTTCTCAGCTTTTACAAATGCTGCTATATTTACATGCAACATAGCTGAAATTTGACCATGAAAAATGTATCCCTCACACATAACAATACAAAGTGTTGAGTGAGGCACATTAAAACAAAGATGTGTTCACCTAATTCTAACGTCTTTATAGTTTAAAAATCACCTACTAAAAAGCTATGAATGTTTTGCCTGTGAATACAAGAATTAGCTGCTTTTTTTTCCTCCAAAGAAAGCAACAGGCCTGCCTGCCAGTTTCCCGGCAATTGCAGTTGGTATTTGAACAAGCTTTCTCCTTCTGAATACAAAAGAACAATTAACTTGAAATCTAGAAGTGAGACTAGAGTAAGGGGGTATATACCCACTACAATCTATTGCAAAGCCATCTGCAAGGTTCCACATGAGATGATTGTTTTGTACAGAACAAAAAATAAATAAACAAAAAAGCACACGCAGCATTCACTTCACCTCCAGACTTCTAAATGAAAAGATGTATGTAACCTGGGATGCAGTGAACTATCTAAGGGAAATCGGGCCTGATAATCAACCTCTTTCATGTTTGTCTTACAAAAGCAAGGCTTATCTTTCTATTTGTTTGACAGACCCCAATTAGAATGAGTCCCGATTTTAACATGAGTTCTGCAGAACAAAACTCCAGGTAGTTGGGTGTTTGTATTGCAATTCTCACTCCAGATCAGCCCTCTTCTATTTATTGAGGAGCAGGTGCTGAGAGAGAAAGCAAAATGTATTGCCTTGTTTGGAACAACAACATCATCCTTAACAATGATGTACCTTCATGAGTAAATTGACTCATGTGGGTAACTTCTAACTTGGCTGCATAATTATGCAAGCAACTTCATGGGATTAGTGGCATAAGTAAGTGCTCACTAGAGTAACAAAAAGGGCTTCATACATTAACATTGTTTTTCTTTCCCTTCAATGTAAGGCTCCTGTAACTTGTAATGCAACACAACAGCAAGCAAACATCAAGAAAAAAAAACCAAAACAAACAAACAAACCCAAATATGGGCTAACTTAACAGAGCATGCAGGCAGTAAAACTTCTTAGTCAGAATCATCCTGGCAAGACGGCCATTCTGTAGGATGAGCTAGCATGAACTGTCCAAAGAGTAACCGCAGTGTGCACTGTTGCTATCCTAGCAGGAACTCTGCTGCACACAGTGAATTTTTCCTGCTGGAAAATGTCAGTTGTATCCCAAAACATGGTGTTTTCATTTTGTTTTTTTCCTTCATGGATGTGTAAGTACTTTACCAAAAAAAACCTGTACTCAGTAGTTTATCGTATTTAGTTCACATCCCACATTTCTCATGTCGTTAGAGCTTATGGGACTGTTATTTACTCACAAAAGCCTACTGAAGTGATGTTAACCTGTACACTGTAGTGCATTGCTTCTACTTCTGAAGACAAAGTCCAAATAAAAGGCAGGAATGCCCTTCATTGCAGAGGAAAAAATACAGCTGCCACAGTGATTCCTTCTGTTGCTCCTGATGCTGTATATATTAACATCAACATCTGCTGACATTGGCAAAGAGCAACATGGAACTAGACTTACCATCAAGAAATCATGTTTTTGTGTGATAAATAGGCAGCAGCAGCTGTTTTTACAGCTGGGAGATTTCATCTAACTGCGGGACCAGACACAGTCACTTCTTGGACATTCCAGATTGTCTTGAACAGTGCTAGAATGAACAGAGAACAGAAAGAAATGCTGAAATTGCAACTTTTCTTATGGTAAATTGCAGTATTATTGGCATTCTTCTGAGTCTTCTTCCACGTGCTGCCCAATTCTTTTTTTGTGTGCTGTACTATGAGAATGTCTTCAAGGCACCTTGATAAAGGACATGCTCAGGACTACACTTCTCTCAGATTCTGTGCTTGACTGCTTCCTCTGTGTTCCCGACCAGTTAAGTTCTCAAGGTTATACCCCAGCTTCATCCCACTGGCCCAGAATAGGAGAACCACAAATTACAGTAACTTTTCTGGGTATGACGGGAACAGGCAGCCCCACACTCACCGTGCAGCTCATCTCCACACATTTTCTTGACACGCTTTTCTGACTGCAGCACCATGAGCGCTTGGAAAGCCTCTCCTGCTTGTTTTGCCTGCCAACAAACCACTTCAAAGACTTCAGCCCTCTGTTGTCTGCTCACATGCTACCCCACGGGATGGCCACGTGCTTGTACCTGTAATGCACTCACAGAAGAGGATCGAGAGGGCTGTGAAAGTGGTACCAGCTGCAGGTGAAATGACTTACGTAAGGGATTTTTCTATTTGGAGAAGATCATAAAACAATAATATTTTGGGCTACCAATAAAAAGACAGTTTTGTGATAAAATAGGAAGTTTTAGGCTCCCTTCCTCCCTCCAAACAGTGAGCAGCAGCCTCTAGACAGGAGCATGGAATAGTCCTGACCAGAGTCAGCATTGCATCACATGGACCTGGTCTAAAATAGCTCTAACAAAATCCCAGCCTCAGAGGAGAAAGCAGCAGCAGCAGCAAAGATAAATCCTGTGATTATAACCAGAGTGAGGTTGTAAAGTCAGTATCTCTCTTCAGGAAAGTGACCATTAAGACTATGGCTTCAGTTTCTGTCCTGGGGCCTTTTCAAGCTGGTTAGGTCATTGTTTTAGAAGTTTGAGGTTTATTCAGGAAGAGATCAATTCACGAATGGATCATATATTTTAGCTGATCAAGAGAATAAGTGGCACATGGCTATGTCTGTTAGTGTGTGAGCCCATGTCCGTAGAAGCCCCGTCGACAGCTTCACCAAGATTACCTTCTCACAAGGCCATTCTTCAATGACCTTCAGACGGTTCAAAATACACAGCCTATCTTAATGCCACTATCCAGGAGAGGATGTTTGTCCCAGCTAGTGTTGCATGGTCTGAGAGCTGTCTTTCTCAGGGACGAATCGTCTAGGGTGAAAGTGTTTTTCGTCTTAATGAGGGCAGAGCAAAAGTGTGATGCTGCACAGACTCTCCCTCTCGTGGGGAGGGAGGTCCATATTGGTGTCTGGGTCCAGACCATGACATTCCCTTTCTCTTGCAGTGTGAAGTGTTGAGGCACACAGAGCAATGCAGAAAGCACAAAACACCAAGTTACCGTTACCAAGTTGGAAACTGTATCTGCACCCTATCAGCATGGTCATCTTCTTTCTCACTGTCCCATGCCAAGAGAGAGCCTCCCCAATTTGACCACTGCTTTGGCTAGAGAAAACCCACACAATTCTAATCCTCATCGCAGTGGCACAGGGAGATGTGCATGAAGGGCGGGAATGGGAAGGGTGCTACATAGACAAGCAAGGGGAATCCAGGGATAGCCACACACTTGTGACTAAGACACAGTGGCTTAGGGAAATGCACAGTTCTGGGGCATGAAGGTCCTAGCAAGAAAGACTGCAGAAGTCCCAAGCCCTTCCCCTCTGCTCTGTCGAGCCCTGGGCTCCCCAGTGCCAGGCAGAGACGGCCACATTGGAAAGAACTCTCCCCCCAGTGCCCCTCCCACTTTCCGTTGGGCTCAGAATGTTGGTCGTTGGGCTTAGAATGTTGGTCGCTGGGCTCGGAATGTTGGTCAGTTGGAGCCCACGGCCGCCAGAGACAGCAGCACGGAGCTGTGCTGGCACGCAGGAGCGCTGGGAGGAGGCAGGATCTGACCGAGCGGCACCGAACCGGCACCGGCACCTCGCCTCCCATCCCCGCTGTCGCCGACTGGCCCGCGTCCTCGGTCCACGGCGAGGGTCCTCCTCTCCCGGGCAGGATGGGCCAGGCCAACTGCTGCTGCGGCTCCAGGTGAGCTCTCCCTGTGCCTCGGGGGCACGGCCGGGACCCGCGGTGGCAGCGGCCTTTCTCATGCCCGCCGCTCTCTGCTCTGCAGGGAGGCTCTCGCCGACGCCGAGGCGGTGCTGAGCGCGGACGTGCGGCTGACCCGGGGCCGCAAGAGGAGCGAGAGACGCCTTCTCCTCCTCCAGGAGGAACTGGTGATCGCCAAGTTGCAGTAAGACCCTCAGAGCCCAGCTGCCTTTCCCCCAGCCCTGGCCCTGGCCCCAGCCCCGGGACACCCCGGCCCCAGCCCCAGGCCCCGGCCCCTTGGTGCTGGATGCGCCCATCGATGTCTGTCCCAAGGGCAGGTGGGGGACAGGGCTCGGCCCGGGGGGACCCCGAGGAGGACACCCCCAGCTCACCGCCTGCCTCTCCTCTCTGCTCTCTGCAGACGCGGCACCAGCCTGCGCCCACAGCTCCGCCTGGCCCTGGACCAGCTGTGGGTGCTGAGCGGCGGAAAGGAGGCGGCGGGGGACGAGGAAGAGGAGGAAGGTGGTGATGAGGACAGGACCTCCATCCTCCTCGTCTGGCCCAGCGGCTCCTGCATCGCCACTTTCGGGTGAGTGCCACGGCCAGGCGGGAGACGTTCCCAAGCACACCCGCACCATCGTGAGAACGGCCTCTGCCCTGCGTCCAGAGCCTGGGCAGGGATCGAGCAGCACGCCGGCAGGGAGGGATGGGGGCATGGGCAGGTCCCGCATCCCCTTTGGGTCCCCAGAAGGGGAGGGCGAAAGCAGCTGCTCTGGCAGGACACGGGGAGCCAGGGCTCGGGCAGCGCCTCTGTCCTGCCCCACGGGGCTTCGTCCCGCTCCGGCGTCCTTCCCCACGGGGCAGGGCTGCGCAGGCGCCCGCCTCTGCCCACGGGCTGGGGGGCAGCGGGGCCTGACGCTGGTTCTCCTCTCTTTCTGCAGCTCCCGGGCGCTGAAGGAGCTGTGGGTGGGCACGCTGCTGGGGTAAGCCGCGGGGATGCTGCAGGTGCAGCCGGACGGGGGAACGCAGCTCCTCAGCTGGGGAGAGGTGCCCCCGTGGCTGCCGGCAGCTCTCGCTCGGGCAGAGCTGCCGCAGGAGGGAGAAGAGGCGGCTTGGGGCTCAGCCAGCTCTCTCCCTGTCCCTTCCCGGTGCACAGGACACCAGAAGGAGCCAAGAGAGCCCGGGTGACGCCTGTCCCATCCATCAGGCTCCTGGAGAAGGAGCTGGGCCGCCGCCACGCCGTGAGTGCCTGCCCAGTCTGGGCTCTGCCCCCGAGCCCTGGTCCTCCCGCCGAGCGAGCGGCAGAGGCATCGCTGCTCACCTGCCTCCGCTCCTTCTCTCTTGCCCAGTGGAGGACATTCAGCGCCGGGAGCCTGGAGAGGCTGATGGAGGGCCAGGCCGAGGTGAGAAGGGCTGCCTTTCGCCCGCCTCTGGCTGTGCCGGCACGTGCGGCCAGTGGGGTGAGGGATGGAGGGAAGGGTGGTGCCGCTCGGGGAGCGGAGAGGGTTGGGGAGCCGCCGGGAATGCCGGCACATCCTGGCCGGCGGTGCTGGGGGGAAACCTGCCCCGCGGGGCAGAGAGCCCGGGAGGGCAGAGGGTCCCGGCTCTGCCACGCTCAGGCTGCCGGTGCCGGCTGGCAGCTCGCCGGCGGCCCTTTGCGCCGCGGGGCTGCTCTCTGAGCGCAGCCTGGTTCTTGCAGGCTGGTCCCAAGCAAGGGCCTCCGACGGTCCCGCCGAGCAGCGGAGGGGGACTTTGCCACGCACCGGGTGAGTTTCGGGAAGAACGGTAAGCTCCTGCAAGCGCTGGAGCTGTGCTCACTTGTCCCTCGAGTGTCGCCATGCAGGTTGGGCAGCCCGAGGCAGGATGTCACCTCCAGGAGGAAGGAAGGACGGACACCCGCTGGGCAGCGGCCGCTGGACGTGGTTCTGCGGGGACACGGAGCCTCTGCTGCTGCCCACAGCTTGGAGGAGGACAGGGCGAGGGCTGGGCCAGGCTCTCCTCTCCTGGTGGTGTGCCGGCTCTCAGGAGCCTCCCAACTGGAGCTGCTGAGCCGGAGCTCGGAGGTCCAGCTGCTGGCTCCCTGCCCGTCCTGCTGCACCGCTCAGCACCACGCTGCGGGCAGGGCAGGCCCCGGGAGCGCTGGCCCGGCGGTCTCCGTTGACGGGCTCTTGCTCGGCTTTCCTTTGCAGCAGGAGGGAGCAGCAGCAGGAGGAGGAAGAGGAGGGGGCTGCCCTGGCCCTTTGCTCATCGGAGGACCCCGGCCGCTGCCCAGGCACCAGGGCAGGTGGGCTCTGGCTGCAGCAGGGCGCTCTTTGGCCAGCCCCTGGCAGCCCTCTGCGGGGAGGACGGCTCCCTGCCCCGGCCCATCCAGGTAAGCCAGCCTGGCCGGGGGGGTCCCCAGCCCTCCAGATGCTCCCTAGAGGCGGTAGGAGCCCTCCCTCCGGCTGCTCCACAGGGGACACGGGCGTCCCCAGGAGCTCCGGGGATGGCGGCTTGGGCTCTTCACCCCCAGCAAGGAGCCCGCTCTGGGGCAGTGCTCTGGCCACCGCTGTCGGAAGGCAGCTCCTCGGCCAAGCAACTGTCCTCCTGCCTCTCCTGCAGGAGCTGCTGGCTGTCCTGCGCCGGGAAGGACCGTCGACGGAGGGGATATTCCGCAAAGCTGCCAGCGGGACGGAACTTCGGGAGCTGCGGGAGGCCCTGGACCGCGACGCCGATGTCGACCTGGGCAACCAGCCTGCACTCCTGCTGGCCGCCGTCTTGAAGGTGAGCGCTTCTGACCTGCGGCTGGAGGAGCTCCTGGCCGGCCTGGAAACTTCAAAGGCTCACCCAGAGCCCTTGGCATTGCAGGACTTCCTCCGAAGCATCCCCGACAAGCTGCTGGTGACCCACCTCTACGAGGACTGGATGGCAGCCATGGAGAGGACCAGCAAGGAGGAGAAGGTCTCCGAGCTGAAAGCGTAAGTGCGGGCAGCAGCCTGCCTGTTGAGCAGGAGCCCTGGCCGCTGGCTGAGAGCACCTGGAAAGCTGGGCAACTCAGCCGCTGGCTCCCCCCTGCCTTGGACAACAGGCCTGGGCAAAATCTGCTTTGTCAACCTAGTGTCCCTGTTCCCTCAGGGTGGCCGAGAAGTTGCCTGCAGCCAACCTCTTCCTCCTCAAGCGGCTGCTGTCCCTCCTCCAGCACATCGGCCGCAACGCAGCCACCAGCAGGATGAGCTGCAGCAACCTGGCCATCTGCCTTGGGCCAAACCTGCTGAGCCCACCCGACGAGGACCTGCTCCCGCTCCAGGCCATGCTGGAGGTGACCGAGAAGGTGCGCTGTGTTGGCAAGCCGGCTGCAGCCTTGCTGGCCTATCCGAGCTTGGCTGCTCAGAGGTCCCTGGCTGCCTCCTCCCTTGAGCAAATGCCGGTGGGGTGGCTGCCTGCAAAGGCAGCCCCGCAGCCACAGCCATCTGTGCAGAGGCAAGGGTCGGGAGTGGGAAAGGCTGCTTGGGACAACTTCAGGCAGCTGGGTTGAGAGCAAGGGTTTGATGTGTGCAGGTGAACACGCTGGCGCTGTTTATGATTGAAAATTGCGGCGACATTGTTGGGGAGGAGGTGGCTGGCCGCTCCTGTCCATCAGCTGGGGAGTCGCCAGCCCCCACGGACGGAGCCACAGGTATGAGGAGGAACTCAGGGCTGTCCCAGGCTGGGGCTCGGGATACCAGAAACCTCAACGTCAAGAAGAAAACCGGTGTAGGGCTTGGGGTGGGTTTTGCTTTAGGTGTGCTACTTCCAAGGCGTCACTGCTGCACATGGTTTTGCTTTCTAGACCTGCGTTTGGAAGAGCAAAGTGGCCCTGCAGGCAGAGGAGACCAGGGCCACCAGGCAGAAGCCATTCTGCATGCATCCCCCTCTCTGGGTGTCCTCAAAGGAGCTGGGGGAGACATGGTGGCGGAGTCCAAAACGACAGAGGTATGTCAGCTCTGCTCCACAAGCACCGTGACAGTGTCTCTCGGGTAGGAGGGTAGTTTCTGAGGAGGCCAAGTAGCTGCTGGGCCTCCTCCGGCCAGCCGATGGCTTGTGTGTTTGGGGTTCCTCCTCCTCCCCCACGGAATCATACGTTGTATGGAAAACTGGAAAGGTCCTTTCTCAAATGCATTAAGCATGTGCTTAATCCAACCAAATACCTACAAAAAGACAGCGGGGAGTAGCTGTCAACTTGAGAGGGCTTTTGCTCGGATCCTACTTCATCACAGTTTCATCAAGTCTGTTTTGGGGCAGGTGGACTGTGCAAAATGTGGATGGATGATGCAAAGCAGCATCTTCCCCAGAGAGCTAAGGTGGTAATTTGGCAAGCAGTCCCTTACTACTCCAGGCCGTCCCTTGCCACCCCTGAACTCCAACAATTCTGGTTTAGGCACCTCCAGCTTTGCCTCCAGCCACCCTCGAGAGCACGGCAGAGCCCCTGCTACGCCCGCAACAACTGGGCAGCCTTTCAGAGGAAAGAAGGTAAAACGAGTCACTTTGGGTTAAAATCAGAACTGTCTCCGCTGGATCGTGGCCTTACCTATCTAAGCACACTGTGGGATGGAAAGGTTTGCAGGCTCTCCTCGGGACAAGGAAAAGAGAAGGAACCGAAGGAGGAAACAGGCCTGGGGAGATGAAAGCTGTGCAGAAAAAAAGAGGAGGAAGAGAGAAAACGTATTGGGGGATCGCAAACGGAAAAGATGCAGGAAGGTCCGGCAGGTCGAGAAGCCCAGGTGTGTACCAGGCTCTGCTGCCCATCCAACTCTCAGCACTGCTCTATGTCAGGCCAACCCGCTGGCAAGGCACGGCGAGGGATGGTGCTGCGCAGGGTCTGGCAAGAACCCCGTGGCCGCTCCCCAGGGGCTCCCCATCGAGCCCTGCTGCGTGGCACAGGGGCCCTGTGCATCTCTGCGCGCGCACAGCTCTCTAAGGGCATTCCCCGTGGGGATAAGGCGCCAGAGCCCTCCCCTCGGCAATGCCAGCCGTAGCTCGCTCTCTTCTGGGCTATGAGCAATTCCTCGTCAACGGTGTTCCCCAGAGAGAGGGCAACCAAACCCTGCCTCTTCCTGCCGCTGTGCATTCAGCAGCGCTCTCTGACTCTGTCCTTGTAGGTGCCGTTTTCCTGTTACTGGCTGAACCCCTGTGAGCCCTGGGCCCGCCCCCCACCGCAGTTAATGTTCTCAATAAAACGGTTTTTCTCTCTTCTGAGTATGTCCGCCATCGGCTGTTCTGGAGCGGGCAGCTGCTGTTTGAGGATGACCCCTCGGGGAGGAGTTTGGGATTGTGCCTTGTCCCAGCATCCTTGCCGGCGCGCATGAGGGCTGGGTTCAGGTGCTTTAGGAGTGAAAGCAAGGCACAGAGTTGCACAGGAGGGTGGAGGTTGGAAGGGAGCTGTGGAGGTCGTCCAAGCCCTCTGCTCAAGCAGGCTCCCTTAGAGCAGGTTGCCCAGGACCACGTCCTGGTGCATTTGGGCTACCTCGGAGGAGCAGCCCCATGAGCTCCGAGCGAGGGCAAGATGTAGGCAGACACGGTGGCCAGGAAGGGCTGAAGGTCCGTATGCAGCCACCGTCACCTGCAGCTTGCTGCTCCCTGCGGCCATCACCCTTGCACAGCGAGTGCCGTGCAGTTTCTGCAGAATCCCCTCGCTCATGGCAACGGTATAAACCCAACCGCCGTGCTGGGCGGTAGGAATGCGTCAGCTCGCCCCAAAAAGCTTTGGAAGGGGCTCCAACAGCAGCCGGACTGCTGAGGCTTTTGTGCGCCCCGGTGTGATACAGGGGATGCCTGCACCCTGAGGGAGGAGGAAGGATGAGCACTCTCCCCGTCCGTCCGTCCGTGGGTAGGTAACTCTTTTGCTCACAGGTTGTGGTGGTTTAAGCCTGGCCGGTGGCTGAGCACCACACAGCCGCTCGCTCCCTGCCCCCCAGGGGGATGGCGGGGGAGAATCGGAAGGGTGAGAGCCCCGACCGTATCGCCACAGCAGGCTTCGCCCTCCCGGTGTCCCATCACGCTGGGACCCCCCACAGCACTGCCCAGTGACACACTGGGGGGAGTAGGGGGCACTGGGGGGAACCGAGGGGGTCACAGGAGGTTACAGGTGTGTGGGCAGGGGGCGGAAGGGGGGCACTGGGGGACGAGTGGGGAATGGCGGGGGGACCTTAAAGGGTCAGCAGCGGCACAGGGGCCGAGCAGAGGGACGGAGAGTAGCATCTGGCTGGCCCATCGGACCCCTGCCCGTTAACCCAGGCCCCACTGGTGCTGTTCCTCACCCCCAGCGAGCCTCCGCACATCTGCAGGGGGCAGGGGCAGCTCCACACAGGGAGGCCACCAGCAGAGACGTGGTTTTGTCCCTTGGGCTGCTGTGCACGCTGGCCCGGCTGCGAGCCCACGTGAGCCTCAGCCCCCTGTCCCGCGGGTCCCACCACACGCGCGTGACCCAAACGGAACGCTCTGCAAAGTTCGCTCAAAGGAAGCACGTGCTTCCGCCTTGCCCAGTCCTTCCTAAAGGTGTTCCTTGGTAAAGGTGAGGATGTAAGCGGGAACGGAGCCCCTTTCTGGGTTGAACAGCAGGCTGAGGGGGGCTCCTGCTGTGGCGGGGGCACCGGCAAGGGCCAAGCTGGCCAGTCTTCCTTCGTCCCGGTCTTCAGAGGTGGCAACCTCCTGCGTGCTCTGGGCTGGCACAGCCTTGCCCGTGACCCAGGGGAAGTTTCCCTCTCCCCGAGTCCAGAGTCCTGCCCCATACACGGCACCCTGGGGCAAAGGGCAGAGGAACCAAGAGGTTCCCCTCCTTCGCAGGGTCCCCAGCGTCAGCTGTAGCATCGCGCCTATCCTTTGTAGTGCCCAGAGCCTCCTGTTTCGGGCCGAAATCCTCGGTTTTCGGGTCCAAACCCGCCTTTGATGACCCCCAGCCTTTCCTCAGGGCCCACAGCTCCATGCTGAGGCTCTCAGCCCTAAAGGTGGAGTTCGTTGCCTGGCAACCTCCACCCAGCAGTCCCTGGGGAGTCAGTGGGCCCAGGACAGCCAATCGCATTTGAGGAGGCGGGGGCAAGGCATGTGATCGATAGGTAACCCACCAGTCAAGCTTCGAGGCCTGCAGGAGAGGTGGCAAGAGGGGAAAAAGCCGGGCTCCCTGCCGGGTGTGTGTGTGGGGGGGGGGGTGTTGGTTGGAGGCGGGGCATGCCCGCTCCACCAATCACAGCTGGCAAGAGCAAAGCAGAGATGACTGATGAGCCGCCTGACCCATCACTGGATGGGAGGAGCGATCTCATGCAGCCAATCGGAGGAAACATCGCCTCAGGGAAGGGCGGGCCCCAAAGCAGGGCACAGTGGCAGCCGAGGGGACGGATCCTCCGAGGCAGCACCGCCTGAAGGGAGGAGACTGGCAGCCCTCCCCAGCTGTGCTGACCCATGGGAGAAGAAGGTGGGGCCTTCTCCTGGGGCCAGGAGTTTCCTCTAGGCACCTGCAGTGCCGAGGGCTCCGGCAGTCCTGGGAGCTGAGTGTGCCAGGCGCAGGGCAAGCGGCTGAGCTGGGCGTTCTCCAGCGGCAGGCATTTGGACGAGGGGGGCTCGGCGGGAACCCGTCTTGCCCTCCCGCTTCTTCTTGTGCTTCTTGAAGTGGAAGCACTTGTGCAAGGCTCCAGGAGGAGTTCATTTGGTGCCCGCCCTTGCTAATTGCAGGTGGGTGGTCTGCAGCGGGCAGGGAATGGGACAGGACTGCTCGCAGGAATGCCGTGGGAGGGGAGGTCCGTCGCTCAGGGAGACAAGGATGAAGGGTGGGCATTGAGGGTTGTGGTGCTTCTCTTCCCAGGTCACCATTACGCGTGAGGAAGCTCTGCTTCCCTGGCAGTGGCCGAACATCTGCCTGCCCTCGGGAAGCCAAAGGCAGAAATCAAGCAAGCAGTCGGGATGGAGTTGCAGGAATAGTCGCCACCTGTCGACCCCAGCTGTCGCCCCAGTTCATTCTCTGTGTGGAGAGGCAGTTCAGGGTGCCAGGAAAAGGTAATTTAAGGGATCTCCACTGCTTATCGGTTCTGCTGACTCTCATGACTTTACTGGCATTGTGGCATTTGGTGCTAATGCCAAAGCTCTTGGGGAAACCTGTGTCAGGGTATTGGCATCTCTTAGGGTTGTGATCCTGTGGTAGGGGGGAAAGCTAAAAAAATGAGACACAACTGTAAGTAAAGAAGCAACATTGAGGGGGGGGGGGGGAAATACATTTTCCCAAAACACTTTTGAGGTTTAGGGATTTGGTTTGAGAACTCTTGTTTTGGTGACACACTTGCTAATAAGTCCAAAAAGAGATTTATCTTTGCTTTCATTGAGATTTTGACTTGAGTGCAGTTAGTGATCTGCTGTAACCTTAAATCACTCCTGTCATCTGACCAATTCTCTGTTTTGTCTCTACTACTGAGCTGATTTTCTTTTCTCAAATGTGGCATAAAATTTGCATGTACTTCCTGGAAATTGAAAGATTTAACAGTGCTTTGTGGAGTGCTATTCAGTCGATGGGCGCATGGCACACAAGAATTTAGGGGTAAAAGTTCTTTTAGAGGTTCTGAGGGTTATGGTCCTGCTGAAAGATTAGTGAGAAATTCAGCTACACAGTTGTCAGGACTCATAAAACTTGCCAAGACTGCAAATATGTGATGTCTGGGCTTTGGTGTTGACTAAGCACAGTGCAAACACAGGTGGATACAAAAGCTGGAAACAAGAGCTTAGGCATAAAAGAACCAAACCAAACCAAAACCCAAGATGATGGAAGAGAGAAAAATGTCCTGCCAAAAATACTCCTTTAATTATTCACCGACAGAAAAGACAACTTCCAGAAGAGATTGTCTTCCTGGATGCAACTGTGAGAAGAAACCTAATTACTGAACTAAAATAGTACACATCTTGTAGGATGATAATAATGCATTAAGTATAAAATAAATAAAAAGGCAGAAGAAGCCATGCTGTATTTCCTTCAGATTGTGGATTGCCTCTCTTCCAAAGATACTAGATGTTTATCTGCCCAGTACTAACAGCACTTTAATATTATTTGCTGTTTGTAAATGAAGTATTTGAATTGGAAGTAAAGGCTTAAGATTATGAAGCTTTTCACTGCCAACAAAATGTCTAGGTGCTGAAGGAGCTGGCTGCTTGCTGGTCCCAGGGTGCAGGTAAAGCTACTTTCTGATTATCAGAGATGAATCAGAATCTCGGACATTGCCTGACTCTTCATCATCTCGGTATCGTGCTGAATATCAGTAGCAGGCAGGGAAGGGGGTTCTTGTGTCCCTGTCTGAGATGCCAAATTGTGATTTCTGCTCTCTGTCCCAGGTACGTGCCTGTGCAGGCAGCTAGATGGGAGCTTTCCCTCTGCAGAGCACGGCTCTCTGCGGTTTGCAGAGAATAATGTTTTCTACAGCCTTGTTTTCAGCTTTAGGCAGGTCTGGCTTCATTTTTTGGGGGAGGCAAGAAGGCTTGCCTTCTGGGAGTGTGTTTCACCACTGTCCCATTTTTGCTGAGGTCCATGAGTGTCCCTAGTTGTGAGTAAAGGAGCCCTGGTGGGACTGTGGGCTGGAGATGTGCTGCTTTTTGCCCCTTCTGCCCCTCCTCTGAAGATCTGATAGCAGAAGTGTCTTTGAGACAGGTTTTTTGACCTGCTTCAATGCAGTAATGGATTACTGAGAAGCAGCAGTACCAGGGAGTATGAATGCAATTTTCTCTTGCATGATTTGGCTGAAGATCAGAAATGTGCTTCACTGAATAGGAACATTGTTGATTAAAATGGCATGACTGTTGATGCCATATTACAGCGGTATCTTGCAGTGTTGGAAGCTCAAATCTATCTTTTCGTGTTAACTTAAAGCTTAAACTCTGAGAAGACTGTAGGAATTTAAAAATCACCCTCGGCAACCTATGCAGACCTTGAGGTATGAGCCAGACTGAGAGGAGTGAAGAAAATGTGTTCATGCTTTTTTATCCAGCTGAAAGAGCTCTGTATAGCTTTAAATGCTGTTGCATCTCATTTTTAGTTGAATATAAGCTGATGGTAGTAGATTAGGTGTCAGATATCTTGTGAGGGCAACTACCTGGCAATGACATATTATTAACAGTAGTTTAAATGATTGCACTTGTTTCAGAACAAAGAGTGGAGTTCTGTCTATTTTTAATCTGAGTTTCTGAACTATCTGATTGGAACTTAGTACTGGGGAGGCCTTCAATACAATTTTTTTTATGACGATCACTAGAGTGTGATGGTTGTCGGTTATTTTTAGGTGGTGTGGTCAAATCAGAGGTGTTGAAAGCTTACCCCTCATCTAATTGGGGTGGGTTTTGTTTGTTTTCGGTGCTTATTTCTTTTGGAAAAGCTGAAGATTAAAATCTCTCTGTATATACCCATGCACCCCTTCTCCATGGTGTTTACATAAATGTTTAGGCTGTTTTCCAGGCTGTTTCCTTCGTGCAAGACTGGTTGGAATCACCTTAAAACACTCTTTTACCCAGCACCTGCGAGGGAGGACCACAGTGTTTGGGGACCTCGGTGGTCCCAGTGCCTGAGGATGGTGTGTGCACACACACACACATTTGTCTGGGGTGTTCCTGCAGCTCCCTGGGACTGGGCTGTAGCCAGGGCCAGGGTTTGTGAAACCCCTTGTCTGAAGATTTCTTGGGACCACAGCACCCACAAGGGCAGGAGCAGAGGGACAGGGAAGAGAAGCATTTAGCAATATTTAGCAGGGGCTCTCACCAAACCAGGCTGATCCACTCTCCAGCTTCTCCCTTAACTTGGGGGGAATCTGCTACCACAGATGTTTCTGGCGTTTGCCACATCGGGAGGATTGTCAGTGGGCTGCACTGGGAGCAGGTTATGGGAAATAAGAGCCTGTAATGGTCAGACTACAACGCTGGGAGATTTTTACAGTAATGCCCGTGCTGCAAGAATCCAAAGGTCAGAGAGGAAAATTGCAATACCAACTTCAATTAGTGACTAAGAAAGGGAATGACTTTCATGATGTGTCAGACTGTGCCTCTAAGCCCTATGAGAAGCTGCCACCCTTCTCCGATGACAGGTAGCGTCGTGGCAGTGGCTACTGCTGGGCCAGGAGCAGCAGGCAGATGCTGCGCAATAAAATGAGAGCAGAGAGCAGGCAGGCTTGGTCTGTGAAGGATCTGCTATCCCATAATTCATTCCCTGCCCTTATTCACCGGAGGCTGAATGTGAGGATCTTTGTTCACTGGGGGTTTTTTGTTTTGGTTTTGTGGTTTGTGTTTTTTTTTTTTTTTTTCTCTTTCTTTTGATTTGGTTTGTGGTTTGTGGTTTTTTTTTTAGGGGAGTTTAGGAGAACTGACTATGGGCAGCAGAGAAGATCTGGTGATTCAAAGGATCTTTTTTCAGTTGTTCATGCTAGAAAGTTCTTGGGTTTTTTTGTTTTGTTTTTTTTGTTTGCTTCTTCCTGCTGCCACTGAACACCTCTGGGATCCATTACATTTTACGGGGATTGTTGCTTTGGAAGATGGCAGGAGGTCCTGTGGCCCTTTCTGCCAGCCAGCCCTGCAGGAGCAGGGAAGCTCTGCTGGGAGGAGGCCAAGGAAGGGTGTCAACAGCTGCTGTAGAAATCCAGACGAGCAGTTCAGGTACATAGGAGGGATCAGGGGTACAGTCCAAAGGAGCCACGCAGGGATGTGCTTGAATGATGACTGTTCCCTCCCACCCCAGTGCTATGAAGGACATTTGTGCCCAGGTCTTGTACCAAGGGACTGTCATACCCTCGTGTACGGGGACCCCTCGTACACGCACCCTGGCACGATTAACTTTGCACAATCTTGGCCCCCTTCCCTGTCTTCAGGGGAACCCGAACTAGTAAAACGTTTTTGGCTTGTTTTTCTTCCTTGCATGGTGAGGATGGACCATGGCAGCATGATGTCCTTACAGTGTCACTTGGTGGGGAGACTTGGACTTGTCCTCTACAGGCTGGACACTAACTGTCCAAATGACTTCCTAGAGCTGGCTGCAACAAAGAAATGCAGTGTCATGCTAAGGAGGAAATGACAGCTGGATAGCTCCCTCCCAGAAGCTATAGCAAAAGAAGAGAATGAGAAAAATGAGGGATAATTGTTCCTGACAATGGTGTCTTTTAAAATCAAAATAGAGATTTTTTTTTTCCTTCAAAATAGAGATTTTTTTTTTCCTTCAAAATAGAGATTTTTTTTTTCCTTCAAAATAGAGATTTTTTTTCCCTTCAAAATAGAGATTTTTTTTTCCCTTCAAAATAGAGATTTTTTTTTCCCTTCAAAATAGAGATTTTTTTTTCCCTTCAAAATAGAGATTTTTTTTTCCCTTCAAAATACAGATTTTTTTTTTCCTTCAAAATAGAGATTTTTTTTTCCCTTCAAAATAGAGATTTTTTTTTTTTCCTTCAAAATAGAGATTTTTTTTTTTTCCTTCAAAATAGAGATATTTTTTTTTTCCTTCAAAATTTCTCAGGAAGTTTTTGGTGATGTTGGACTCTCCAGTGCAGAATGATCTGAACACCGCTGCAGTGTCCTGATGACAGGACTTTTCCAAGCACTCAGCTTTAGAAATAGTCTATGGAAAGATGTCCATGTCCTGGGCATGAGATTTAAAAAAAAAACAAAACAACCAACCAAATTAAGAAAATAAAATTTGAGCGGAAAGTCCTCCTTTCTCCCCAGTGCAATAATTCTTCATGGCACTTGGAATCATGCTCAAAAATGTTGAATCTCTTCCCCTTAAGTTTGAAAGACGGAAGAAAGATTTGAAAATAAACATGGAAGAACACCTGGTCTGCAGGAAAGTTTTTGTGGGGAAAAAAGTTATCAAAAGCAGCTTGGTGATGTGATTTTTTTTTATTTTTTTTTTTCCTATTGCCATTTAGGTCAGAGGGACTAATTTGTATGATTTTCTTAAGAATGCTTTCATGTGTAAAATTTAGATCTCATAAATCAAGACTCAAACAGGACAATAGTAAGGATGGAAATGTTTTCTTTACTGGCATACTGGGGACAGACTTTATAGTAGAGAGTGTTGCAATAGGACAAGGGGTAATGGTTTTACACTAAAAAAGGGTAGATTCAGACTAGATATAAGGAAGAAATTTTTTACAGTGAGAGTAGTGAAACACTGGCACAGGTTGCCCAGAGAGGTGGTAGATGCCCCATCCCTGGAAACTTCAAGGTCAGGTTGGACAGGGCTCTGAGCAACCTGACCTAGTTGAAGATGCCTGTGCTCATTGCGGGGGGGGGGGGCGGGTTGGACTAGATGACATTTGAAGGCCCCTTCTAAGCCAAACTATTCTATGATTCTACGCTAACAAGTTTGGAACAATGTCATCCAGTTCTGGGCTCAGCAGAGAGGAGTGAAACATGACTGGAGTCAGGGTGCCACTTGTTTCTATTAAACATTTTGTTAGAATCTTTCTTTTCTTACTGTAGTTTTGTACAGGCATTCATCTGCCTTTTCCAGTGTTTAATATTCACATGCTGGAAGAGTAATTTAAATGGGTAATAGATACAGAGTGTAACCATTAAATCTAGTTCATAACAATGCAAACTATTGGATGGCAACAATTGCAAATATATGCCTGGCTTTGCAGGATGCCAACTCGTTGGCTTGGGACACAGAGCTCACCTTAAGTGACAATAAACATTTTATATTTAGATGTTCATTGCTGAGCCAGATGAACACAAAGAGCTGCAGCGTTTCATTTTTTTTTTCTTTTTGTTTTATGTAGGGGCCTTATGCGGACTGACGGCAGTCCCGGAGAGAGATCCAGCCTCGCTCGAGTGGAGTACACCTGCAGCTTTTAATCAGAAACGACAGCTATAAAGCAGCACTATGTGCAATACCTCTGAGACCTGTACCCTTGCTGGTGCTCACACTTGCATGGAGGAGGAGGTGAGCAGGATGCCTAGCAATAAGAGAAGGATAGCATTTGAAATTTCTGGAAGAAAAAGAGTTATTTCTGTCTGTTTTCTTCATTCCTGTCTTTTCTGCTCCTTCTAATAAGCAGTGTGGCTATGTTGTCGGAAGGATAAGCTGAGAAGTGGGTTAAATGAGAAGGTTTTCCTCTGGGGGGAAAAATCTGGAAGTGGCTTGGACCCATATTTTGTAGCTAAATGGATTGTAGCTGTAAAAACGTGCTGTAGCTAGACGATGAGTAAGGCTGTGTCACAAACTGGAAAAGTTGTGGCTGACTGAGGAAATCTGGAGGGGTTTTTGTGCTTGTGCAGTGTCTGTTTTTTAAGAGCTTCTGGAGAGCTGGATAGCTTCAAGAGTAATGTCAAGTCGTTTTGGGGTCCAAAAAAATGCTGAATTGCTGCAGAAGGAGTGTATGGGGTTTGCTGAATCTGAAATAGCTTGTGAGCACCACTGGAGGCACAGTGTTGTGGGGACACCCCCAGAGGTGCAGTGCCCTGGGCAGTGGGGTAAGGGTGTACTTGTGTGGCTGTCACCTTAGCCTGTTTGTAATTCTGTGCTTGTGTGGGAGCTGCCTGTGTCTAGGTGAACAGTACCTCAGTCACACCTTCCTTCTCATACTGTTTTAATGCTACCGTATTTTAATTTGTCTCCCATTATTAATTAATGGATTGACTCCCCTTCAAAGCAGGTTACTGCTTTTTTCCAAGTGCTGAACTGAAAATGGTGACCAAGTCCTGCATACAATGATACTTTCTGCTAGAAAGTCATTGGAATGATTCAGGCACCCACTTTGGTGCTCATCCATTAGGGGAGGACTTCACGTGTGCTGTACTTTGGGAAATGAGTGTGCATTTATTTCTCCATTTAACTGGATTTTTGTGTGAGTGAGATTTGTTAATATTGTTGTATCACTGATTTTGCTGGCTTGCCGTGGAAATCTTCCCCAAAAGAGTTAACAGCTATTTCTAAACAAGATCCTCCAGACCAGATACATCCTGAACAGCTGAGTTGACCTGGGAAGTGGTTGTAGCCTCAGGTGGAGTTGCCATTACAATCACAATAACTGAGCTATCATATTATCAAATTCTCCAGCTCCCTGAATTGCTGATCTCACTTCTAAGCTTTCTGTAAGTGGAACTTCTGAGTCCTTGATGTAAGAAAAGCCTCGGCAGCTTTTAGTTATCTTTTTGGCATTTTCCATCAAAATTTCTGACTAAACTTCACAGCTTCCAGCTGCCTACTTGGCAGTAGGTTTAGGGAGCTGAGCCAGCACTAATGCCAACCCCATGGGGGTCTGCGCTTGCCCTCAGGCTGTGATGGCTGGTGTGATGCTGGTGGTGCATCTGGTGCAGAAAAGGAGCCTTCCCACAGACACAGGAATAAGGCACGAGTCAGCTGGCACGCTCAGCTCATGCTGCTGTAAATAAGCTGAAGTTTTTTGAAGGCTGGCCTCAAAGTGACAGCCTTTCCATTGTCACAGGAACTTGAAAGTCAATAGTAAAGATTGTAAAGTAACAAAAGTCCATGATAAAGATTTCATCTTTGAAGACCGCAAACAGCAACCCGCGTGAGGAGTACCTGCTCTAGCCTGAAGTTATTGAAGAGAAAAGAGAAAATGTGTTAGTTAGCATTCAGAGGGTAACAATTTTCTGATTTATATTGATTGCATGAGCTAAAACCAAGAAGTACTGAATGCTTATCTGGGAAGTACAGCAGAAAATTGAACTTAAAGGGGATTTGGAGAATGTCTGTTGGAAGAAAAAAATTCTCTTTTATCTATGCAATTTCCTGAAAATAAAAGCACCCACACTCCATATTCCTTAATCTTTTATTCCTCTTTTCATTTCTACTAGTTGTGAAAACTAGAAGACAAACTAATTTGTTATCCTTGTTTAGCCAAAATGATTTCCTAGAGGAAAGAAATATTAAGAAATGTCTAATGTGCAAAACCAGCAGGATTTCTTGCAAACTAGGACAGGGTTTATCAGGCATAGCATACACATGGCCATTTCACCCTCCCAGGGTTTAACAGAGGGCTGAGATTTACCTGAACTCAAAGTTGAATCAGGAGAAATGGATTTGCCCCAAACCAGGAAACAAGGTTTGTAGTTGTCTCAATAGATACAGTGTGATATAGCCCAGGGGAGGTGGAAAGCACTGCAATGGTTTCTGCTGATGTTATATGGAAGGAAAAAGAAAAGCAAGCTGAGAGAAAACCTATCAGATAAGGGAAATATCCAGTCATGATCCTACTGTTTGCAGTAGGGTAAACTGCAGCTACTCAGAACAAACATAAGTGTCAGAAACCTATGGAAGAGATGAGATCATCCAAAGGTTAGGTACAAAACCAAAGCAGCTTCAGTGTATTGACATAAGCAGTCCTCATATTGAATGTTAAAACATTTCTCTTCTATCAGCTCAGTGCTAAACAGAAGCTGTAAAATGAAATGATAAAGTGAATCAGATAGAGCAATGTATGTTTGGCTGCTTATTGCTGACAACTGGCCCTGGCAAAAGCTGAAATGGTTTTGTGGGTATCAGCAGGCTGCTGCATTCCTACAGTATTTGCAGTTAATGAGATTATTGGGTTGTTGTGTGATGTATAAAAAAAGCTAATATTCTGTCTACAATGCCAAGATGTCTGGGCAAGTCAGAGACATGGAAAGATAAGAGTGAAGTTATGGGACTCATATATTGGGATGTATATTTCAGATATTTTATCCATTTTCTCTACTGCTTGCAGAGAATAGAGATGATTTATTATGAGGTCCAAAAATGCCATTAGTATGCTACGTTTGAAATGCATGCCCTAATCTTATTTACCATTGTCCTGTGTGAGGAATTTTAATTATTCTCTAAGGTTTAAAGGAAAAATACCTCCTGGAAGAAAAAAGGAATAATGCTGCAGTAAACTGGCTTTCTCCAGTGTAAGCTTTCAGCCGTAACAGAAGAGAAAATGTGGAAGTGTGTTAGCAACATTCATTTTTCACTACATTACCTTGTGGAAGCAGTATACAAGAGCTATTAATATTTTATTACAGATATCTGTAACTGTGTTTGCAGTTGACTGATCTGACTGTATGATAAGAATTAAGTTGGCAAACAGGTATTTCTCAAGTACAGTCCTGTCTTTTTGTTTGTTTGTTTTCATGGCCAATTGTTAAGCTGTATCAACCAAGCCACTATGTTGTTATGCAGGGTTTTCCATTTCACACCACGCCTTTTCATGCACACGTTGCATGTGGTGAGGTGCTCAGAACAGAGAGAAACCTGCAGCCCAACACGGATGATGATCTCCTCTGCCTGCACTCCTCTCAGAAGCGATGGCATATACATGTAGTACTCTTACTGAATACATAGTGGCTGGGTTGGTGTGGTGTTTGGGGTTTTTTTGTTGGTTTTTTTTTTTGTTGGGTTGTCATGTGTCCCCCCCCCCCGCCCCCCCCCCTCCGGTTGCTTGGCTTTTTTGCAGTACTACGTTATAGGCCTGATCCAGCTGAAAATTCCCCCCAACAAAAAGTCTGCTTTTTGTCATCATTTTATAGATGAGCTGAAACCAAAAGATACTGAATACTCAGGTCCTGTTCAATACTTGCTCAAGGCTGGCATGCTGCCACAGAGCACAGCAGGGCTGGGAAGCGGAGCTGGCTCTGGGGCAGCCAGGGGGACCATGGGGGCAGAGATGCTCTGTTGTGTGGGGCACCCTTTGGCTCTCTGATCTGACCTTGCAGATGGAGGGTGGGTTTCTGTGTGTGTGTGTGTTGGGTTCCCTTTTTTTTTTTCCAAAATTATACAAACTTAGGATAGATAACTAGATAAAATCATGTGTGTAGCTATGTTCGAGTCAGTGGGAGAAGGAAGAGCTCTTTTGTTGAGTCTAGAGCTGGTATTTGCTAAGAGTAACTATGGTGGTGCAATTATGAAATTCTATTGTTAACTGACTGTACCATATGCACGTTTTTGTTTTTATTATGCTAATAATTTTCACTGTTTTGAGCTATCTTCTACGCAATTTTCTGGTTCAAAAAATTTCCCCAAACAAGCATTTAATAATTTTTTTTCCACTACCTTCTTGAATCTCTATATAGGAAGAACCACGTAATTTTTTATTTTTTTTTTTTTTTTAGCGTTCAATCTCAAGCCCCTGGGATACAGTTAATTTCTCTGGCTCTGTATCACTGCTTTTCCAAGGATGTGAGTACTAGATGGCTTGTTTGAAAAACAGCAGCTGACAACTGCACTTAGTTTCAGACAGCCTTAAACTTTTGTTCCTCATTTACTTGAGTCTGTCGAAGATGCATTTGATACGGAATACCTAATTCTGGTACAATCCTGTTCTTGTAAGGTTTAGAATGTACTGACACAGAGACTTTGTCACGTACGTAATGAGTTATTCTGATAATAATAGAAGAAAATTACTTGGAAAGAAATGCCACATGTACGTGCTTAGAAATTCTTGTATTAAATTGAGTCTAATTTGTTATAAGTTTCAAATGTCAAAGAAAATAAAATCAGCAAAACCAGATATATGCGTATTTTCCACAGGGCTGAACAAAACCATCATAGAAACTTTGGAACAGAGTTTTGTGTTTGGACACCTTTCTATTGTACTGTCTCTTCTCTGTCAATGTTGGGCCATTCTTCTCTCATAGCTGAAGTTCACTGAGATGAGAAGGTTGAGAGCACTCTGCTCTTGTATAGCCACTTTTTTTCTCGGTATGTGTAATGGTCCCCAGAATGAATCCTAATAGCGTGATAATCTTGCTCTGAGCTCAGAGGTGAATTTTGGTCTTAAGTCGGATTTACCTAGCTTTCTTTGAATACTCAGGATGTGGAGAAAAATGCTGTCCTGGTGTCAGCTGGGATAGAGTTAATTGTCTTCCTAGTAGCTGGTACAGTGCTATGTTTTGAGTTCAGTATGCAAAGAATGTTGATAACACACTGATGTTTTCAGTTGTTGCCAAGGAGTGTTTAGACTAAAGTCAAGGATTTTTCAGCTTCTCATGCCCAGCCAGCAAGAAAGCTGGAGGGACACAAGAAGTTGGGAGGGGACACAGGCAGGGCAGCTGACCCAAACTGGCCAAAGGAATATTCCATAGCATGGGACGTCACATCTAGTATAGGAACTGGGGGGAGTGGGGGTGGGGGATCGCCGCTTGGGGACTAACTGGGCATCGGTCGGCGGGTGGTGAGCAATTGCACTGTGCATCATTTGTATATTCCAATCCTTTTACTACTGTTGTCATTTTATTAGTGTTATCATTATCATTATTAGTTTCTTCTTTTCTGTTCTATTAAACCGTTCTTATCTCAACCCATGAGTTTTACTTCTTTTCCCAATTTTCTCCCCCATCCCACTGGGTGGGGGGGGAGTGAGTGAGCAGCCACGTGGTGCATAGTTGCTGGCTAGGGTTAAACCATGACAAATGCCTATCACAAGGTAAGAAATAACATATTAAGGGACCTTGAACCTGCACTTAGTAGCCGGATAAATTCCTTCTAACTGGTCCAGCTGAGGGGAGAGGGGGTCCCTTGCATGAATGAGGGTGGCAGAAGGTCTCTGATTTGCCTTAAAACCTGCTTCCTTGCCTATAGGCTCACAGAGGAAAGAGGAGTTAAGTTCTGAGAAAAGACAGCAGCAACCCATCATGCCTGGTGGGACCTTGTAAAGCAATTTACAGCCTTTGGCTGTCCGCTTTTTCACCATTAGAGAAATGCTATTTTCTTTTATTTCACCTTTACGTTTTGCAATGCGTGTTCCACTGTTCACTGCAGAAAATTATCAAACGTGTGTACAAGAGAGTCTGTATTAATACCTGGGCGGGAGATGGGGTTTTGTGGGCTTTTGGACCTCTCTAGGAGTAACTTGGAGCATCCAGGGCAGGCAGGGAGATGGGTTTATATTTTCAGTGAGTGCATCTGTTTATGTAGGGAGCAAGTTCCCTGGGTGCAATTTTGGTGCTGGCTGTGGGAGCCAAGGGCCTGTCCTGGGAGCTGGACTTCTCCTAGGGCCAGCCCTGGGCCACTGCCAGCCGTGATTTGGGCATTGGAGAGATGCGGAGCAAGCACCTGAGCTAGGCTGTGGGTGTACAGAGCCTCAGCGGTGTCCCCCATGGTTTGGTGCTGGCGAGGAAGGGTGGCAACTCCCTGTGCTGCTACAATTGGGGTTGCATGTGGAGAAGCCTGGGGGTGTGCTGCCTGCCGTCCCATGGCGGGGGGGTCAGCCTGCTGCTGGCAGCAGGATGGGGCACCCCGGCTCACTTGTTGCATCTTCCATCCAGATGAACACCGTGTGGCCAAGGTGTGTGACTCGGTTTACAGGAGGTTAAAACTGTGGTGTGTGCAGCACGCTGGCATTGTTTCTTTTTTGCACATTGCAGCAGTATATTGTGCAAGTGAGTTACCAAAATATCCTGGAGCCCACCCACAACTTCAGCTGAGAATGGATTGTGTTCATCAGCTTTTCTTTTTTTTTTTTTTTTCTTTCTTCATTCCACTGAGTCTACTCCCCCACAATTTAGTGAAGCAGGGATGTGCCTTCCTCCCCTGGCATAATGCAGCATGGCTCAGGAATATAGAACCAATTTGTCTGCGTGACAATATGAAAACTCAATAGAATTACAAAAATAGAGTTGTTATTTTTTTAATCCCCCCACCCCCACCCCGCAATGCGAGTGTGTATTATACTTTTCTCCTCATCTGGATAAATACGCACAACTCACATAAATGACCCTCAACATGAAGTGAGAGTTGTTTCCTTTAGGCATGGAATTATTCATTTTTAACTTGATACTGGTGCATCAAATTGCATGCAATTTAAGGGTTGATAAGGTATTTATGTTTTTCCTTTAGACTGTAAATGAAACAGAGTTTTCAGACACATTAACTTCTTTAAAAAACAATTCTCTGTGAATTTTGCGTTTTTGAAGTATGCCAGAAAATTTCTTCTCAAAACAGACACTATGTAATACTTGCTTCTAGAAATCAAATTACATATTGGGAAGGTATAATAACAATTGCAACACACAAAGGCAGCACTTAATATTTTCCTAGTCTCACCTACCATTGATGATGACAACCTTTGTTTTTCCCCTTGGGAGTACAATTCATGGTGACCTTGTGACACCATTTTTTTTCTGGGCTGTCATAGAGGAAGAAATTGTGTCATCTGACGGAGGTGCTTCAGAACTTCTCCAAATCCAAATACTGTCCAGGCAAAGGTTTTGTTCTGTTATCTCCCTTTCTCCTCAGCCACCCTCAATCCATGTTGTACTTGTGCATGAATTACGTCCAGTTTGCAAAAATATTGACTGCTACAGAATAGCCCTAGTTAGTAAGCAGAACCACTAGGCCAGAGAGAACTGGGATTTTCCCCCCCCTTCTCCGTAGTGTTGATAAGTTATCGATTCCAATTCCAGCTGTATAAGGTGATTTTCTGCAGGTTTTTTTCATGCATCAGTCTGAGCTCAGGTCCCAAGGCCAATAATTTCCTGCTTTGCCATCTGTCAGTGTCAGTAGCCATAAAGATACAGTTTTTGGGGGTAGCTATTCACAGGGGCCATGGTGGCAGATGTGGAGGGCTGTGCTGCGTCCCCCAGGGTGGATCCTGCCCTCTGCTTGAACGGTTACAGCTGCAGAGGCTGTTCCTCCCTGCTGCCTTGCAAATGCCATCTGACCTTGCCTGCAGGATGTCTGCCAATAGTTTGGGTTTGAGTATTTTAAATGGTCCTCTGGTTTGCCCAGTATGTCATTTCCTTTATTGGCGGGCTGCCGCATTCCCCTGTACCGCTCCTAGTATGGTGACTTCTCAGGATTTGACCCAGAGCATGCGTATTTATTCTTCTGTCAGCACCTCCTGTTCGACTCTGTTCGAATTTGACGAAGCAGAGCTTGCTGCTCATTATCAGGACAGCAGAGGGAAAGACTTGCCACAGAAAGCCCTTGTGGTGCAAAGCTAGTGGAGTTGAGCATCCTCTCCTGCCTTCTCTCAGTTTGCCACTCCTTCTGGCATTGCAAAAGGGCAAATCCCCTTTGTGGTCCCACATGTATGTAAGACCTATGACCTGTGCCATAGAGAACCGCACAAAGAAATAACCTGGGTGCTAAGCTGCTTCCCAAGAGTCAGATCCTCTCCAGAGGGGTTTCCACAGCCTTCCACTTGCCTCACTGCTGCGAGCAGTACACTTGTTCCCAGGTAAAAACCCTTTTGCCATTTTGCATTTGTGGAGTCCACCAGATTCAGATTCAGGAGGACTCTACGCATGGCAGTATTGGCATGTGAAGGCAGGACAGACCTCCCTATGGCCTCCTGAAGATGCAACAACAAAATATCCCAAGCAGCAGAGTTGCACTTTTGCATCACCTGTTGGGAAAGCTGTTACCTGTAAAGGTTGTAACTATAATGCACATTAGGGCTGTGAGTTTTTCTATGCTGTACAGATAACATCTGGGAGCTATCACTGCAATGAATATGAAAGTGCAGCATAGTGCTTGGCCTCTCAGCTGAGCTGTTGAATTTGTAGTCCCACAGCAGGCAGCAACAGTAAAAATGGGGGGTTTGTGCCATTGACAGTGGCAGTGATTTCTCATCCCTTGGACTCAATAAAAACCTGACACTTCCTTCACTGACATAGTTAATATTTTCTCAATAGCATGTCAGCGTGCATGTGATCAGAATCTGGCTCCTCTGACTTAGAAACTGGACCGTTTCAGCAGCAAATTTTGCTAGGCAGCCATCCAGTTGACCTAAACCATTTTTAACATGGTAATTTAGAGGCAAAAGGCAGTTCTATATACTTTGCTACATCCTGAATCATCTGTGCTTGTTCTCCCTGTAGTTGCACTATGTCATTTTAGTAGACGTATTATAGCTGAAGCATTTACACTCAGCTCCAAAAGCTCTTTGAATATTCTTCTAAGAAAAGGCTGCTTTATAGGAAAATAGAGCACAAATTATTACCAGTCTGGAGCTGACATGGAGATTTGGCACTCCAGCTGGAGTGCTTTCTTTCAAGAGGTATTTCTATAAATTCTGCCCTGTTCCTGATGAACAGGCAGTCTCTGTTGTCAGTGTCAAACTGTACACTTGTCAGACGTGATAAAGACAAAGGAATATATACAGTGTGCGCTGGCTGATTGCACATTGTCTGGAGCTGTAGAATTTTCCTACACTGTTACTGCTTTCAGGTGATTTATTTGTGCAATTTCTTGGGGAAAGTCATCTGCAGGTTTCAAAATGCATAGTGTTATGATCTTAGGGATTTATTCTCACTGTGTAAATGGGGACTATCAGTGTCATCTGTGAAACTACACTAAGATAGTATGGAAAAATAATCAAGACCACTTTTAGAACAGGGACCTCAGCAGAATGACTGCAGGTTTATATTAACACGCCTGGCATATAATGATGTGACTGGAGAGCAGTTGATAGTCTATCTAAGAAGTAGTACTACTTTTGGATAAAAATTATTGAACATTAGGGGCAATGAACAGAAGGTTTTAGAGGTGTAGTGTGTAGAATTTCCCACATCTCTTGAAAATAAATGTCTTATTTTCATGCTAAGTACTGTCTTTTTCATCTTCTACAGGAAATACTTCAACTCTCATGGAAATAAGTAGGGAAGATAATTGTAGTTTCTTACTCATTTTTGCCCTCAGAGGAAGGAGACCAACTTTTCTTTTAAGACTCTTCTTACTGTAATTGAACCAGGGTAATTACTATGCAAACAATACCTACTTTTCTCATAGCTTCAGGAAATTTGTGATCTCATTATTTGTTTGCTTGTTTGTTTTCCACTGCCTGCAAATCACTACCTAGATAAAGTAAAGATTAGCCTGGT
This sequence comes from Buteo buteo, assembly GCF_964188355.1. Classification (NCBI taxonomy): domain Eukaryota; kingdom Metazoa; phylum Chordata; class Aves; order Accipitriformes; family Accipitridae; genus Buteo; species Buteo buteo. The sequence continues at coordinate 546,040 of NW_027439225.1, read as the reverse complement.
GAACCCTGCCATAGTTTGGACAATACGTTCCATCTGCAGAGTGGTGAGGTCTTGGCTGCAGGAAAGGCTGGGCAGTTTAAGATGCCAGCTTGTTGCTCTCTGATAATTTGTTAGTCCTTGGCTGTGAGGAATAAGCACCTTTCTGGCTGATGTGGTGGAACAGACCATGGCTCAAGCTCTCTTCTGTTGGCTGGAAGAAACCATAAGGTATTTGCTATATTAATGTGTTTTTTCTTTATGCTGAAATTGCGTGCACTGGTGTTGAAATTTTTCCTTAAACAAAACTGATAGTGACTTGTTGTCCAGCTTTTGTATAATGGTGAAACTCTCCAAAATCAATAGACTTTTCTCTGGGCTGTGTGATGGAAAGCATCTCTAGACATAAAACAGCAGTGCTTAGTGTGGACAAAAAAATCCTTCCATTTGCAGGGCATGCGTAGAGGTAAAGACAGTGAAATAAATCACCAGTGTAACATGGACACATTGGAATAAGTTAATTCTTTTCTCTGTCAGTCTGTAGCCTAGAAATACGATGCCGTGATATGAGGAAGCAACTTCTTGTAGTTTTCCAAAACAGTGGTTTGAGTTTTGTGTTTCTCAGAAGTCCAGCTGCAAGCTCTGCCCTTGAGCTGCCAGCAAGGCTATTGTGGGGAGCAGCTCTTGTGGCTCGCTGGACCCTGGCTGTCTTGGTACCGGCTCCTTCAGAGGAACCAACTCCACATTAAACATGCTGCAGCTGTGGCAGATGACCTTCCCTTGCTGCTACCTTTCTTTTAAGGTGGACAGCATTGCTGGAGTGCTTTTTTTCCAGCTGACACAGCATGTTTTATTTACTGTAGGAAGCAGAAATATCTATGTCACTTTTGGTCTGACTACACATTCCCCCCCTCTTTTGTTTTATTGCCTTGTTGGTCATGGAAGTGCAACCTCCTATTGTTTTGTCTTTGTTGCTCTATAAATTACTGAATATTGCCATGTTTCATCAGTTCAGAGCCAGGCAGTTGTTGCGGTTGTAGCAAGTAGATGTTCTGCACTTTTATATCCTTTACGTTCAATGTACAGATCATATTTTCTGCTGATCATAAAAAAAATGACAGGGGCACATGGGATTCTTTGGATGCTGAATATACATGACTGTTTTGATCCAGGTAGTGAATTCAAACAGAAATATTCTATTTATGAAGGAATCAACTGCTAAAGTACTAGCACTGGTGCCCAGTTTGGGGTCATGGTAAAACTGCAGAAGCAGAGCCCCCAGGAGAGCTCTGTCACTTACTGTCAAGTTCCTGAAACTAAATGAAGTCCAAATAACTAGCATTTAGTATTACTTAATATTTCTTTTCATCAGATCTGGCAGTATCTCTTCCAGTCCTACAGGTTTCTGAAATGCTGTAAAGAAATTAACTGAGCCGAAGAAATAGCTTTACTTTATAAAAACTGAAGGTGTGAATATCCTTTAGTTTTGCACTACTATACGCACAAGATCTTTCTGCTCCTTAGTGCCTCCACAGATAATTTCTCAGCTGAGGCCCTCTCATTAACCCCCTAGGAAAGGATGAGGCCTTGAACTCCTACTTGCTGACCAGAGCAACCAGAAGTCTTACAAATAATGGGCAAAATGCGTTGTGTCCTTCGTAAGTACCTGCTAGTGTTGAGCATATGCTGGTGAGTTCAGCTTGGATAGGAGATATCCTTTAGCTATATACCGCTGTGTCTTCTCTGTCACTCTATGTTTTCTGCACCTAACATCCCCCTCTGTTTCCCCAAGGTGAGAAATTATTTTTCTTTACACATTCCCAAGTGTGCTGATCCCCAGCTCAGCTTGTCTGTAGTGAATCGATATTTGTGAGAGACAAAGCAAATGCCATCTTATATTACATGTGTACTAAAGAGAGAGAGAACAAGAAAGAAGCAGTATCTCCATATCTGTATTACTCTCACTCAAACCACAGACTTCTCGACCAGTTCAAGTCCCATCTCAAATGAGGAATGGACAGCTTATAAACTGTCTGCATCAAACTTATTTGCTGTGACTTGGTCCTTCCACAGGGAGCTAGTTTGGTCCTTCCTAACAACAGACAGAGTTGCAGAGAACTCGGCGTTTCCCTTGACTGAGTTGCTAAGTTTCAGTCTACCTGTACCATCAGAAATGTCCATCCTCTTTACTTTAGCAACTCTAAGCTTACTTTTTGAGTGACTAAAAAGCCCACTTTAGCACATTTTATATGCTCTCCAGTCCCTCAGGCTTCTCAGTTAGCAATTCCTTCCATACCCTTTTTCTTAACCAGTATAATTTTGCAGACTCCTCCACAGAAAATATGATCTCACTGTAATCTCCTATATCTTAAAATAAACCATAACCCTTCAGTCCATTTCCCTCTCTCCATCCTCTCTTCTTTTGCCCTAAAGCTTAATGAACTGCTTTCTGGTGTCTTATTATAGATACTTCCCAGTTTATCCTTATTTCTGCACTGAAATGCCTTCAGTAGTGACAGACCTTTGCTGGAGGTCTAACGGCATTTTCTTTTTTTCTGGTGATGTGCTATCTCTGGAAATCTCATATATGGACTCAGATTCAGGGATCTGTGCGCACTCAGCAAATGCAAGCTAAGCTTGTAGCATTTTGGACAACTCTTTGGAAATTCAGTTAACAAAATTCAGTCTCTTGCCCTTTCCTTGCTAAAGGTCACTTTCTCTCTTTTTTTTTTTTTTTTCTTCTCCAGGCACTGAAGACAAGACCACCCAGTGTCTTTGTCACGGCTCAGCCTGCAATGTGAGTGTTGTTTCAGTGTGTCGTCCTCACACCCTACTTCCAGGGCATCTGTGTTTTGCTGTTCTGTTCTGTGCAGCAGCATCTCTGTGTCCGCACAACTAAAATTCTGACTCAGGTTTCATCACCTCATGTTTGGAGTTACTTAGAACACTCACACTACATTTATATTTGTTTAAAATGCTGCACCTGAGATTCACTTCTTGCCTTTGTTAATTTAAGTACTTCATCACTCTTCTTGCCTCTCTCCACTGGCTTGCTTTCCTCCCCGTATACACTGTAGTTCTTCACTTTTTAAGACCCTTCCAGGCCTGCCCCATGAGGCTATGAAGCTGTTAACTCTTGTTTCTGCCCGGAAGATGATGCCAGTCTTTTTCACCCTCCTGCTTCACCTTTCCTTATGTTTCTTGCCAGGAGTGGGCAAAGTTCCTTGTAACCCCAGGAGGACAACTCGGTTGGGTGCCTCCTAGGCTAGCCTTGAAATTCCCTTTAGCAGTGATGCCTGTGTGACAGCAGACGCCCCAGTGCGCTGCCTTGTTCTGGCTTGTGTTTGTGCCCCGGTGCTGCTGTCTTCTAGGAAGTGGTATTTGAGGGGACAGAGCCCGCCTTGCTTTTGTCACCCAAAAAGGAAGCCTTGGTAGCAGTGCACTGCTATAATATGAACAATGCAGCTTACTCGTTATGAAGAGTCTGGGTTATCTATATGCATAAGCTTCTCCTAAACAAATTGTTTAGACTGAAAGTATCTACATTTTAGAAATGTAATTCTATAAATCAAATTGTTTTCACCGATCACACTTCCCTTTTATTGCTGTTTGTTATTTGAGGGCATATGATAGCTTTCTGTAAAATGTCGCCTTAATTGCCTTCTGGATATACCCTATAAATCCTGACAAATACTTTTAAAAGCGAAAACAAAGGCATATTTTTCTTCTGTCAGAGCTTGCTCAACAAACCGCCTGTACCTTTTCCATGGGGCCTTGCAAAATGGTGTTATGTCAAGAAGAATAATGCTATTTAATTTATGAACCATTAATATTTATTGCACATGCAATCACTGGCATTTTGTGTGTGAGAGCTGGGCAGCAGCTAATAAAATTGGGAAGAGGCTATATATTTACCAGGACTACCCAGATAATTCATATAGGATAATTTTTGATTAATTTATTTCTTTGTGTTGACCAATTTCCTGGTAGCGGCCAACGAGTTGTTTGGGGTTTTTTTGTTGTTTTTTTAAACTTATTTGCTAGCTCATAATGAATTGCTCAATAATTACTACAAATAATTCAAGTCCTTTGTTATTAGGGATTTGTAAGTGTGTTGAGGAAACTTGCTTATACCACTATACAATTCACAATCGGATCTCAGTCTTATTTCTGAGCGGAGATCTGCTTATTTCTCACAAAGATCAGGACTGGGGACTCCTTATACTGTATTTTGTATCAGTGCATCTGGAGACCCTGCTGTGTAATGCTGCTGCCCCAAACCACACATCCGATTGCCCCGTGCGAGGAATTGGTTTTGCAAAACCTTGTACCGGTGCTTAGCTTTACAATGAGTCCCCCTGCAAACTGTGTGTGGAATACTGGCCCAAAAGAGGGCTCTGGTGCCACAGTATCATCTTTTGAAAACAGTAGCATTAGTTTGGGGGAAGAAATTAGATACATCTGCAAGTCTTTGTAGAACAGGTTGCCTGAAAATAACTGGTAACAAGGTTTTAAAATTCAGGTTGTGTTGGTTGCTGCTGATAGGTGTCTGCTCTTTTCAGTTCCTGATGGGGAATAATATTATGTTCTTGAATCACGTTCTGGTTGCAATGTAAGTTTTATTTCCCTAAGTAGTATATGTGGCTTACTTTCGAATTAGCTGCTTCTAAGACGGTTCTAGCCAATAGATTACTCTGGGAGGTGCTCACAGAAACATGTGAGTATGGGTGAGAGCCATCCACATAGAACAGGTGGGAATTCTGACCCGTTTTGATTAATGTTTGGGGTGGGGTTTTTTTTGGTGTTATTGTTTTCTAAATATTGTGATACTTGCATCTGTAACAAAGTGGAGTCTGTGACTATCACTGAAGAGATTGGTGGAGGAATATTATGCCTAATGCGCCAATACAAATACAAATTTGACTCCCATGCAGATTGGAAACCTGGAAAGCAGCAATATTGCAGCCAATTAAGAGTCACAGTTAGCAGCGTGCTAGTCAGAACTGAAGTGCTGCACCAATACAGTTCTGGCTGATACTGATGTAAGAACACAGAGATAATGGAAGCTTTTGCTACGTGCCTGTGTTATACAAAGGGATTAATTGTGATTGGATCTAGGGTGTTATTTAGATGAATTATTCCCAGTAAGATATTCACAGAACAAGAGGGACTTCAAGGTTGGTGAAGCACAACAATCCTATTAGCTGTTTTGAGAAGATCTGATTTAACTTTGTCTTCTAAATTCAGTCCTTGGAGTCTAGGAGGGGGGAAACGGCTGCTCAGGCCGTGGCCCAGATGACAAGGTAGCAAGCAGTCCTGTTAGGAAGAGGGTAGGCTGCGCAGAGGACTGCTCCCATACAGTCCTCTGGTGTCTCATTAAACTAAGTTCTTGCACATTGGCAACCAGGTGCAAATGTCTCAATATGTGTGTGGGAAACTAGTAAGTACAAGCAAGGGAGCAGATTTTAACTACTTTTTGGATTCCAAATATGTGGTCTTGCAGAAAACTCTTCTTAAATGCATTTTGAATGTTGCCTGAATAAGGGCAGCCAGAAAGAATCTCTCGAAGTCTTTGGGGGTTTTTTTTCAGCACACTGGGGCTGGAAAAGATTCAGGGAAAACCTGGCATCACTAGCAATAGTAAGCTTCCAGCACCTGTGGCAGACCAGGGTCCCTCACTTGCATTTTGAAGTTGCACTGAAATGACAGCAGTTAAAAACTCTTGCATAGTGTCCCTGTCTATGACAGAAGTCAGAGCTTTTAGATAGAAAACGAAGAGAAATTAGAAATATGTCATCTTTTAACTCCTGGAAGACACATCAGTTCTTTTGTGGAGCTGGTAGAGATTTGTTAGTTGAGTTTGAATAGGGAAAGCAATGCAGTGTAGTTACTGGCAGCTTCCACACTAACATTTTAATGAGCTGATTTTTCTGATGTGGACAAGCAGAAGCAGCAGCAGCATTTTATTTGTTTCCATAGGGTGCATCAGAAGCACAAAGCTGTGCTTTTGAGTTATGAGGAAAGATGAACATTAATAAACAGGCAGGTCAAGAAACCCCACAATACAAAGGATTTTGTTCTTCCTTCAACATTTGTCACCAGATGCTAGCCGTCCAATAAATCTTGCTTTGAGCAACAGTTTTTAAGTCTTGCTTAGATCTGACAGCAGTAAAAGTCCCTTGTGAACTTTGAAAAGGCAATCTCAATCCAGCTGCTGGTGTTTAGGGCTACACAAGATGAAAAGTGCTGTAAATGACAGAATCTATCTTCTAATAGATTTGACAAATGTGGGGGCTGAACCTGTGCACGATGGGAGCTTTTTTATTGACTTGCCAAAAGCAACAGCTCTTGTAACTTGCACGACTGAAATAAACAGTAAAAACATGCAGTGATGCAAGTTGCTGAGTAATCATGTATCCTTCCAGTGAGCAGTAAATACCTTTTTGCTAACTAAATGCTATGTTCAAGAAGAACAAAATATAAAGAAGATGCAATAAACTTCAGAGTAAATCTGCCTCTTGGGTATCCAGTACCAGGCTGCAGTTACTGTGTGACTTTGGGTAGACTGCCTAGCTCAGGCTCCTCAGTTTCTTCATCTGAACCAGGTGGTTTGTAAGATCCTTCAGATCAATGGATGAGGGATTATTACTCATGTTGGGGTATTTTTAGGGACTTGCTAATTATTGCAGTCTTGGTAGGTTGATCTCTCCACTTGCTCACTAAAAAAGTTTGTTGCTTTTTCCACAAAGCCTAAGTAGAAGACAGGTGCTCTTCATCCGGCACTAGTAGTTTTGCTCTAGTGTGTGTGTATTTTTTTACTTTCCCAAAAAGTTAAAACAGTCCTCTTAAATAGTGTTTTAAGAACAGTGCTATCCAGGTAATATAATGTACGCTATAGTCACCAGCAGGTCAGCTTCTTGGAGAAACAGTCCTCACTGGGTTTATCAGCGTGACATCTGTTGAAAACAGGGAAATTCTACCACCAGCTGAATTTTCATCAGGGACACTTGATACCGGAGAGGAATATTGCAGGGCTGTAGCACACACTCTGGCTCCCAGACAGGTTGCATTGCTCCGCAGTGGCTGGGTGAGCATGACCTCAATGGAGACTGGGATCCTGTGCAACTGCTGGGAGTGTGGGGGCACCGGCTGTACTACATGCCACGTACCGCAAGCCCTCAAGCTGACCGTGGGGAGTGAACTTCGGAAGCAGTGGTGTGACAGCAAAGCCTCCAGCTGAGGAACGTAGAAATTCCTCAGGCAAACATTAATCTTTCAAGGGCACATGCTCTACTGGTAGCCAAGCAGAGAACTCCCCCTTTCTCTAGCAAAAGAAATCCACTTCGAATAACTAAAATCTGCGCTTAAACCTTAATAACACAATCCATGATATTTTTTGAAAAAGCCAGTTGTTCCCACGCATGCCTTTCTAGCTAGGATTGGGGCACTGAAAAGATTAAATCTCATCATTCTGCAAATCTCTGTATTAACTGACTGCAAAGGCAACAAACACAAACTGCAAAAGTGTCTCTTTTCAGCAGATACCCATGGCTGCTTCTTGGACAAAATTATCTGAATCACTGATGGGCACGTTTAACTCCAGTCGAAGCCCAAGCTGCCTATCGCATTCGTCCCCAGCGAAGGTCCCAGCAATATACAATCTTAGTAATTAGTCTTTGCCCTTGTCTCAGTGCAATTTTTTTCCCCCCCCTGCTAAAAGCTTGGGTGTAAAATGCTAGCTATACAAGTTTAACTGATGTTCATTTCCCCCACACTTTTTCCTCTTAATTCTCCCTGTCTTTTTAAGAATTCCCCTTTATTCTTTCTCCCTGCTGGTTTAGGATTTTGCAGCAGCAGAGAAAATATTTTGTTGTAGTGATTGTGAAGAGTATTTTCCATACAGGTATCACTGAACTTTAATGGCACTATACAAGTGGCACTTAATTTTTTATATGACCTAGATGTTTTCTGGTCTTTCCACTCAATATTTGATTTGGGAATCTGCAGCAGTGAGCTGGAGGAAATGAACGGTATGGTAAATTCAGCAGAGGAGGAAACTTTGGAGTAAAATACTGTAGCTTGCTCTGCTCTGGGGAGATAAGTCATTGCTCAGTTGCAGTAGGGCACATAGGGATGGTGTAACGATCCCTCAGGCAGAAGCAGGAACCCTTCAGTACACAGACATCCCCACATGTTCAGCTGTGGCAGTGAATTTTGGTCCCAGGACCACTTCTGTTTGACTGGCAGGGCTGTCCCAGCTGGTTGTGAGTTCCTGGTGCCACGCTGAGCCTTGGAACTGGGGCTGAAAGTGGTACGCAAACAGCACACACTGGCTTGGGCTGCAGTCTGTCATGTATGTCTTGTATGTCATGTCTCCTACTCCCAAGAGAGAAGGAAAGAATTGCTGCTGCTGAGCATGGCAAGAGGAGGGTGGGGAGCATGTGCAGATAAGCGTCTGGATTTTGGTCCCACCCGCAGAGGCCATGCCACTCTGTAGCAGTCTTTTGCTGTCTTCTCTTTCTCTGGTTGCAACTCACGTAGCCTGGGGTGTACACATGCAAAGACAATGGTGAGAGAGAGACGGCACGGGATATGTGGTGTTCTTCCCATTGTTCTTATAAGGCACTAAGTAAAAAAGTGAAAAGCATGATTATTTATTAATTCTGCTGTGTAACAGGCATATGTGACCACAGACTTGCAAAAGACATTAAATTTGCAAAGTCAAGCCCTCAGAATACTTGTGCAACCTTGATGCAGCCCTCTGTGTGCGTACAGTTAGGAAATGGCCTTTAACTACAGAACTGCAAACTGGAGGGAAGCATCAGAGTGGGAAGGATGAATAATGGATGTGAGTTGCAAGCTGTTTCTTGGGGCAGATAATAAAAAAAAATTGAGGAATGAGGGTGCAGTCAAAAGAATGAAGCAAGGGCATGTGGAGTGGACAAGTGGTCTGGGTTGTCTATATCTGGAGACTGCAGAGCACAAGAGTTCCACATATGAATGAAATGCTCTCTGGAACTTTGGAAGAGAGTTTTCCTTCAGGAGACCCTCAGTGGGATCCAAATGACCCTGTAGACAGGAGAAGGTTAACTCGGTACCAAAGGTGGGTATTGTATGGAGTGAAACATGCAATGCCAAAAGCTCTGAATTGGTCTAAATTATATGAGATAAAACAAGATAAAAATGAATCTCCTTCTGTGTTTTTGGAAAACTTGAAGGAAACTGCTCGAAAATATACTGATTTAAAATTGGAAACAGAGGCAGAACAGCAACAGCTGGCCTCGATTTTTATGGGACAATCGGCACCTGATATAAGGCGAAAGCTCCAAAAATTGGAGGGGGAGGACTCAAGAAATCTGAATAAAATGTTAGGAACAGCATGGAAAGTTTACAATAATCGGGAAAAGGAGGAGGAACAAAGAAAAGAAAAGAAAGAGAAGATTAGAGAATGTAGGTTAATAGCTGTTTTAACAGGGGGTGCAGTAAGAGGAAGAGGACAAACCCGAGGAAGAGGAGGTTTTAAAAACTTTGGTGACCAGGACCCTAATGCACCTTTAGGAATAAATCAGTGTGCTTATTGCAGAGAGAATGGACATTGGAAAAAGGATTGTCCTCAGCTGCAAACAAATCAGCAAGAGGCTGTGAAAATGATGACTGACTGAATGAAGGGGACCGGAGGGGAGCCCAGCTGAACCTCTGGTTACAATTAAGCTGGGAAATGATAAAGTTGAATTTTTAGTAGATACAGGAGCAGTATATTCTGTTTTGAATACTCATAAAAGGAAATTAGGAGACAAAACAGCAACCATAATTGGAGCGACTGGGAAACAGGAAAATAGACCATTCTTTCAACCCCTTGATTTAAAATTTGGAAATAAGGCAATTACACATGAATTTTTGTATGTGCCAGAATGTCCGCTACCCTTGTTGGGTCGAGATCTGTTATCCAAATTAAATGCACAGATAGTTTTTGAGGGAGGAGAAATTCTTTTAAAGATACCGGAGTCAAAGACAGGAGAAATATTGATGATACAGGAGAAGGTTAAGACTCAAGAGATGCCACAAGAAGTTGATGATGCTGTGATCCCTACAGTTTGGAACACAGACATACCTGGAAAATCTAAAATGGCACAACCTGTAAAGGTGGAACTGAAGGAGAATGTGAGGCCAGTGAGATTAAAGCAATATCCAATTAAACCTGAGGCTAGATTGGGAATCAAGAAATTAATTGATAAATTTTTGAAATATGGAATTTTAGAGGAATGTGAATCTGAATATAACACTCCAATTTTACCGGTGAAAAAGCCATCAGGAGAATACAGATTAGTACAGGATCTGAGAACAATAAATCAGATAGTGAAAGATATACACCCTGTAGTGGCCAATCCATATACACTGTTAACAGCTCTAGGGGAGAATCATCAGTGGTTTACAGTGCTTGATTTGAAGGATGCTTTCTTTTGTATACCCCTGGAAGAAGGAAGTCGGAAATTATTTGCTTTCAAGTGGGAAAATCCAAACACAGGACGAAAAACGCAATTGACATGGACAAGACTGCTGCAAGGGTTCAAGAACAGCCCAACAATTTTTGGGAGCCAATTAGCAGAAGAACTTGAGATGTGGAAACAAGATGGTCCCAAACCTGGACATTTGCTCCTTCAGTACGTAGACGACATACTGATAGCTATGGAAGAGAGACCAGCGTGTATAAAGGTAACAATTGATCTTTTGAACTTTTTGGGGCTAAGTGGATACAAAGTCTCTAGAACTAAGGCCCAAATAGCAAAGCAGACTGTAATATATCTGGGTTTTGAAATCTCCCAAGGACAAAGACAGCTGGGAACAGAGCGGAAAGAAGCAATTTGCAGTATCCCGGAGCCGAGAAATACCCATGAATTGAGAACCTTTTTGGGAATGGCTGGGTGGTGTCGGCTGTGGATAATGAACTATGGTCTGTTGGCTAAGCCATTGTATGAAGCTCTTAAAGGTCCACCATTTGAATGGGGTCCAGATCAGCAAAGGGCTTTCAAGAGTTTAAAACAGGCCCTGATGACAGCACCAGCCTTGGGACTTCCAGATTTGACTAAAGACTTCCAGTTATTTGTACATGAAAAAAAACACATTGCACTGGGAGTACTGACTCAGAAGATGGGAAGTTGGAAGCGACCGGTTGGATATTTTTCCAAACAATTGGACTTTGTAAGCAAAGGCTGGCCTGCTTGTTTGAGAGTGGTAGCAGCCACTGTGATGATAATACAGGAGGCTCGAAAAATGACTTTGGGAAGAATGATGGTGGTATATGTGCCACACATGGTGATATCAGTGTTGGAGCAAAAGGGGGGCCATTGGCTATCCCTGAGCAGAATGATGAAATATCACAAGATGATGTGATTTTAAAAACTACTAATTTGACTAATCCTGCAGTCTTTCTGAGTTCTGTACAGGAAAAAGGACAACTGGAACATGATTGCTTGACTACCATTGAATATGTATATTCCAGTCAAGAGGATCTGAAGGATGTACCTATGGACAACCCAGACTGGGAATTGTACACAGATGGTAGCAGTTTCGTTGAAAGTGGAATTCGCTATGCAAGATACGCGGTAACAGCTGAAAAATCAGTTATAGAAGCCAATACCTTGCCGAGCACAACTTCAGCTCAGAAGGCGGAATTAGTGGCTTTGACAAGGGCTCTAGAATTGAGTAAAGAAAAGAAAGTAAACATCTGGACTGATTCGAAATACGCATTTGGTGTGGTCCATGTCCACGGGATCTTATGGAAAGGGAGAGGATTATTATCCTCTCAGGGGTCCAACATTAAATATAAGGAGGAGATTTTGCATTTATTACAAGCAGTACAGAAACCTAGTGCAGTAGCAATCATGCACTGTAAAGCACATCAATCAGGGAACACAAAAGAGATTGTAGGGAACAGATTAGCAGATAAAACAGCTAGGGAAGCAGCCAAAAGGAATACTTTACAATTGGCATTGATTCCCACAAAAACTATTGCATTACCAAAGGAAAAACCTAAATATTCAGAAGAGGATGAGAAATTGGGGAAATTATTAAATGCAAGGAAAAATCTGGAAGGATGGTGGGTGACATCAAAATGACAAGTAGTGGTCCCACCATTTGTAATGAGGGAAATAGTGCAGACAAAACATAAAGAATGTCATTGGGGAGCAGAAGCATTAGTAACCTTTTTGAGAAGGCAAGTAGTATCAGTGAAAATGCTAGAAATAGCTAAAATGACAACTGCTACATGTGAAATATGTTTGAAAAACAACCCAGTAGTAAAGAAAAAGGTCCAAATGGGGATATTGAAATCAGGAATGGAACCAGGGGACTATTGGCAAATAGATTTTTCAGAGTTACCTCGACAAAATGGGTATCGATACGTTCTGGTGGGGGTTGATACTTTTACAGGCTGGCCAGAAGCCTTTCCCTGTCAGACCAACCAAGCCAAGGAGGTCATTAAATGGTTATTACAAGAAATCATCCTGAGATTTGGAGTACCTATTGGAATCTCTTCTGATCGAGGTTCCCATTTTGTTGCAGAAGTGGTCCAGGGTGTTAGTAGAATTTTGGGAATTACATGGGATCTACATACACCTTGGAGACCACAATCTAGTGGAAAGGTGGAAAGAATGAATCAAACATTGAAAAGACAAATTAGTAAAATATGTCAAGAAACCAATTTGAAATGGCCTCAGGCACTCCCATTAGCCCTTTTACGAGTTGGGGTCCAACCAAAGAGTGGGACACTGATTAGTCCTTATGAGTTATTGTATGGAAAACCTTATGAATCTCCTGAACCAAATTTGAGCATACATTTAAAAGGAAAACAAGATGTGTGTGACTATTTACTTTCTTTAGGAAAAACTTTAACTGCGCTGCGGAGTGCGGTTGTTTAGAGCAGACCTCTGTCTTTGGAAAATCCGGTACATGACTTCCAACCAGGTGATTATGTCTATGTGAAGACATGAGCTTCTGAACCTCTACAAGAACGCTGGAAAGGACCCTTTCAAATATTGTTGACTACTTTCACTGCTGTCAAGATTGCTGAATCAGATGCATGGATTCATTATTCAAGAATAAAGAAAGCACCAACAGGGAATTGGAGGTCTAAGGAAGTTGGTCCTTTAAAACTGAAACTTTATAGATAAGTTGCATGCTATGTACTTGGGAAAATAATTGTGTAAAGCTTATAATATTAGGGTTACTATTAGGGATACTGTCAGGGGCATTGATCCTCTTGTGTGGTATAGGCTGTGAATATTTCCTCATAAGTTGCTGTAAGCGTAAGATACAAAGCAGATGTAAGATTATAAAAGTAGAATCATGAATTGACATGGTAAAGGAATAAGTAGTGTGAGGTAAACAAAATGAGGCGATTATTGCTTAAATTATTAATCTTGATATCAGTCGCTCCTGGGATGTTGATTCAGGATAATCTAGTTTTACAATTGATTCAGGGTTTTGAAGAAGAAAATCAATCATAAAGCTATGATTATCCAAGTTATTGACATCAAAATGGACAAACAATCCCAGAGCTTCTTTTAGCTTATAGTGAATAATTGATAAATTACAGTGAAAGTACTGAAGTGATTTTCAAAACTTTCAAAGGGGGGAAATGTTACCAATACTTGATAAAAGTTGAAATTTTACTTAAGTCAGGTTTGGTTAAAAGGGTAAAAATTGTAGAAGATAGGGGTTTGAAGCTCACAATAGCTATAGAAACTAAGGAACATACAAAATGTGCAGTATGCAATCATAAAAGAATAAGTCTTGTCTAAGATCGGTTAACCATAGAAATTTTGACAGATTTGTTAGGTTGTAGTGTTTTGTTTTAAGAAACTAAGAGAGATTGTTATGGACCTTAGTTCCGTTGCTTAGAAACCCCACTTTGATCAAGATTCCAGTTAGTGGAATTAAGTAAGATTAACCAATGAATGTTTTAGTATAAGAATATTGATAAGGTGGTGTGACTGAGGGCCAATCACTAGAAACGTTAAATTCAAGAATTAACATTGAATGTACTTTCATGTAAATCTAATACATGATGGCAAAATCGTACTGCGCAGAATCACATAAGAGAGGTCAACTATCGGACAAGGTGAGGAAGACTATGAAAGACCACCAGAGGGCTTCTGAAGACCACCAGAGACTTCACCACGCCTGCATAAAAGGACATTTACATATGCTAATGATTTATCGGACAGTTGATGATTATGTATGACATTTCCCAGGCATCTAGTGAATATCTATAACAGGTGTGTATTTAACCTGCATGATCAAACCAGACAGGTGCACACACGAGGTGGAGGGATCCCCTGTGTGCCCAGCGCTGCAATAAAGGAGTGCCTGCTTCTTAACTTCTCATTGCCGTTAAGGAGTTTTATTCCGGTTTTCGGCGACGTTACCACCCGGGACCCCCCCCAGCTGTTTCCAGTGTTTTAAAACACACCGCAGAGGTGATTTTTTATGGAGTTCACTTGACTGTCCTGTTCCCATTATCAATACCTTCAGTATACAAAAATCAGAAAGTCAAATATCAGAGCCTAAGTCAAAATACCAAACAGAATCAATCAGAGATCGAATGTCATATCCAGAATCAATAGTCAAATACCAAAGCCTTAATCAAATTACCGAGACCAAACCAAATGAGTATCTTTGCCTTCAACCAGCGAGACGAATACCCTTTACCAGAGGAGTACTTCTACCAGAATACCAGATTTTTAAGGATCCTTTTATATTTCTTCCTTGCTGACTTCTCTTAGTCGGGCTTACAGGTAAGAGTACCAGACCAGAATACCAGAACCAAGGTAATCAAAAGAATGCCTTTAAATAAAATCTTACCAGTGGCCTTGGCTTGTGAGCCCAGGGAACAGGGATCAAGGGTCTCCCCAAGAAATCTCAGTGCCAGCTGGAGGTCCTGCGATCCCAAGTCCATCGAGTCTCAGAAGCCTCGTCCCATCTGGGTCACCAAAATGACACCGAAAAGCTGGTCGAAGAAACTCTCAAAGACTCGTTTTGGCGTTTTAGAAAGCAGGCATTCTTTATTGCAGTGCTGGATGCACGGGGGATAGTTCCACGTAGCGTCCACACCACAGCTTTAGCACAAACAGGTTATACAGAATAAGTAATTGCATATTAATCGAATTAGTGTACATATACTAGAAACGATCGCAACTGATTATCTTAGTACTGCCTACATCCGATCATGCGCAATGAAGGATCCCTTTGAGTCGAAGGGCTGCTTTTGCGACCACCGACCCATTGAAGTTCTTGCTGGCTGTCCTTGAAGTCTTTATTCTTGTCCTTGTTCTTTGATCTTGAAGCTTAATGCAGCTTCAATCACATGTGGTCAGTTTCAGCATTGTTCTCATCTAGTGTACAGGAACATCTCGTCATAAGAGCAAAGGACTGCAAAACTTATGAAGATTTACTAGTTAGTCCCTTGACTACACTCTTGTAATTATCTCCCCAGTTACCCTTTGTCTCTTGTTTCAGCCATAATTTTAATGCATGATCATTTATCAAATCTCACTTAGTCATCTAGCAGCAAACCAGTTTTCATAGAAGGTACAAAATATTAAAAACATAAAAGTTTGAACGAACCACATGAAATGTATGGACATATGCTATCAAGTTCAGTTATACACATTCGATTTCCAAAGTTCTTCCCCAAAACTATTACCGGGAGTCGCTTATCTCGCACAGTTTCTATCGGGTTGAAGTTCCCCCACTTCGAATTAAAGGTCCAGTGTTCTTTTCTTCTACAGCACATGCCCAAGGGGGGTGTGTGTGTGTAAGTGTTTTGGTCGTGAATTGAGTCGGTGGTCCGATCTGCCCCTGCTGCCTTTACCTTTCCTCCGGTTATCCAAGATTTTTGCTGACTTCGTGCCTATTAGCAGCTTTTCAGCTTCTCGGCGCCTCCTGGGGTAGGATGTTCCCTTCTTCTCAGCCTTTTCGTTCTCCTTCAGGGGCCCAGTCATTAGCAAGGCATGCCTCGTACAGACAAAGGATCTCTTATTTCACAAGACCTCTTCTTAAGTAAATGCCTCCTTCAGTCCATGGCTTCTCTCTCCAGTCCATCCTCTTTTGTTACTGTGAAATATGTTCATCTGATTCGTGTCACTATAAACAATGCTAGGGCCGCATAATAAAATGTGACCCTCACTGTCTATGTAACCTTTAACCATTTTGTGGATCCTCGTCTAACCGCAGGCCGGGAGGAGACAGATGATACGTGCATAGTTCGTTCTCTTTTTGCCAGCCCAGAGCCGGTTTTGTTGTTAACTATCCTGGAGGAGAACTGAGGCATTTGGATGTGTGTTTGGCCTCAGGGATTGCAGTGCTTGGGATCTCGATGGGCCATTTGTGGTGTGCATTTGTTGAGGGGGAGGTGTCTGTTGTGAACTTGTTTGGGTCCTGGTGACCGCAGCCGGTGCTGTGCAAGGTGAGACCAGTTTCTGGGAGAACTACTGCACCCCCACAACCAGGAGGTGGAGAAGAACACTCCTAGTATGAATATGTAACGAGCGTTGGACTACAAAAGAAGCTGTCTTGTTTCTTGTTTTTCGCGGCGCGCGTTGTGGTAGAGCAGAAGCTCCCGGCGCGCCCAGCGCTGTTTGCTTGCCTTTATTCATTGAATAAATTGTTAACTTTGATTGGAATCCTGTTTGGGACTAAATTCATTTATAACAGTTACTCCTTTGGAATCCAGTAAGATGGAGGCCTGCTGCCCCTCTGCTGAGAGAAGCCTCTTGACTGAGGTAAGCACCGCTGCAGCCCTTGCCTGCTCTTCTCGGGATCTGCTCCCTCCCTGTTTCGGGGTTGTTTGTGTGTGTGGTGGTTTTTTTTTTTTTGTGTGTGTGTGTGTGTGGCGGGGGAGGGTCCGCAGGGCCGTCTCCTGGGAGAAGCTGCTCGAAGCTCCCCCGGCTCGGAGCCGGACCCGCCTCTGGCCCAGGCCGAGCCCCTCAGCGACGGCGGTAGCGCCTCGGGGAGAAGAGATTTCAGAAGGGGAAGGCCCCGTGAGGGAGTCGGGGGAGTGGGACGTGAGAGGAACCCCTCTGCGGATGCCGAGGTCAGGGAAGGAGGAGGGGATGCCCCCGCAGCCCGCGGGGAGGCGGCAGGCTGTCCCCCCCAGCCCGTGGAGGGGAGCGGGGGAGCGGATGTCCCCCAAAATGGCCGCGACTCCCGCGCTGGAGCAGTCTGTGACGGAAGGACTGCACCCTGCCTGTGGAAGGGACCCGCGCTGGAGGAGTCTGTGAGGAACTGCAGCCCGCGGGAAGGACCCACGCTGGAGAAGTTGGTGAAGGGCTGTCTCCCGCGGGAGGGACGGACCCCCCGGCGGAGCAGGGGCCGAGCGCGGAGTCCTCCTCCCCCTGAGGAGGAAGGAGCGGCAGAGACAAGGGGTGAGGAACCGACCCCAGCCCCCGTCCCCGTCCCCTGTTCCCCTGCGCCGCCGGGGGGAGGAGGTGGAGAGAGCGGGGAGTGAGTGGAGTTGAGGCGGGAAGGCGGGAGGGCTCCCCGGGGGGAAGCTGTTCTCAGGCTGGGTTTTGCTTCCTCGTAGCCTTGTTGTGATTTGATGGGTAGCAGGTTACGTTGATTTGGTTTCTTCCTCAGGTTGAGCCTGTCTTGTGACCGTGACCGCAAGCGGGGAGTGATCCCTCCCTGTCCTTGAATTTGAGGAGCTGTAAGTCAGGTCTTCTTCAGGGGTGGGGAGGAGATCTGACTGAAGGGTGCTAATTGTACTTTGTCAGTGGAGCTAGGCTTACAGATGAGGATGGGTTCTCTGAATGACATGCAAGAGGCGCCTGGTGACTCTTGGAAGTAAGTGTAAAAAGGCCATCCATAGAAATATTTTGGCATTTGAATGTCTGCTGGGAAAAGTTGCAATTTCAGCAGAAAAGAAGTATGTTTTTTTGATAGGCGCCCTTCAGTGATATCTCAAATCTGTAATTTAAGCACTAAGAAACGCAATGATTACTATTGTATTGATTTGGTACTTTGTGTTCTGGTTAGTTGTTTGGCTTCAAATACAGGTACGCCAACACATGCTAAGCTCTAAGTTGATGTGGAGAGGATGGTTTTTACTGAGATGTGAAAACTCCCTGTTCTGTAACCAAATCTTTTTATGGGAAGCATTGTGGTCTTGGACTTGGAATGAGCTGAAAGTTAGTGCTTATTTCCACTTGGAGCTTTATTTTGGGTTTTCAGGCTTAATCCCAAACTGGTGGTGATGCAAAGGTAAAAAGATGAGAGAGCATCTTTGTTTTGCAGACTGCTGAGAGGCTGGGCAGTAGGCCTATGAATGTATTTTGCTGACTGTCTGGTTTTGCAGGGTCTAAATGACAGAACTGCTTGTGGAACCCCATTATCGGTGGGCTGACCGGCAAGCTCAAGGCAAGGCCAAAGCCGACCATCATCAGTGGCCCGAGACCTCCTGAAGAAAGCTTAGCGGATGAACTAGCAGCAGTGGACAGTCCTGAGGCATTGGTGAAAACATCTTTCAGGTCTGGCGGATATGAGCTTACTTTTGTTTATCCTTGAGAGGATATGTTTTTAAGATGAAGCCTGCAGTGTGGGTTTGGTGGGAGAAATGGGTCCCGAAGGATTCCGCAGTGCTGCGTATCTGTACTGAACAACAGTGAAAAAAGAGGTCCATAAGTAATACTGGCTGGACTTGTCCTTTACTTCTCTGACCTCATTAGCCTTCCTAAAAGATGAAGAACTAGACAGATACAAAGTCTGTAACTAGTCAAAATGGTGAGGAAAGACAGCTCACTCTAGGAAGATGTCTTTGAAGGTTGGCACTGTTTCTTCTGAAAGTGGTTTAGTGATGA
This sequence comes from Buteo buteo, assembly GCF_964188355.1. Lineage (NCBI taxonomy): Eukaryota > Metazoa > Chordata > Aves > Accipitriformes > Accipitridae > Buteo > Buteo buteo. The sequence continues at coordinate 527,210 of NW_027439225.1, read as the reverse complement.
AGAGTTGCGCTTTAGGTCAGATGATGTGCTTTATTGATGCGAGGGAGAGCTAACCCTTTTCCTGTTGATGTGATGTCTTGAGAACTGCCTAGCATTAATTTATTTTGCCAAGGAGAAGGATTCTGGCCAGGGGCTTGCGAGCAAGCGATCGCTGCTGTTGTAAAGTGTGTGATAGATCTATTGCTGGGTTTTCCTACCTCTTATTTAATCATGTGGACGTACCGTTGTCCGATGTTTCTTGGAGGCATGTTTTCTGAAAATGATTTTCTCAAAGTGAGGTAAACTGGAGAAGCCGAGGGATCTTTGACCAAAATGTGAAAATCGGCGTGCCCAGCAAAAGCGGAGTGAGTGGCAGAATTTATTTTTTCCAAGTGTTTTTCGAGCCTTTTTTTGGTCGTTGAAAACCTATGCTCTACTTTTCTTTTCTAGTAAACATACATGTGTGCAAGCATGAAATGGTTTTTGCTTTGGATAAATTTCTCTTGACTCCAGTGATTTTGATTATACCTCGGTCTGTCAAACTTATTTCAGTCTTTGTAGAATTGTGATTTTGAAGGCGCTGAAGTTCAAGTCATTGTATTAGGTGGTAATTTCAGATACCTTGTTTATACTGCTTGACATTTAAAAACACGTTGCACAAAGTGAGTTTGTCAGTCTATATAAATGAATCCCGTAATTCCATGGAGCGTTTTCATCCTTTAATATTTCCATTGAAATGATTCAGGACAAGTGTTTCAGAACCTTTTATGGTTTTATGGTGAGCCCTGGTATTGAATGGCTTTTAAACACTTTGTGTCTCTGGTATTTAAAATGTGTAATTTCAAGAGATCTAACTCTTTTTCAGCTTTCACTTCTGATACCAGATTCTGGGTATCTGCAGTCCTTAGGCTGCCGTCGTCACGATAATTTCAACCTTTTTATATGCCCAAATAATGTCGGAGCGTTTCAAGTGGCATGATTTGATCATGTGAGTAGGGGTGACTCTTGGAAGAAGTGAGCTTGTACATAGCATGAAGGGTTGGAAAATGTCATTAAGCAAGATAGTTTTGCTCATGCAGTTTAAGTGTCTTTATAAACATTACCGAACCTTTGTATTTCACCAGTAGAGCAATTACTGTACAGTGTGGCATTTTTGGAGGCTTTTATAGATGGGAATCCAAACAAATTGTTGTTCCAAAGTAAATTTTAATTGTCTAGTTTCATAAAGAAAGGAAGCCCCGTGTGCGCTTGAGCTGTGCAGGGGAGTGGAAGAGAAGATGGTACGTTGCAATTACTGTCTAAAGACACGAGAAAATAAAAACACTGTGGTGTTTTGACTGAGTTTGGGATCTTGTTGATATTATGGTGCAAACTGGGGCTTAGGAGGCAGTAGCATCTTTTGTATGATGGGCTGCATGTTTGATTCATCAAGGTCGTCTGTGGGTGGTGATCTTCAAGTGCTTCCGTGACAGAGTTTGCCTGGTGTGTCTGAGGGTAAGTGATTGCCTGGCAAGCATGGGCTTTCCTTGTTTCTTGTTTACTAGAGGCTAGTGGAAGATCTTGTTACCCTGTTGCCTTTTGGGGACTGAACTGTGCTTTCCAAGTTGTCCAGTTCAGCATGTCTTAATTGGGAATCTGGTGGCTGAATCTCAGGGGGTGCGTGGGGCCACGTTGGGCTTGCATGAACTGATTTTACAGAGAGAAAAACCAGGCCTTGCTTTCGAACGTGACTGCTACGAACTGTAAAATGCAGCGACTCCCTTGCTAGTTCTGATTCAGTGCTGTTGGAGCCGTGTATGGTGAAACTATCCCTTCCATGCGCAGCTAGAAAGAGAATGCCTCTCCAGTGTCAAAGGAGTGACGCTTGCTTGTGATTGCATATCTGTTTACGTGAATACATACAAGCAGCATGAAATCCCAGCTGCCACCTCTTGTATTAGATCTTGTTTTCTACTGTGCGGTACTTATTGTTCTGTAGCTTGGAAAATTAGGAGGAGATCTATGTTTGATTTTGTTCCGCTTCCAGATATGAGCTTGAAATGCATTTAAACCTTATGGAAGGAGGAATGTGACTATTTCAATCATTTTGGTTGTACTTTTCCTGCGGTAATAATCCATCTTTAAGATGTAAAGCAAAACCCAAATGAAACCGACCCCCTCTCTATACCCGGCATAAGTCTAGTGCACGATCCCTCCCTAATGAAGAAGTGTTCCGAAGGGTCTTGATTGTCTTATACAATTATTTTACTATCTCTTTTCTGAAGATACCAAGAACCAGCCCCAGATTGGTCTATGCAAGGCTGATTACCTTTCTAAAGAGAGAATTGAAAGAGTTTGTAGTATCATCTTGTTTGGAATATTGCAGTGAGGGAGCAGTTGTAAGTAATTTTGTGTCTTGACTAGTTCTACTACTCCAGTGCTTAAAATGTAGATTTAAAATCCATTCTCACTGGCATTTAGTCTATTTGTCTAGTAAAGGCAGGGGAGGCCCCAACTGGAATTACATTTGAAAATACAGTGGACTATGGAGAATGGTGGATTATCCCCTTTTGACAAGGGAAAAAAGTATCATGAGACACATAGAAGTGATTAGCTTCTTGGCCCACACTTTATGCAACAAACCCGATATATCCACTGTCTTTCTTTGCACCAAGATGCAAGTTCACAATTACAGGGGCTGTGATGCCTTTCTTTTTGAATAGCTGTGCGTGGATCAGGATCCATGTACGTACAATGGTTGGCAGTGGCTGTGGACTGATGCCAGTGTGGAATATTAGGTGGTGGGCGTACGGCCTTGTCCGGGCTGCGTGATCTGGCTGTTGGCTGGAGATGTCAGCGGTTGCCGACACTGAAGCCTGTAACTCGGAAACTCTCTTCCCGGATCTGCTTTTTGATCTGCTTGGTCCCTGTAAAGAGTAGTGGTGGTATTGGTCTTGGTAAGAATTAACAGTGGTAATTACTGAGCTCTTTGGGAGACTGTGTAGTAACTTTACAGCCTGCTTTAGCTTCTGTGTGCTGCTGCCTGGCAGCGCTACCCAAGCAGGCATTTTGATAATGCTGGGCTGGCACCCAGCAGAGGGAGCAGAGAAACGAGAGACAGTTTGGGTGCTGTTCTCCCAATACCACCTAGAAGTTTGTGGAAGTGCTTTATATTGGAGGGTAGGAGAGAAACTGCTGCGTTTGTCCCCAGACTGCTGCCTGGAGTGAACCAAGTCACCAGGGTGGCACTGTTCCAGCGGAAAACTCGATGTGTCCAAGATGTCATCATTTCTGCTAGACTTGATTGGTTTTGATGTACGGGAGAGACGGGCTGTTCTTTTGAGTCCGAAGACCCGGGACGCTGGGTTGGGGTATATGACTGTGGTGGTGCTTATGGGATGTAATGGCTGTGCTGGACCTTGTGGCAGGAGAGATCCCATGGTACAAGGTGACGGTGACATCCAGGGAGGAGTGGAGATGCTCGCCTGAGACAAAATGTTCAGTGCAACCTGCCATCCTGGTCCAGGGCCTGTGTGACAGCTGAAGTTGGTCTGGAATCGTGGAGTAGTGCAGCTGGCTCCATCTAGCACGTGGGGGCTTGGGGCAGCAGTGATTCCAAAGTGATCAGCCAGGGTAGCAGGCAGCTGAAGAGTCAGCAGGTGAGGCAAAGACCCTCTGTCCTGTAGCAGACAAGCCTTACGGGATACCTATGTAGCTATACTGAACTAGGAAGGGATATATATCATCTGTTACTGAGGCCATATGTCCTGGGAACCAGAAAGGCAGATGGAGTTCCTTCAAGGTCAGAGTGTTTTTAAGCTCAAGGCTTGCATGGGTTCTTAATTGCTGTCACCTTTCAAAATACTTCTAGCTTGAGACTGGTAACACCCCTGCTTACCTTAATAGCTGCTTTTCCTGTGTCAGCTGCAAAGTTTCTTTATCTTTCCAAGGAGGGTTTGCTTTGCTTCCCTTATCTGCTTCTGTTCTGCTTTGGGAGTCTTAAATGGCCCTGGCAGCTAATCTTCCTGTATTTCGGGTTCGGTTGTGAGTGATGTAAACTGTTGCTCGTGCCAGCGACTGGCCATTTGATCGACAGGATAGAGAGGATGCTGCAGCGCTCCAAATGCGAAAACTTCAGTCACAGCACCGCGTGCTGGGAGTCAGCCCACGAGGCTCAATCATGTGGGTCAAGGTGGCATCAGTGGGAATAAGGGGTACGAGCCAGCCTTCCCCCTACCTTGCCTGAGTCCTAGCAAGAGCCCATCTCTAGTGAGCTGGTGGAGAGGGACCTACAGGACTCCTTTAGCACCTCTCACGTTTTGACACTCTCTGGGCAGCACCGAAGCTTGGCTGTAGCTCCCTAAGCTAGTATGTGAGGTCTGAAAATCAGAGAGGGAGGTGATGCTATGCGGGAGAGCTGTGACCATGACCGCAGAAGAACAGGAGTCGAGGGCTAGTCGTGGGGTAGAATAAAGCCCGCCTTCCCTGCCAGGTCTCAGTATTTGTTTATTGCCTTTTTCATTTGGATTTTCTTCTTCTTTTTTTAAAGAACACACAAAAATGAGAGATGACTCTCACTTGCCCTAACTTGTTAAAAAAAAGAAAAAGACATTTTCTCATTGTTTTTTGTACCCATCTACTGCAGATTCAGGTCTTGCTAAACATTAAAATGTAAGCAGTCTCTCTGAAAACCACCCTTCTCAACATCTTTTTCAATCTAGACTTGTTGTAAGGCACTTTACTTGCATTAAACTTAAATTCATCAGCGTTGTATTCAAACCTGTTGCTTCTTCCTGTTATTTATTGGTAGTCATTATGACAAATAAGAAGGGAAGAGTGTTCTGTTCATTAAGGAAATGGCTGCCATATCATTTGTCTCTCTTGTCTCTTCTTTTAATTGTGGCTCCCTTCTAGGTGCATGTCATGGTTTGTGAGAGCTGTGCACTATTTTCTTGGTGGATTGAGATTTATGAGTCAGAGGGCAAATGATCAGAGGAGAAAGATTTATGCCAGTTACTGTTCAAAGGCTGCATTCTCTCTCTCTTTGCGTATACGCACAGGGGTCCAGGAGGAGGGTGTTTTTTCAGGCAGTTGAAAGAGAAATGGACTTCTCTGTCTTTCGGGTTGGGGGTTTTTTTTGGTGTCCCAGTCGTCTTGTTCTTCATAGGATAGATGTATTATTGATGACAAGCAAAGCCAGAGATTCTGTCCCTGTAAATATCAGACACATGAAAAGACCCAAGTTGAGAAATTCAGATGGACTGTGGGTGTCCTAACAGAGCTGTGCCTCGGAAAGGCAGGGAAGAAATCCCCTTCCAAAATGGGAATGAGAGTTTGAGCTGAAGCTCCATGGCTAAACAAAGTCCTGGTGGTAAAGAAGTCCTGCTTTGAGGACTGCCCAATGCCTGTCCTTGACCACCCTTCTCTGCCCGACGTACGTCACGTGAATCTGGTACCATAATAAACTCTGAGCATTTGTTTTGCAGCTGTGCAAGGCTTCCAGGTCTGTCTTTGTAAGCATGCAGATCACCCCCAGTCCTTGACATGGACTACGGTACCCCCACCACACACAGAGGACAAACGTATTTTTAAATGCGGATGGTGGTATACCTCTCCAACCACGTGAGTCTCAAATGTCCGTGCGGCACTCCTGTGGGTATACAAGGCTGTTCCCGGGTCTGTGCTTAGTTGCTTGGCTTACTGAAGTTGCTAGCCCAGTCTTCCTTGCAGGTTTTCAGAAGAAACTGTATGTGGGCAGGGAGTTGTATATAGGAAAAGGCACTAACTTAAGGATAGCCTTTATTCTGATAAGGAAGTGTTTAATAATGCACTGTTTAGTTGTCTCCACCATGAGCGACTAAAAGCCTCTACCTACTAATATCAAACTGGGATGCCTTGCAATTCCTGTTGACATAATTTTTAGCCTGGTTTCCTAAGGAAAACCGCCTATCCTTTTCCAAAGGAAATTGCTGTATATCTCTCAGTCAGCCTTCCTGTTAAGTTCTTAAGCATAGCTGAACTTGATCAGTAGCTTAACAGAATGGTAGACATCTCAAAGGTATTGTTGTGGTTTAACCCCAGCCAGCAACTAAGCACCACACAGCCGCTCACTCACTTCACACACCCCCCCCCCAGTGGGATGGGGGAGAAAATCGGGAACAAGAAGTAAAACTCGTGGGTTGAGATAAGAACGGTTTAATGGAACAGAAAAGAAGAAACTAATAATGATAACACTAATAAGATGACAACAGCAATAATAAAAGGATTGGAATGTACAAATGATGCGCAGTGCAATTGCTCACCACCCGCCCAATCGACACCCAGCTAGTCCCCGAGCAGCGATTTACCCCCCCGCCACTCCCCAGTTCCTATAGTAGATGGGACGTCGCATGGTATGGAATACCCTGTTGGCCAGTTTGGGTCAGGTGCCCTGGCTGTGTCCTGTGCCAACTTCTTGTGCCCCTCCAGCTTTCTTGCTGGCTGGGCATGAGAAGCGGAAAAATCCTTGACTATAGTCTAAACGCTACTTAGCAACAACTGCAAACATCAGTGTGATCAAGGTTCTTTGCATACTGAACTCAAAACATAGCACTGTACCAGCTACTAGGAAGACAGTGAACTCTATCCCAGCTGAAATCAGGACAGGCATTTAGTTCCTCTCTGCTTTGTGAAAACTGCTGGTAGGATAAGAAAGGGTCCCAGTGAAGGAATGGATAGGAGAGAGAGAAGCTGACTTCCCAGAGTTGCTGTCTGGCTGAGCAGTGCTAACATCCTCTCTATGTAATCAGCACATCTGTAGCTGTGAAGGAGGCGCCATATGTGACCACACAAGCAGGCAGGGCGCTATTTGGAGGAAAAGCCCAAGGAGAGCAGAGCAGCAGGAGACACAGCAGATCAGAGAATGTGTTGCTGTGGGGAAGGTAGGAAAGATGTAAAGCACAAGTGCCTAAGAAACCAGTCACAGCTTGTGCTGCAGCTTTGAGTACTCGAAGTGCTGCTAATGAAAGGTACTGTTGTCACTACTGTTATGCTATAAATCGTGTCTAATCACCCTGGTGGAGGGGACCACATATCTTATTCGGGTTAATCCTATGCCATGACCCCCTGGCCTCTTGGCATGTGGTGACGCCCAGCGTGGTCTTTCTGTGCACATGCAGAGGTCGAGGGTTTCCTGATGTGAACTGACTGTCCTGGCGTGTCACCTAATGGGCAGGAGCAGCTGGGTTTTCAGGCAGAATAGCCCTGGAAAGGGGCTGGTGGCCACCTGGCCTATTCCTCCAGCCTGCGGCTTGCCCTTGAAGGGCACTTGGGGGGAGGGGAATGCGGGCTCTGGAAGAGATTTATTCTCCTGGCAGTCTGCGCATGTCCTGTGGTCCATAAGTTGCTCATGCTGTTATTGAATTAAGGCTGTCATGGTGTATAATTGATTGCCAATGAGAAAATGGGATAGTGGCTTTCTTAGTCTTGGCAGTCAGAGAGAGTGTGATGAGCTGAGCTAAGTGTGTTAGATGAATTGCTGAAGCTTTGAGTTCTTAATGCTTCTTGCTTATGCAAATTAAAGGCGGCACTCCAAAGGAAATTCCTATACAGTTTCATCTGCTTTTAAATGGCTGGCTGATGGCAATGAAGTTACGTGGTAGGTTGTACTGTGATGCTTTCCTAAAGGATGTGGTAAAACATTCTCCAGATCCAATCCCATCAAGGACAGATTTGGTTTGGTTTTGAGACCACAAAACCTGCAAGTACGAGTTCAGGAATATTTTGAAGGGAATAACAACAATAGCAGTCATGCAATGTCCCAAAATAATCTTAAGGCTGATGGATAAGAGCTTAATCTTTGCTAAGGTCCTGCGTTTCTTCTTAGTGTGAAGAGCTTTGAAGGAGGAGGAAAAAGGGATACTTAGCTCCAGTTAATTGAGTATGACAATCAGATCTGGAGAGAAAACTGTGTTCCGTCTTGGGAAAACACTAGCCATTTATGCATCGAAAGATCAATTTGAGATTTGTTTTTTTGATGAAACCCAAGAGAGAATCTATGCTAAACATTTACCTGGGACACATTGGAAATCCCCATACCTGTTGCAGGTGTCATGCATCCAATGGATTGAATTGTTGATTCCCCCAGGAATGCTCTGACTACCAGCTATGGGTTGCTTGGAGTCCCCTGTTTGCACCCCCTGCTCTGTGTATCTCTCTTTTGACCCTGTGCTTTCTGATGAAGGTTTTGTCTGGTTTGCCTCCCCATGCAGAATGATTTTTGGTAACTGCTGTATTTTGCTGGAGATTCCTTTGCCAGAAATTCTAAAGCCCAGCCTAGCAGTGCCTTTGCAGATAGACAGCAAGGTGTAGGTAAGCTGCCGTGAACTGTCAACACTCCTTACCCCCCTAACTTGCTAATGGCTGTTCTTTTATCTGGTTTTTGCCTGTTAGGCTGCCAACTGGCAACTTCTGGAAACTCTCTTATGTAATAGAAAGGTCTCATTTGGAAATTATCACACTATCCATCTGAGTACTCAGCACATGCTGATGTCAGAGCCGCTGTGCCTGTAGTTTGCAGATTGGGACAATTATTTGTAGTTGTAATAATTTTTGGATCTGAATCTACTGAAGTGTTCACAGCAAGACTGCTAAAGCTATCATGTGTTAGCTGGTTTCCACGTGAACTTTATAAATGGATCTAAACTTTATAAATTGACTCTGGTTGTTTTGAAACCAGGCCTGTAGTTTAACTTTGCTGTCAGTGCAGCACCAGTACTCTGGCAAAGAGCAATCTTGTATCTTCTTTTGGTGGAAAGGCCTTTATTCTGAGGTGTGGCAATTGACCCAGGAATGTGGGCTTTGGGTCCCCATTTGTGCCCAGGGCTTCCTTCTGTTATGTCTGTAGCTTTGATCTGTCTCTGCTTTCATGTGAGCTCTTGCAGTTCCTTGTCAGAGCAAATTTTCTCTCAGCTCAGCTGAGAAAGGGCTAGACCTGAAGTTGTGTTTCTTGTAAATGAGAGCTACTGACAAGCATTTCTTGTAAAAAGGAAAACTCTCAGAAGCTTCTTTTGCTTCCTCTTAAATGATGTGCGCAAGCAGCATTTAGATCAGCGTGAGCATCTGTAGTTGGAGTTTCTAAGAAGAAGGTAACATTTCTCTTTCCAGTACTTGGAACCTCAAGACTGATTTTTGTCATGTAATTGTCACCAGTAGTATCTGCTCCTGAATCAAAAAGATGCTTGTTATCCTTCCGGCTGCTTGTAGCAGTTACAATTAAGCCTGCCCTAATTCCAAACAGTATTACTCATGATAAAGTAATACTCAGATTCATTCTGAAGATGTTGAGAAAGTTGGATTCCTCTTCTGGCACTGTAGCTCCTTGTGAGAGTTTCTTTGCTTCCTAAATAGTTTTAAAGTTGCTTCTAATGTGATTACCTGCAATGCCTGCAGTACTTGAGTAAAAGAATGAGAGAGTGTAGTAGTGTAAATGGGGTGGGCCAAAACTGGTGTAAATTGGCATAAAACTCAGTTGACTTCTGTGGAGTTCTACTGATTTACTGCAGGTGAGCGTGTGGCTTGGTATTTCAAAGCGGTGCTCGTGCACTGAAACGTGCCTCTGTGTTGATTAATGTTAGAAATCTGCTAAACTTGGCAGAGTGTTTTTGCTGAATCATGAGCGATGCTGTTGAATGATGTATTAGTCAAAGTGGCCTGGGCTAGATACAGCAAATTCCCGTCTGTGGAGTGCCCACTGGCTTTCACAAAAACTCTGTGAAGCTTGCAGACTTGGAATCAGTATGGCCTTTAACTGTTGACCTTTTTTCTCCACTGCTTTAATGCTGATTCTAATGTAGCCAAGGCACTTTCTGAGCACCTGAAGATGGTGTTGGCAAGCCATGAGCTGACACGTAGGTTTTCTTTGTGTTGCTTGGGCTTTGCGTGTTTGCTCATTGCATTAGTTCTCAGAAAAAAAAAAGTGCTTAGTGCTTTTCTGCTTTCTAATTCATTATGTCATATAAATAATTGTGTTATCCTGATACATCAGCTCTTCTGCTAGCAAAACTGTCTTAATTTCTTACAGAAGCTGCTGTTTGGTATCAACAGAATACAGGCTCCTTAGTTTTGTGCTGCAGCAGAATATCAGCCGTGTTGGTCTCTTTTTTCCAAACTCATTTCACTTTTTTCTGAATTGAGGTTAAACTCAGATTTGTCATCTTCTATATGTCATTCTTTTTGAAGCAGCGGTACAATAATGAGTGAAAATTTTATAATAGCAGAAACTGATTCAATCTATTTTACACAGATCGGTTTCCGCCCCGGTCGCCCGTGCCCCAGCATGGCTGTGTTATGGCCTATACAACTGTGGTTTGTGCTGTTTAACATGAATGACCTGGATGATGGGGCACAGCGCACCCTCAGCAAGTTTGTAGATGAACACCCCCCCGCCCCCAAAAGAGGGGCTGTGGTTGGTAGACCTGGTGGGTGTGTTGCCATCCAGAGGGACCTCCACAGGCTGGAGAACTGGGCTGACAGGAACCTCATGCAGTTCAGCAAGGGGAGGCACAAAGTCCTGCTCCGCGGCAGGGAAAAACCCCATGCCCCAGTATGTGCTGGGGGCTGACTGACTGGAAAGCAGCTTTGCTGAGAAGAAGCTTGGGGTCCTGGTGGACAACAACTTAGACCATGAGCCGGCAACGTGACCTTGCAGCAAGGGCGGCGGCCAACAGCATCCTGGGTGGCATTAGGAAGAGCGTCACCAGCAGGTCCATCTTCCGCTCTGCTCAGCACTGGTGAGGCCACATGTGGAGCGCTGGGTCCAGTTCTGGATTCCGCAGTGCAAGAGAGACAGGGGCATACTGGAAAGAGTCCAGCAAAGGATCATGAAGAAGATGACGAGACTGGAGCATCTGACATAGAAGGGGAGGCCAGGAGAGCTGGGACTGCTCAGCCTGGAGGTGAGAAGGCTTGGGGGAAGCTTATCAATGTAAATACCTGACGGAAGGGAGCACACAAGATGGGGCCAGGCTCTTCGCCGTAGTGCCCAGTGACAGGACAAGAGGCGGAGGGCAAAAATGGAAATTCAGGAAATACCATTCAAACATAAGAAGCAGCTCTTTTTTTTTTTTTCTGAAATGGTTTTTGGGTTGGATTTTTTTTGGCTTTGGGTTTTTTTTTACTGGGAGGGGTAGCCAGACACTGGCAGAGGTTGTCCAGAGAAGTTGTGGAATCTCCATCCTTGGAGATATTCAGAACATGATGGGACAGAGTCCTGGGCAACCTGCTGTCGCTGACGCTGCTTTGAGCAAGGGGGTTGGAGTAGATGATCTCCAGAGGCCCCCTCCAGCCTCAGCATTTCTCTGTGATTCTGTAGTGGGAACAGCGAAGCTGAATTATCACCCTGTGAGTAAAATCCTAGCGTCTGATCTGCATTGTGGATCTGTTGTCTGCATTGCAGATTTTTGTTGCATTGTCTGCACACATCTGCTGGGTGGAACTCCCTCTAACATCAGTATGAAGTAGAGGTCTGCAGTGCAGATTGACAGCTGGGATTTTTCTCTGGAGCGTTTCCCCATCTGTGTTTGAGGCAAACCAGGATAACATATTTTAACTTTTTTTTCCTCTGTAAACGGAGTGTTTTGTGAGTTGAGTGTTCCATAGAGAAGTTTCTTAAAAGGCAAGCTTCATCTCCCAGTCCTGGAAAAAAAGTGGCACTGAGTTCACAGCTCAGATGATAGCAAAGAAGAAACTCATGTGATGAGATACTAATACAGGTCCGCAAGTGTAATTTAAATTTGTCTGAAGGAGTTTCCTCTAAGGAGGGAGGGGAAGTGCAAATGACAGAGACAACTTCCATAGAGAAGCAGTGAAAACGTTTTTATCAGTTCATTGTGAGTTGGGTAATGGTCTTAGTGAGATTATCTGTAGCCTTAGAAAGCATTAGTTCATTTCCAGGGTCAGCCAAATGCTTTGATCTGTTTTGAATCGAAGCCTGGTCGCAGAGGTTGCTGCTTGTTGCTTCTGCAGAAGCATTTCTGGGGGTCCTGCTGAGCTTTCTCTAGGTCTTAAAAAATACTGCTTAAATGTTGATCTTTGCAGAGATACTAGACTAAGGTGGCATCTCTTTTTAACCAGTACTCTCTCCTAATGTTGATGTCAACAGAGAACTTGGCCTAAAATACTACCTGGGCAATCTTCTAGTGTATTTCCTCCAGCCCTGAGATAAGACAAAGTGATAGGAAAGCAAATAAGCCCATTCTCTCATTAATCTTTCAGTTGCTGAATTTGTGTGTCTATTGATGTACAAAATGTGATTATACTTTTCCTTTGTCTTGTCAAAGGTGAAGTCATCTTAGTGACACTCCTCCTGTCCACAGACACTTTCTTGGGAACTACCTGTTCAATACTTTCAGTAGCTGGCTTCTAAACTTCTCTATTTTTGTTTGGTTTTGTTGGCCCAGGCATGGCCTCAGATGTGAGAGCAGATTCTCTGCCAGTTTTATCCCTGCAGTTTTATCAGAGTACCTGCCTTTAGCAGGGCTGTACCAGTATATGCCTAAGGCAACTAAGATGTCACAAGCTGAATGGCATTAGCTAATGGAGTGCAATTCAGATGGAGAGCAAGGTAATCAATCAACCAGTTCTCTGTTCTCTTCTGAGTGCCTGCATACTTCTGTGGGAATTTCAAGGACTCTGGTGATAGAAACAAAGCACCAAAAGCTAACTTGACTCAAAATTTCAGATGGGTAGCATGAACAGCAACCATCTGTGGTTTTGTTTTTTTTTGAACAGGAGATATTTTCTGGAGAGGAGGTGAAAGAAACAGGTTTGCTATGTGACCACATTGAGATAAACACTGGCTTTGTTGAACTCTGAGACAAAATGCTGGCTTTTGAGGGCCAAGTATGCGCAATTTGTAGAGTAAGTCCCCATGGCTGTAGCTCTGGCTAGACAACTGCACCCGTGTTCATGCTGTTTGACATCCCCAGTACAGAAAGGCTGAGTGCTGCGAGGGATCCTTGCTATTCCACAGCACCTGACTACGGTCTGCCTAGTCTTGGAGAGCATTTGTGCCATACTTGACTTCTCTGTAACCATGCGGACCCCAGGGCCACCTCACTGTTCCCTTTGTAAGTGGCTCTGCCCCGTGTCCTCCTTGGCTGTTCTCTGGTGACCACGGAGGGATTGTTTTTCAGTGGGATGTTACTAGCAGGACAGGAAAGGCAGGAGGGGTTCAGCTGTTTTGTGAGGGACAGCCAGAGCTGCAGGTAAGAGAGCTGAGGTGACCTGCGGTGACCTCCTCGTGGCCATGGATAACCAGCTGGTTCACATGCAGGGGGGGTCTAGCTCCTGTGCCAGTTTTATGTTGTGTGTGGGATTTTGTGTGATTTTGTTTTTGTTGTTGTTTTTGGGTTTGGTTTTTTTTTGCGATTCTTACTGAACCAAGGCCTGTCACCCCAGGCTGTTTCTGGCAGAGTGACACCAGCATCCCTTGGCAGGACTGGATTTGCAGGACTGGGCTGTGGGTAAATGAGCTGGCAGAAAGCCTGGAGTAGTGCCAGGTCTGGGATGAGCTGCCCAGTCCAGGAGGAGAGAGAGGGTGGTGGTCATCATCCTCTGCCTGCACTAAACTCACATTACCTTGTGGCCTTCCTCGCTTGGCACCAGCCTGTTCAGTGTCAGCACTGGAGCGTGCAGGTGTGTGAAACTACAGCCATCTGGCTTGTCCTCGACTTAGTGATGAAACTAACAGTTGCTTTCTGACAGAAGGCCATCCTTGGCTGGGCTGGGCATGTCCACGGGTTCCCTGTTGCGTAGCATCTACTGGAGGATAGTGTCCATTTGTGTGGCACTTAGCATTTTCCTGGGATGACTGCCATAAGCATTCCATTTATGCTAGTGTCGCTGATCAAGTCTACGATTTCTGCGTGTTTTAGGGCTTTTGTCTGTCCCAAACTTGTAAGCAGTCAAGACCCAGGTGTTAGTTTAGTCTTGTGAAGCCCAGTGGCAGTTACCTGATCAGCAACCTCCTTGCTTGGTGCCCGTGTTGAGATGACACCATGACTGGTCACGGTGAGGCATCGTTGCATCTAGTTTTCTGGGTCACACTGGCTATAGCATCGTGCTGACCTGGCCATGTAACTACAGTGGTTTGGGCTATGCCTCTTCTCCAGGTGTGCATTGACTAGTGATGCTTCAGGTGGCTTGCGTCCAGAAGATGCATCCAAACTACATATGAGTGCCGACTGGAAAGTGCGTCAAAAGCCCACTATTTTCAAAGCGTTACTGCTTGTTGAACAAAGGCTGGTGCCTTGCTGCAGCCTAGGCAGTGTGGACATATGGCCAACTTAGCCTGCAAAGCGGCTTTGAGAAGATCGTCTCAATAGAACCAATGGAGAGTTGAGAGAGGATTGCTGAGTTCATTTTATACCCATTTCCTGAAATTTCTTCTTCTCAGCTTTATTCTTCTTGGTCATATATTCTTAAAATGAAACTCTTCTTTATGAAAAAGAAAGAAAAAAAATTCTGGCTCTGTAGTTTCCAGGCAGCCTGGATTATAAAATGAAATAACCCAACTGTATATTTAGAAGCATGCAAGTAAATGTCTCGTAGCTAAAGTTAATATAAAGGTACAGCTAATTGGAAGTAGTATGTTAACACTGAGAATAACAGTGTATTTATTTCCCATTTCACAAGGTGGAAAACAGACTTCAGTTAAATGAAACTGCAATGAAAATCATAATTATTTTGTTGTATTTCTGAGGAAGAAAGTAAGCCTTGGAAATTTCTCAGGTGATTTTGGAACTTTCTTCTATTGTGGGTGTTCTTTCAACTTTAAAACATTTTCATCAGAATTTTTTGATGCCTGTAAAAATAGTAATAACATAGGAGACTAGCAATATTAGATAAACAATTGCCAATTAAATCAATCTCACTGTTAAAACACAATAGGAAAATGTACACTGCAAAGCAGCATGAAAAAAATGCATAGAAAAATGGTAATGCATGATTTTCAGAATCACGTGCTTTGTGGTTTTTACATGCCTGTTTAGTGGTTTGTCATAGTCCTTACCAAACAGTCGTGTAAGGAACCAGCTTTGCCAAGGACCTTCCTTGCAACACTCTCCTTGGGATACCTAGTTTGTGGCAGCAAAAATGGGAATGCCATGGAAAGGAAAATGAGGAATGAGAGTAGATGGATGGTTTTCTGTGTGTGTGCATGTGTAGGTAGGGAGAGCCCTGGCCCATTTCATGAATGTCAGGCCAGGATCCTGCTGAGAGATGCTGGTGGTCCTGCAGGATAACTCAGCCCCGGATTGTCTTCCTTCTTCAAGTGCTCTGTCTGTGAGAAGCCTGAAAAAGGTGGCCTATGTTGGAAAAGCAGGGCGTGTGGTACCAAGTACCTGCTTTTTTTTTACCCTGATAGGAGAGGAGGATTTGTGGCCTGTCACAGACTGCAAGTTTCCTCTCTAGTGTCAGCAAGTGGGAATTTTGCTCCTTCCAGGGCAATATGGTAGGTTGAGACCGATGAACACAGTGCAACAACTCGGCCAGGTGGGAAGCCTGAAACCATAGTGAGGGACAAAACTTAGCTGCTAGAAGAAGCATTAGAAACTGGCAGTGAAGTTTGTCATGAACAGGTCCAGTGAGGAACCCGCTATGTTGTGCTCATCTCTGAGGAGATGCAAAACCCACAGCTGAATACTAAGCAAAAAGGGGGAAAAAAGGAGGAGGAAGAAAAAACCAAGCAGCATCGTTTGGAGGAAAGCACGTATTTTTCACTCTCATGTAGAATCCAGGAAGTTGGTTTCAAAAGTTTTGTTGTTGTCATTACCTCTTTGATAGGAGTAGTTCATGCTGCTACAGGAGAATCACAATTAAAACTGATGACGGTGTGAGGGTAGCCTCCATGACAGGAGGCAGCGCATTCCCCTCTCTCTGTGTTGGCTTGCAGAGCCTCGCTCCTCACTGAGGGGGGTGGGCTGCCACGCTGCTCTGAACTTGGAGGCAGGTGATTTTGATGCTGAAGGTCATGCCCAGCTCCTCTTTCATGTGCCACAGGTCTGTGACTAGCTGATGAGTGTAGCTGCCCATTATGTATATGCAACGGGAGAGAAGAGGGCTGTTTTGCTGTGGCTCTACAAAAGCTGTGGACAAGAAGACCCAATGACAGAGGAGCGATAGCTCTGATAAGCCAGACCTCTACGCAGTGTCTAATGTTAGTGTTTATCTGGCCAGTGGGTAACTGGAAGTGTTGTCAAATGGCAGATAAAACCCTAAAAACATGCACTGTGACCATCCTTTTACCGTTCGTTGCAAGTAACCATGGGGCTAGGGATGCAAGAAGTCCGTTTTTGTTTCCCCGTTGTTCAGTTCAAGAGTGAAATCAGGAGTAACTTTAAGTGAGAGTCAAATGGACTCCAAGCCTGTAGATGAAACGAAATACAGGGATGGAGACTCTGACCTTGCCTATCCACAAAATAGCAGTGATTTAGAGATCAGTTTATGAACTTATGACTTGCATCTATTTAATTTCATTCAGTAACTGATGTGTGCAGCATTCCCTTTCTAGCACACCTGGGTGGAGGAAGATGTTATCATGCCAGTTCAGGCACTCATGCAGCAGCAAGTAGAATAGCTGTTGTTTTCTTCCTTCACTTCCTCTAGATGAACATCTGAAGTAAGGCAGAGGGGCATCTTTCCACACTGTCATTCTGTGAATTTCTCTTTCTTCAGCCTGTTTCCATTGTACTTTAATTTTGTGCAGAAGTGATGGCTTGCCCATGACACCTGGCTGATGGTTGTTCTCTCATTTGGCCCTTGTCATGGCAGAAGCAGGCGTACTGTGATTGCTTTACTCACCACGTTAGGCTATCAACCAGCATTTGTTGATCACTTGTGCGCTTGCAGATTTGAAGTTGTCATTCTTTCCATTTGCCACAGTTCTCTTTTCTTTTTTTTTTTCTTTTTTTTTTCTTTTTTTTTTGTTAAAGCTTCTGGCACAGGACACAGCCCTCACTATACTTCAAGTAATCCTCTCTGCACCCTTCCCAAAATTCATGGCTATTATTCAAGAAAGCAAAGAAGGGTTCAATGAACAACACTGAGACAGAAAGAATGAAGTCCTGTCAGTTTATATTAAATGGATGGCATTTTTAAAAATTCCTAATTAAATACCGCAACCTTTTCTCATTTCAATTGTTGGCAATAGTTTTGCTGTAGCCCAGTGTCAATTTACTGTTCTCAGGCAAGAGAGGAGCCCTGTTGGTGGGAGAATTGTGCGGGTGGTGTAACACATAGAGCTTCTAGCTCACCTTCCTGTTATTCAGATGCCAGAGTCTGTGATCAGTTGTATACAGCAAGTTGCCTATATTTGCGTTTCACATTTTGGTGGCACTTGCAAGATACCTACTGCTATGTATTAGTCTTGTATTTTGCCACTAGTAAGAGATTGCTGCTGAGCTGATTCACCCTTGTGGAGAATGAAGTCATATATGTAAAAAGTAAATTATTTGGCATGTGCTTGACTTACTACCCTGACTTTTTATGATGTTGTGAGTCAAATTGAGAGTGTTTGTCCTCACCCAACTTTTGAGAAGCTGGCTTACAAAAGATGTCGTTAATAGGTGCGAACACAGTTTGATGCAGGCAGTACACAACTCCCAGCATCACAGGGCCTAGCTCCAATGCTGTGAAGGCCCGTTCCTCTGCAGGTTTGCACTGTGGAGGGGATTGAGAGACACGTCCTGCCGGTTCCTTCTTTTAGTCCCTTGAGCAGAATGGCATTGCGATAGGCTGGAAGAGAGAGGTGCTGGTTTGAGGGCACCTTGTCAAAAACCCCAGTCCTAAAGGTTAGTGAGGATTGACTGAAAAGATCTGATCTCTCATCCTTTGTATCCTCAGATGCACAAAATACAAATGGGCAGAAAATTGAAAAGGAACAGTCCTTGTGGAAGACTGGATGTTTTTTAAGAACAATAAACTGGGAATTCATCTGCCTGCTAAGTATTTTCTCTGTGCAATGGGAATGATGTTTTGTTGTTGTTTAAACTCTTACAAGGAACGTAGCTCTGTTGCTTTTTGGCTGGGGTGGGACTAACTCTCTGTTTGTTTCACAGCGGTCTGGATCTCGACACCGCTGAAAGTGCTGTCAAGGAGTTAGAGGTAGGAGATGAAGCAGGTCCACGGGAGCTTAGCTGAATGTTAGGCTGAGCAAATCTTTTGTTTGTTATGGGACGGAGGACGTTTTGTCAAATGCAGCATTTCAAGTGCGAGTAATGGGGAACTTCTCTAGAGAGTACGAGGGTGAAAAAAATGACGTAAATGAAAAGTGTCATCAACAGGCAGCATGAGCGCGAGTAATGCTTTTATCAGAAATACTTCAAAGAAGCTACTGCCTGTTGAAATTGGACAAATGAAAACTCCTATTTGTGGAGCTCGTTGCACTCCGTGCCTTGCTGGTTCCTGTTCAGATTCGTTCTGCAGTAGCACTTTCCCGTGGTTTCGCTCTCAGCCCCAGACCTGACCACTGCTTTGAACTTCTCAGGCTTGACTAGCTGTCAGACCCTCCTAGTTTTTCAGGAGCTGTGGCAGTACTGGTGAGCTAGCTTGATAGCAGCTAATCTAATGCTCAGTTGCATGTGCTTTCCTCATAGCTGTGGGAGCCAGGGGACGTTCTTTTAATGACGCCATTACTTTGTGGCCAAGCTCGGTGACAGCTGATGAGTTCTGTTGTTGTCATCTTCCTCCTGAGACAGAAGAAAGCCCCTGCCATTCCCGAGGAAATGAGACCAATATACTGCCTGCTTAAAAATGCTCCTGTTAGTTAAGTTTAAACAAATCTTCAGAGTACAGTAGTAGCATTGTAAATAGTATTGAAGAAAGTGTGCTGATCTTAACTGATACAGAAAATTATTGGTTCTTTTTTTTTTTTCTTTTTCACTTTTGAAAATACTGAAAGGTATTCCTAGAAAAAGTTTCCCCTTTATAAAGCAGGAGTTTGTTGGAGCTGAATTACAGTTCCTTTGTAACTGAATTGGGTCAATATTCCGAAAAAGGGGAATATGTTTATTTTTGAAACAGGTCAATACTGCATGTGTTGTGCTGGCAAGGAGGAGGCTTCTTAAATGTAGAACTTCTTAAATTTAAAAGCACACCTCCACTCTCCATAGTAATGCTTCCATGTTAATTCAGGGTTAAGATATTCATTCACTTCAGTTTCTGTGAATCTGTTAGGGCAGCATGCTCTGAGGTGATGGGAGGGAGCAGGGGGAAGAAGGGGAAGAGGAAAAGCAAAATATCTGGAACCTGCTCTTCCATGACTCCTGCAAACTGCAATGTTATTTTTTTCCCAAGCCTGAAAACTGTACTTGACAGTGGAATTGTGGCTATCTTGTTAATATTCTTCCTTCCTTTCTTATTTTGGCCTCTCCAGGAAGCAATTCGAGTAATCCTCGGAAATCTTGATGATTTACATCCATTTTCTACAGACCACTTCACTATCTTTCTGTGTACCCTTTCTTTCCTACTTGTAAAAGAAAAGATCCAATGACTTGTATCTGTTGGGCATTGCTTAATTTGACATTCCTGCCTAGTAGTGCGCAGATCTTTAGCTGGAGTACGAGTCCTTTGAGCTTTGCAGTTTTACACTAGCTGAAGATCCTCCTCAGTTGTTGCCTTCACCAGAGAACTGATGTACGTAAAAAGAATGTTTTGCAGTGTTTTCAGATGGCCACCCCTGCGTTCCAAATCTGATTTAGCCAGAGAAAACAAACGTGTATATGTAAAGTCCCAGGAAGCCCACGTAATGCGATTGCAAGGAAAGCTAGTGTGTTGTTTCAAAAGGTTAATAAAACGTAAAGCGCTCCTTACAGGCGCAGCAGTGTTGGCCCACTAGTAGAGAAGACCGCAGTAGTTTTCTTGTAAGGTACATTAGGATTAAACATTGTAGTTGCTGTAGTGTAAAGGGTTAAGAAGAAGTTACTCTCCTGAGGCTGTTGTTGCAGAGAAAAGTAAGTTAGTTGAAGGAGAAGCCTTTTCAGTCCTAAGGTGTGTCAGTTTGTGAATCGGATCAGGCCCTTTGGCATCATCACCTCCCGTGATTCCGAGTGCCCAGGAGTAATGAACACCCACGTGTTTCCGCCTCCAAGGCATTCCCTTCCAGTCTCGGCAGACTGCGTTATTGCCACCCCTGGTCCTAGCAGGCAAGAACGAGATCATCCTCTTTCCCTGTCAGAAGCTGGTATGTATGAGAGCAACTTATTCCTCTTACTGCCAGGAAGAGAAAGTAGCCCAGAGCATTGTCAGAGAGGAGGCACCCAAACAAACGAAGCCTCGTTGTTGGTTTGCTTCGCTAAAGCGCAGCCAGTTTTGCCTGCGTGCTTGAGGAGGGTTTGATTCCCGAGCTTGTATTTCTAGAACTGGGAAGTCCATCCACCTGCTCAGCCAGCACCGGGCCCTGCGGAGAACTGCAAGCTCAGAGGCCTGGCGTGATGAGCTGTCCTGCAATCTGTGTGTCGGGCTCCTCGCTGTAGCATACCTCTTAGTTAATCACCAGCTGTGGGAGTCCTTGAAGCCAAACTCAAACGAACAATTTCATCCCTTAAAGGAACTGATTGCGTCAGCGTTTCATCTAGGCAAATCTTGGGCTCCATCTCTGGTCCTCAGGATGTTAGTTTCTGCTAGCAAATGGAGTAAAAGTATTCATGTTACCTGTTTCTTCCTGAGATCAGAGGCACGTAAGGAGACTGCTGCCTGGCGTCACCCATTCTTGCACGCATGAGCTCCTAGGTGTGCGAACTGCACCCCCAGGAAGGAACGTCTGTAACTGTGGCGTTTGTCATGTCAATTATCTTTTGTCCTCCCATTTTGAACTGTGAAGTGAATGTAATGATGCTACTCCTGTGAATCCTAGTCCTTTTCAGTTTTTTAAAAAATTACTTTTTAGTTAGGAAAGCTGATGAGGTTTTATTCACAGGGTTGGGAGCGCCTGGCATGTTGTTTCTTGCGGGAAGATGTCAGGACTGAAGCCAGATACAGTTAAGGAAAGACAATGCTATTAATGCAAGCAACTGATGGGAGAGTGTCACCTGGGTGAGTGTTTCTTGTAATGTGTTACTAGCGCTTTTTCACCAAGTTCATACGGACAGATTGTAGGTGCTCCCTTCTGCATATACGTTCAGTGTGGTATGACTTTTGAAGCTTTACAAGAGGACTCCTGCTCCTTTGAAATGTTAGTGCTATGTTCTTAAGTCTTATTGTTGTTCTCAGATGTCAGTAAATGGGAGAGAGTATCGAAGATGAGATTCAAACATGAGAATGTCCACCTCGTGCCTTATCCCTACATTTGCACGATGTATCTAGAACTCGGCTCTATTTCAGCACGGCGTATCTTGTGGTAATTCACTATGGTTATGTTTGGATAATGTCTGGAAACATCTATGATCTATGTCTTGCTTTTCCCTTTCCCTTCCTCCACTGTGTCTTTGAATGAGAGGGAGCAAAACTGCGTGCGGTATGGCTGTACCATGGATTTGAAATAGAGCATAGCAATGTGTTCTCTTTTGTCCTGTATTGCTTTTTTTGAAAATGTCTGGAATTTCTCTTTGCCTTTTCACCCACTGCTGACTCTTCAGCTAGTATTTTTATGAAGCAATGCCCAGTGGCTCCCAGCCTTCATTCTTGAATGTCGGTAACTAGGCTGGAGCCAGCACATATATATATGGAACATGTGTTTTTCTTCCTTATGCTTGACTACATTTGTTGACGTTGAATTTCACGCTCTTTGTTTCTGTTTTCCTAAAGAAAGAATGCATTTGTTTTTCTAAATAATGATAGTAATAATGGTAATAATGTCTTTTGTATAATTAGCAAATGTTGTCACCTCCCTAGTGTCTCATTTTCCAGGTTTTCTATGAATTCCCTGAAGAGCCTCAGGCCCCAGCTGAGACCTCTGTGGGACTCTGCATTGAACCTCCTCTGTTGTGAAAACTGAGGTTTTTTTCTTACTGTTTCCTGTTCTGATGATTGGTCCCTGGGAAAGGCTGCTGCTGGTCTGTCTTGTGAGCACTTAGTAGATATTCTGGTCTCCCTTATCAAATGGACAAGTAGTCCAAAGCAATTGTCCCCATCCCACTGGCTTGTGTTATTCACAGCCAGGAATTCTGAAAGAGCTGTATTTGCAGTTCTTCGGTTTCAAGATATCATATGCAAGTCCAGCATTGTTTCTAAGTCATTTATCTTGTTCTCAGGACGTGTGGTGCAATGCAAAAATGTACTATAAAGTTGGTTAAAGAAAGTCCAGTCACCAAATATTCACCAGATTTTACAATACCTCTGTTACAGGTAAAGAAGTAAACAAGGGCAGTGATGAGCTTTTAAGTTGCGTGTGTGGTTCTCTTTTGTGTGTTGTTTTTTTTTTTTAAAAAAAGTGATATTCCAAGTAGTCTGGAGAAGCAGAAGATATATCTAGGCAATGCTGTAGTTGTCCTGTTTCTGGGTGTCAGTCAGGCAGTGTAAGGTGGGAGTGAATTCTCACCTAGAACCATCCAAGTTGAGGGAAACCTTCCTGTCAATTCCAGCGGACTTTGAATGAAGTCCTGCCTGAGGACGTGAGAGCCGTGCTGGCTTCAGTTAAATGTGTTTTCGCCAAGTCTGAGCTGAGCTGTCAAATGGTTTCTTCGCTGTGAGAGTCTGTATGAGGTCAATAGTGCTGAATAATGAAGTAGTTTCCTAAGTGCTGCATGTGTCGAAAACAACCAAGTTAAGCTTCTTTGGAAAGTAGTTGTTTAGTGAGATCTCAGGGTGGGTTTGTTTTCAATACAGGTAAGTGTCTGAAGATGGAGTGAATTAGTGAAGGTGTCCTGTCCAAATTCCCCCCGAGGAAATCCCGCTCTCTCTGCTAGCATTACGTTCCTGCTAATGATGTTCCTAGGCCCTCCTCTAAAAATGGAGCCAATAGGATGTCCTGGGAAGCAGTAGTTCTTCTTTAAAACTGTTGAGCATAATTCTCTGGATGGCCTCTCAGTGCTTACCTTCTGTTTGAATAAGGCAGCTAATCTTTTATTCCTGAGTCATTTTTTGGTTTTGGTTGTATAAGCCTGGACAATGTTGCGAAACACAGATGTATATTAAGTCTGACTTTTGTTCTAAAATAGAAAAGTCAAAATCAAATTTTATCAATACCAAGTTTGCAATGTTTTGAAGGTCAAGAGAAGAAAAGAAGTGTCAGATAGTGCTGCAGTGGAAGAAATGGTGAAGAGGAGAAGAGTGGAAGTCGGAGCGGAGGCCTCATGCCCACAGTCGGGTGTGGGCAGGTCAGTTGACTACAAAATAGTCTTCTGGGGCACATATCGATGTTTTTGATGTCTCTTGCACCTTCCTCGTATTTCATTCCTGTGTAACCCTTTGGCCCATTTGTCGTCTTCCTTCTCTTCCCTAGGTGACAGAATCTAAGCAGCATTGCCCACGTTTGGGGAAAAGTTGTCCTGTGCTTTCAGGTTCCCATGCCGTTAACTAAAGCTCTTCCCCTCTCACTCCTTTGTGTTAACGTTACCTGCAGAATCACAGCGGGATGAGAACTGGGCGGCTCAACAAAGCGGTGCACTGGCTTGCACACCTGAGGCAGGGATGACAAGGGAGGAACTGGGAAGAGTTTTCTAGCTGCCTCCCAGCCTGCTCCTCTGAGTCGGCTGATGACTGCTGCCTCTCGGCTTGAGGCAGAGATCTCTGTCTGTGGCTTTCACAGAACCGTTGAGGTTTTCGGGACCTTTGATATCATCGAGTCCAAGCCCTCCTGCTCAAGCAGGGTCACCCAGAGCAGGTTGCCCAGGACGTGTCCCCTCAGGTTTTGAGTGGACTCCAAGGGTGGAGACACCACAACTTCTGTGGGCAACCGGTTGCAGTGCTCGACCACAGTTGCAGTCAGAAAGTTTTTCTTGTGTTCAGCTTTAATTTCATGTTTTGCAGTTTGTGCCCTTTGCCTCTTGTCCTGCCAGAAGGCGCTGCTGAGAAGAGCCCGGTTCCCTCTTCTTCATTCCCTCCCATCAGATGTACATGGATAAGAGCTCCCTGAGCCTTCTCCAGGCTGAAGGGTCCCAGCTCTCCCAGCCTCTCCGCATATGAAAAGTGCTCCAGTCCCTTCGTCACCTTTGTGGCCCTTTGCTGGGCTCGCCCCAGTGAGTCCCAGTCTTGTCCTGGGGAGCCCAGTCTGGACAGAGCACACAGACTGGCCCCAGCAGCCCTGAGCAGAGGGGAAATGATCCCCCCAGGCCTTGCTTTCTCATTCAGTGCTGTCTGTAGGTACATGCATAAATTTGCATGTCTGAGCAGCCTCTCAGGCTGTTGTTGCTGGAAGGGTCTTTCATTCCGTCTAGCTGGCGCTCTAGGCTTTCACCTGTCTCCTGCCTTGCTGCTCTTTCTTCTTGAGCTCTTGGGGTATTTCTCACGGAATGTTAAGTGGTTAAAACGTAACACAAGACATGGTTATTCAAATGCATTTGTCTCTTGTTTCTCTGTGCAGCCTGATGAATATCATGGCACTAAATGACTCATTGTTATTCCTTGTATTGCAGATAACTAATTCTTGTTCCTCAGATGCAGCTGTCCTAGGCGGGTAGTATGTTTCACCGGAACTGTTGACCCAGGTGGAAAAAACAGTCTTCTCGGTTCTAGCTAGCAGCCAGGATAAACTACTGTGTAGCAGGGTTTTTTTCTGAATCTACCCATTGATCCAATAAGATATTCTTTTTCCCTACCGTATTTGTGCCTCCTGTTATCCTCAGGATGCTAGAGCTTCAGCTCTACTGTTAGAAAGAAAAAGAGAGAAAACATGATGCTGCTAGTGGGCTTTGCTTCTCAGGAGGGTGAACGAGCCTGTGAAGGGTTTTCCTTCTGCACACTTTTGAGCCTGACACCTCTCATGCAGGAAGTTTCTCTGTTCTGGAGAGTTTTTGCTCAAAGCAGAGCTGGCTTCTCCCCAGGCACTAAGTTTTCCAAGCGGGAAGGCTCTAGGGGTGCATGGCTTTAAGTAGCTGCCTGGATCCGCATC
The DNA here is from genome assembly GCF_964188355.1 of Buteo buteo. Lineage (NCBI taxonomy): Eukaryota > Metazoa > Chordata > Aves > Accipitriformes > Accipitridae > Buteo > Buteo buteo. The sequence continues at coordinate 502,228 of NW_027439225.1, read as the reverse complement.
ATAGCTTGTGATTTCACAATGGTCCCTATTGTGTCTCTGGAGTTGGTGCACACTGGGTGCCACTTAGCTCCTCCCGTGAGGGCTACTCCATCAGTCCCTGGGGAATCGGGCCCCCTGACTGACCTGGAGGTTCAGTTGTCCCCGAAACCCAGTGACTGACGTGAGGATGAACCCAAACGGGGGTTACAAAATGACACTTCTGGAAGAGTTACAGGTAGCACGGCCGGGGCTCAAAAGTGCAGTTTTGTGGGTTGGGGTTGGTTTTTTTCCAGTTTGGAAATCACTTTTTTAGACAGGAACCTCAAGAACAAAGCAGGAGGTGGGTTTTTTTGGTCTGAAACACTCATCCCTCTCCTGCTGTATTAAAGACGTCCAGACTCTCGTGGTATACAGTAGAGGTGATGTTATGGGCTGTTTTATTTGCGTATGGGAAGGAAAACCTCCTACAAGTCCGTGGTTTTAGGGCTGTGCCTGAAGGAGGAGGAGGCGGCACGTAGAGGCGTGATGGCTCGTGGACTCGCGTGGACGCAGGGGTGGGTGATGGCTGGGAGGACGTAAGGGAGCTCTCCACCCCCAGCCCCAACTTTTCCCTTCTTGTCGTTGCTAAACAGAGACATGACGAGGAGGCAGTGATTGACCGGGGAAGAAGGAGCAACACTGTCAGTGTTCGCTATGAGGAGGAGGAGTTGGAAGGTGAGTCTCTGCTGAGATCCTGGTAGAGGAGCCACCAGCCCAGCGCGTTTTCCCATTGCACAAAGTCTCTCCTGTGTGCCTTGTCGGGTGTCACATCATGTGCAGCAAAACGTGCCGCGCTTCTCAATGAAGCAGCACAGTTATTGTCACGTTTTTTACTATTACGGCTTTTTAAACGGAGGGAAAAAGCCCCCCGGGAGGCCACGGTGTGAGTTGTAGCCACAGGGTTCGATAATTCATGGCTTTTTTTCTCGCAGAGGCTGCTCCTGGCTTGGAGAGGTCAGGAGAATCATTTCAGGGCTGCAGACGCGGGGCTGTGATTTTCTTTTTTTGTTCTGGAGTTCATTACGATGGGACTGATTTGATCGTCTCTTGTCGCCTCGTGCCATACAGAGATTTTGAAAATAATTAGCTTGTGTTGCTGCTTAATGAGCAAGTCTGAGTGTTGTCCAGCCGAAGCTGGAATTTGAGAAGAGGTCCAATACTTTGGGGGCACTTTTAGATGACCCAGAGCCAACACTTGTTGTTGCTGTGTTGTTGCAAAGCTCGAGTAAAATAGGCTTGGAAAAAAGGAGGTCCAGTGAAAATAACATTCAGGGAAGCTGGCGTTGCTCCTGGGATATATAACCGTGGCTTAGCAAGGCACCGGCCACCTCAACCATTGCCGCAATGCCGAGAGTGCTGCAAAAACCGCTGCTTTTTCGCAGGCCACCGGACCCTGTACGTGGGCGCGCGGATGCCACTGGTTAGGCAGAGCCACCGGCATCACCGACGCCACAGCCAGAAGCATCGGGAAGGGGAACGGGAGAAGGACTCTGCCCCGATGGAGCAGGGCTACCACTGTAAGTCCCACCGCGGCATTCGCTAAACTCCTGGGGGCAACGTGGGCGCTGGGGCCTTCTGCAAGCAGGTCCCCGTGGCTAGTTTGAGTGAGTTGCTGTTCTTCCGAGGGAAAGTGGCCGTATTGAGCAACACCCTCTTTTTCCCAAGTTTTCTTTTTTTTTGTTGTTTTTTTTTGTTTGTGTTTTTTTTAATGCAGTTAAATGCATAATGGGTTTAGGCTCGTCTTCCTTAGAGGGATCCTGGCTTTAAAAATGGCAATGTGGGGAAGGAAAGCAGCCCATCCTCATGCAGAGGTGGACTAGATGCTTCTCCTTCTCCACGGCTCTGTGCAAGCCCAGACAGATGCAGAGGAGAGGGGCCAGCCCAGTGTTTATGGCTGCACTGGTGCTGATGGCCACTTTGCACGTGAGCGTGACGAGCTGTGTTCAGGCGCGGTAACGGGATGGGTCTTTGCCTTCTGCCCCCAGGCTCCCCGTCCCAGCGGGTGCAGTTCATTCTCAGGAGCAAGGAGGACGAGCAGCACCTCCCTCACCACTTGTTCTCCGAGCTGGATGAGATCTGTGTAAAAGAGGGCCGAGATGGCGAGTGGAAGGAAACGGCAAGGTAAATCCCTGCTGCTTGGCTGCGGTGGGAGAGGAGTCCCTGCACCGGCAGCGCCCGTGGGCTCTGCTTTCTCCTCTCCAGGATGCGAAGCTTTTGCAGCTGCAGGTGGCGGCACGAGGAGCCTTCTCCTCTTGCCACCCCGTGGCTCTGTCAAAGGGGTTGCAGAGCTGGGGCTGTTTTCTTGCAATGGGGCTGATCGCACCCGATGTCCGCAGGTGGCTGAAGTTTGAGGAGGACGTGGAAGATGGCGGCGAGCGCTGGAGCAAGCCCTACGTTGGCACGCTGTCCTTGCACAGCCTCTCCGAGCTGAGGAGCTGCATCAGCAACGGGTCGGTGCTGCTGGACATTTGTGCCAACAGCATCGAAGAGATTGCAGGTACCATGGGCGCTGCATCCCTCCGGGAACGGCCGAGCTCAGCTCGCCACGGTGCTCTTCACTCCCAAATCAAACCCTGCCCCAATGGCACGTCCTTTTCCAGAAGTGCCACTGTGTTTTTCTCATGAGCTGTTTTTGGATGTAGACTGGGCATGCAACAGTCGCACCGTTTTTTTATTCCAATGCGGGGTCCTTTTGAAAGCAGTTTGTGGGGTTGGAGAAGCCACTAGAGAATATTCTGCAGCCAAAAAGGAGCGTGTGTCAGGGCTTAGCAGGCTGCTCTTAGAAATACAGAGTCTGCGTAAGAGCTGAACCTCCTTAAAGGAACTATTTCTTACAAGCTGTTTCCTCGCATTCTTTTTTTTGCTTTTGCCTTAAGATCCAGCATGTAAGAGTTTTAAGGCAGAGTTTATCTGGCGATGACCAAGCAGTGTATTTCTGTGGGGAAGATACTTGAAGTTAATTGCAAAAGCCGCTTTGGAGAAGTTATCTTTGACTGGCGGCAGGTCTCCATTCAGCCCTTTCAAGGGCTGGAGAAGTCGGAGCCGTTCTTAGCACGTTTCTCCCTGGGCTCGGCAAATTGCACTCCATCAGCACGGGAAGCTCTGGGAACGTCTGTGCTATAGATCGCTTATAATTTGGGTGAACGTGTAGAGTCAGAAAGGCCAGGTCGGGCAAGAAAATTGCGTCATTTAGAATGGGAAATATTTATCTTAGCGGAATGATGAATAAGCACTTGGATGCCATGTTTCTTAGCAGAAGAAAATTCTCGTTTTGGCTGCAAAGGCTGAACATTATTAAAAGGCCTTGCTATGCAAGGCTGAGCCGGCATTAGGGTGCAGCCTGTGTGGCACAGCCTTCCCTGGGGGCTTTGGGGGTCGGGACTTGTTGGGGTTTCTGCTCTGATGGCTTTGTTTCCCTTTGCCATCCTCAGATACGATCCTGGCCCAGCAAGAACAGTCCACGGAGTTTGACGAGCACGTGCGGGCGCAAGTTCGAGAAGTCCTTTTGAGGAAGCACCACCATCAGAACGAGAAGACAACCAACCTTCTGCCCGCTGTCTGCTCGTTTGCTGATGTGAGCAAGAGGCAGTCAGACCTGCACCTCCTCTACAAGCCAGGTGAGGCTTTCTGCAGGGCTGTGGCCCCATTAGACTTGTCCGGGCAAAGGAGAAGCGTCCCAGTTGCTCCTCGTCCATCTTTCTGAGTGTCTTTCTTTTTCCTACCAGCCCAAACAATCACCTCTTGTCCTTCTCCCACCGCTGCAGAAGCTAAAGATGGGGTGAACCCTGAGAGCAGAGCAACGGATTTAAGCAAGGTGAGACACTCGTAGCTTTCTCACGCCTTTAGGGCCAGATTTGCTCTTGCAAACTTGGCTGGAGAGTGTGCTGCAGAGCGCTGTGGGCTTTGCTTTTGGGGTAATTGCCTGAAAATCGCTTGTCGTGCCCAGGCGCAGCTGCACTTCATGAAGAAAATTCCCACCGGGGCTGAAGCATCCAACGTGCTCGTAGGAGAGCTGGATTTCCTTCACCAGCCCATCATGGCATTTGTCCGCCTGAGCCCGGCTGTCCTCCTCTCGGGCATGACGGAAGTTCCCATCCCAACAAGGTGCGAATGAGAAGCGCAAATTTTTTCCGTAAAAAAGACACCCAACCAAAGATCGAGTTGCAGGCATCAGTTTGGTGTCCCAAGGGAACAAGGCGAGTGGGAGGGGGAGCAAGCACGTTTCCCCCACCCACATCTCCTCGCCTTCGTTTCTCCATTCCCTGCTGTAGCTTTTAAACCCATCGGCCAATTGTAATGAAAGTTGGCCCCCAAATGAAATTTGCCGTCGGTTTTGAAGAATTTCAAATTCATCACGGCGTCGCTGAGCCTACGTGTCCCGTCTTGAGCCACGCTCCGGGCTGGGAGCTGCCAGGGCTTTCCTTGGGTGCTCTTGGAGCAAGGACACCTTCTTCTCTCTCTCATTTTGTTTTTCTTGCCCAGGTTCCTGTTTGTTTTGCTTGGACCAGAAGGAAAAGCCCATCAGTACCATGAGATCGGCAGGTCCATGGCCACTATCATGACAGATGAGGTGCGACAAGATGAGATAGCTCCGGGTCATTTTTGCCTTTCTTCAGCTCTCCCTGTCTCTGAAGTAGTGAGGAAGAGGATTTGCTGTCCCAGCTGCCCGCAGCTCTCCAAATAGCCCAGCCCTCTTTCTCACCCCAAAGCGAACACGCAGATTTGCATCACCCCACATCCTGGAGGCTGAAATCCCACCCGGGGTGCATCCTGCACCTCATCCTTCTTGCCGGGGTCCCCAGCACGCTGTCCCCAGTGGTGGCATTGCCAGGGCCAGTCAAACTTCTCTTGCTCTTTAAGCAGAAGGGTATGGTGTGCCATGGGGGACGGGGGCCTCGTGGGGGAGATGATTACAAATGCCCTGACGCACAGATTTTTCCTTTTGGGGGAGTATTTCCTGCCCTTTCCAGCAGGAAATTTGGGGGAAAAAGCCTTGCGTTTAGCCAAGAGCTTATTGCACTGGTTAGGACCTCCGAGCTGGGTTGTCCTCTCACCAGGTTGTCTTCCATTGGCAGGTTTTCCGTGACGTTGCCTATAAAGCCAAGAACGGGGCTGACCTCGTGGCTGGCATCGACGAGTTTCTGGATCAGGTCACGGTCTTGCCGCCAGGAGAGTGGGATCCATCGATCCGAATCGAGCCCCCGAAAAACGTCCCTTCGCAGGTGGGAGGCGCGAGGGGGACGGGCGGGACGGCTGGGGATGCTGTTCAGGGGCCCAAATTCACAAGGTCCCACTCTGACACAGTCACAGAGGCAGACCAGAAGCAAAACAAGCCAGCGGTTACAAGTCCATAGCTTTATCTTACTTCCATTTTAACAGGAAAAAAGGAAGATGCCAGGAGCTCTTGACGACAGTGCTTCTCACAGCACGCTGGAGAAACACAGTGGCCCTGAACTGCAGCGGACGGGAAGGTGGGAGCTTTAATAGTTTGGGTTTTTTTTCTGTTTGCTTCTCAAATCTGAGCATGCACCCTCCCTTCTAGCAGGTCTTTGGGGTTAGCTGGTTCAACGAAGGGGCTCCGCATTGCCAGCTTGGTCCCCTGGGCTGGGCAGGGGGGAGATCTGGGCAGCTGGGCTCAGCCCCAGCCATCACCATTGCACGCAGGTTTCCTTGATTTGGGAGGAAGGAGAGTGCTTCTTTTTAGCCACGAAAGTGACTCCGTGCTTCTGATTGCCCTTCTGCAGCAAAGCAAAGTCACCGTGTTCCTCCAAGAAAACAGACTCTCTTCTTTTTCCTTCCTGCAGGCTCTTTGGAGGTTTGACCCTGGACGTGAAGCGGAAAGCCCCGTGGTTCTGGAGCGACTTCCGGGATGGTCTGAGCCTGCAGTGCCTGGCGTCCTTCCTCTTCCTCTACTGTGCCTGCATGTCCCCTGTCATCACCTTTGGGGGACTGCTGGGGGAGGCGACCAATGGCCAGATAGTGAGCACCTCTCTCTGTTGGGGGGCATGGGGGAGGATAAAAGTCAGGCCAAAGTCCTCGCTGCAGTGAATCGGCTTTGGTTTTTGTTTCTCCCTAACGATTTATTTACTCACGGCTGCCTCTCTTCCCCGGACAGAGTGCCATGGAGTCGCTGCTGGGCGCGTCCATGGCCGGCGTGGTGTATTGCCTCTTTGCCGGCCAACCTCTCACCATCCTCGGCAGCACCGGACCCGTCCTCGTGTTTGAGAAGATCCTCTACAAATTCTGCAAGTAAGGCTGGCTGCCGCAGCTGGGTGCTGCGAGAGCCTTCAGAAGGGGGCAGTGATGGAGAAAAGATGCTTTGCTTTGCTTTTCTGTTTCTTAGGGGTAGTTGCTAGATTTTAGTGACAGTCCTTTTGTTGCTATGGCTTTGATGGGAGATAAACCACCCTTATTGCCATAAGGTTTATCATTAAGCCCCAGCTTGCTGGCAGCAGGTGACTGGGTGCAAACCCAGCTGGTTTCAGTGTCAGGGCATCAGGGTGATGTGGGAGAACACCACCTGGCCCAAGAGGGACCTGACCTCAAGCAGCCTCCAAGGTGTTAACACAAGATCCTTGTTCAACAGTGGTAACTAAATAATTGGCCTCTCCTCCTGTGGGTCTACACCCTGCACCACAGCCCCGAGGCTCTCTGTAGTAGTACATGGAAACTGCATTTCCCATCCGCAGCCTTGACACGCTCCAGAATTGCTCCCTGTTTTCCCCGAAGGCAGGCATGTCTCAGGGCCTCTTGCTGGCCTTTGCAGCCTTTGTTTCATTTTGCTTTCCCAGGGAGTACACGCTCTCCTATCTGTCTCTGCGGGCGTGCATTGGGCTGTGGACCGCCTTCTTGTGCATAGTGCTGGTGGCCACCGATGCCAGCTGTTTGGTGTGCTACGTCACCCGCTTCACGGAAGAAGCCTTTGCCTCCCTCATCTGCATCATCTTCATCTACGAGGCTCTGGAGAAGCTGAGTCACCTGCGAGACACCTACCCTGTGCACATGCACAGCAAGTTGGACTTCCTCACCAGCTACTAGTGGGTTTTTTTCCCCCTGAGAAAGCTTCTGCCCCTTGGCAGGATCTGCGGGCTGCACCTCCATCGCCTTTCCCTTACCCCTGTCTTGGCTTCTCTCCTCCCAGCTGTAAGTGTGAGGCACCGACCCATCCCAGCAACGAAACGCTGCGTTTCTGGGCGAGCAACGGGATCAACGTGTCTGGCATCGCCTGGGAAAACCTCACGGTGACCGTAAGTGCCCCGAGCCACTGCTTCCTCGCGCCGCGGCCACGGGGTCCAGGGGCATTTGCATGGTGCAAAAGTCAGAGCCCTTCAGGGAATGATGGGCTTCAAACTGTGCTAGTGCTGCTCGGAAAAGTCCTTGCTTAAATCTAGCGTGTGGTTTGTTAAAACCGCTTGGTCCTCGGGAGGAGAGTCCACCTTGTCCCAGTCTACCTGGTCCCCAACGTTGTGGGTAGGTAGCAAGTGTCCCCCTCAAGCCTGTTGCCGGACAGTATTTCTGACTGGGAGGAAGGTTAAGTAGTGGGTGGTTTGATTATTGTAGAAGTTGTAGGTAGGACTTAAGTTCATGCTTGAAAGGTAGTAATTGGCCTCCTTAATGGGTTCCTAGTAACTCTGGGCCTTGCTTTCTCGTTCAGTGCTGTCTGTAGGTACATGCATAAATTTGCATGTCTGAGCAGCCTCTCAGGCTGTTGTTGCTGGAAGCAGAGCCCGGGCCTAGGGCGGCAGGCTCTTATGGTGGCCTTCATCCCCTCTTGGCCAGGTTCTGCGAGCCCTCCCCTGGGAAGGGACGATTTGTCTCTTCTCCTCCTTTCCTACCATGGTTGTCTTTAGCCCTCCTTCCCTCTTCCCTCTCTCTCTCTCCCCAAGAGTTTCCAGTGTTTCCTTCCCCTCTGGTGTCTTCTTTAGCCACGATTGCTCGAATGGCAGGCAGAGGATGTGCCGAGGGTGCGTGGTATGGTGTCCCCTCACATCTCGTTTCTCCGCTCTATAGTTCGATGTGTCACTTGTTCAGCTGCTGCTGCTCATTACATATAAATCTCCATTGGCAGGAGCAGTTAGAGGGTCGTGGATCTTGGACCAAGATCCTCAAAACCCCCTAGCTACGCGAGGTTTCCCTGCCGCACGTGCACTGCCTTTGTGTCCTGACGCTCTGTTTCTCCAGGAATGTCGGCATTTGCGTGGGGAGTTTCAAGGACCTGCCTGTGGACGCGACGGCCCCTACACGCCTGATGTGTTCCTCTGGTGCTGCATCCTCTTCTTCGCCACCTTTGCCCTGTCAAGCTTCTTGAAGAAGTTTAAAACCAGCCGCTACTTTCCAACCAGAGTAAGTAGAAGATGGTGGCCAGCGTCCATCTCCACACTCGTTTCCCAAAATGGCTTTCCTGGAGCACTAAGCAGTATTAGCCCCGCCATGGTCAAGCTGGGAAACGTTGGCCTTGCAGGCCAAGCTCTCCAAGAGCTTGGATGTCCCGCACTCATTTCCGTGAGTGCAAAATCATCGTAGCATTTCCCACCTGCCTCGCGATCTGCCCCAGATTGAAGATTTTTGGGGTTTGATTTTTTTTAATTTTTTTTTTTTTCCCCCTCCTCAGGTAGTAGGAAGTCAGGTTTCCCAAAGTTTTGGGGGTTGGGGTTGTGGTTTTTTTTCCCTACCTTCTGCGCATTATGTGCTCGAGCGGAAAGTAGATTCGAATGAGGAGGTTCCTTTTGAGGACTAAAGGATGCCTCAGTGCCTTGTTGCCGTTGTAGCTGTGAGTGTAGCTGTAGTGGCAGACATCTCTTTTCTTATTTTTAATATTATTATTATTATTTTTAGGTTTTGACTTAAACCAACCCTTGTCCGCCTAATTAAGCTTTTTTTATTATCTGACACCAGATCTCACGGGGACAAACACAGCAACAGTATCTAAGCAAGGGATCAGGCTGCATGTGCTCAGAGGGGTGGTGGGATTTGGTTAACCAGCCTGAATGTTGTGGATGTCCGCAACTCTTGCATCTCACGTTACGGCCCTGTTTGCCATGCCCCTTTCACCTCTGGTTTCTCGCCCCAGGTACGGTCCACGGTGAGCGACTTTGCTGTTTTCCTCACCATCGCCATCATGGTGCTCCTTGACTTTGTGGTTGGGATCCCATCGCCAAAGCTCCAGGTCCCCCACACGTTCAAGGTAATGGGGTGTTTTGGCACGTGGGGGTGCCACAAGGTGATGCCGGGGCAGGGCAGGGCTGAGTCTGGAGGAGATGCTGGTGGTGTGACCATCTCCTCTTCCACCTCCAAGTGCCTTGCTTCCTCCTGGCAATGAGAAGATGGCCCCAAAACTAGATACCTACAGGAGAAGTACCTAGAGGTGCTTGCAAAGAGGAGACTGGCACTGCTGAAGCCCACGGGAGAGGGGGACATGAAGCCAGGGCTGGGAGGTGCTCTGACACAGGGAGGGAGGGGAAAAGGAAAGCCAGTGGAGTGCCTGGGCTGGGAGACGATGCTGATGTGTGGGCTTTGTTGCAGCCTACCAGAGACGACCGCGGGTGGTTCATCAACCCCATAGGACCCAACCCTTGGTGGACGGTGTTGGCTGCGCTCGTCCCAGCTCTGCTCTGCACCATCTTGATATTCATGGACCAGCAGATCAGTGCCGTTATTGTGAACAGGAAGGAGCACAAGCTGAAGGTAAGGGCCTGCGAGAGATGACCCCGGCCCCAGCCCCTTCTGGGCTGCAGGTCTGGGGAGAAGCTCTTATTGCCGATGCTTTCTGAAGGCATTGGTTTGGGACAAGGTCAGGCTGCGTGGCAGGATGCTCTCCTGGATTAACGATGATGCAGGGAGCAAGTGACAGGGCAGTTCAGATGAGCAACCTTTTGGAGGAGCAAATTAATCTTGGAGCAATATGGAAGCGCGTTTTTGTTTTGAAACGGCAGCGGCAGCAGGTGCGGGGAATGCATTGTTTTGATGCGCTGCCAGGGATAACTCAGAGTCACACCTTCCTCGCAAGTGGTAGAATTTTCTTTGTGAGTGAAAAAAACGGTTTGGTGGTTTTGGGTTGTGGGTGGGGTTTTTTTGGAGAAGTATGTATCGCACAAGCTCCCCATATCCCTTGTGTCTGAACTCCTGCCAGATTTTCATGCCAGGTGCTTGTGCAAAGCCTGCGTACACCCGTACTTGTTTCCATTTCTTGTTTTAAATTCTGAAGAAGTTGACCTGTGCTCGAGCAGGGTTTGAGTCTGACTTGCGACGTTATCCTTGCTCTTGTGCTATGGGATGCTCTGTTTCTTGTTTTCCTGCCTGCAGAAAGGATGCGGGTACCACCTGGACCTTTTCGTGGTGGCCGTGATGCTGGGGGTGTGCTCGGTGATGGGGCTGCCCTGGTTTGTGGCTGCGACCGTCCTGTCCATCACCCACGTGAATAGCCTCAAAGTAGAGTCTGACTGCTCAGCTCCAGGAGAACAACCCAAGTTTCTGGGGATACGAGAGCAGAGAGTCACTGGCTTGCTGATCTTTGGGCTCATGGGCTGCTCCGTCTTCTTCACTTCCGTGTTAAAGGTGAGAGGAAAATGCAAACCACCCGACAACCGCGAGCTTGTTGGAGGTTACAGAAAAACAGTCCCCTCTCTGCAGGCCTGAGTAGTTAGTTGTGGAGCGGAGGAGGAGGGGGTGATCCCAACCCTTGGGGCTTGACCCACGGTGGGAACCAGCCTCGGTTAGGCTTTGCAGCCCTTCGGGCCGCCGTTTGGTGTGCTCGAGGCAAGCGAGCAACGCAACTGCTTGAATTTTCAGGTGTCTTTCAGGCCCGCCCATGTTTATGGGTTACAGCTGAGCATATTCAGACCAGCACGTCTGCTCTCTTTCAAACAGGCAGCCCTTTACGGGCTGCAATTTGCTCCCCAAATGCCCTGGAGCAGCTGTTCCCAGGAGCTAAACACACTGAGGTCATCCCCGTGGGCTTCCTTGCACGTTCCTCCCACAAAGTAATCTCATCTCTAGGCTAAAAGGAGGCCTGTGGCCTTTGCCTGTTGCCCCAAGATTAGGCAGAAGTGTTTTTCTACCGCCACAGAATGCGGCATAGGGTAGCACGGGTGAAATCGCCTATTTTCCTCCAACCTTTCTGGAAAATAGGAGTATTCTGAGGAGAGGTAACTCCAAAGTTCAGCCTAAAGCAGAGCCTTAGCTCACTCGTGCGCACAAAATCTTTAATGGTTAAAACCTGACCCATCTGTAAGCCTGAATGGAAGCTGGAAGGCTTCAAGCAATTTTAGGCAGTGCCTGTGGAAGAGGGTGGTAATACTGAAAATGCAATATGGAGAAAGAAACGATTGCATTCTTTTTTTTTTTTCTCTTTTCCCCCCCAGTTTATACCAATGCCTGTGCTCTATGGCGTCTTTCTCTACATGGGTGTGTCGTCGCTCAGAGGAATTCAGGTACGGACTCTTTTACAGCGTGCAGCATGTCGTTTCCCTGGTATTTTGTCTCCGTAGCAGCAGGGAAAAAAGCAGTGGCATGGGAAAAACTTCTTGCAGAGCAAGCAATGAAACTCTTTTGTGTAAGAAAAAGATTGGTGGAGGCACAGGAGGTATATAGGGCTGGGAGGACCAGGCAAGTTCAGCGCTCTCTGTTTCAGGGTTTAGGGCAGGTCAGTGTTTGGTTACGTGAAAGCGGGGGAATTCAGTGCAAAGGGAAGGCAGTTTCTGCCACTGGTGGAAATCCTCGCTGGGGGATTCAGTGGGCCGAGAAATGCTAATAATGGAATGGCACGGAATAGTTGCCGTTTGGTGGGCAGCTCTCAGGGGCAAGCCGGTTGATAGATGGAGCGAAGGGAAAATGGGTGCTGCTCCCAGGAGGAACGCGGTGGGATCCAGGATTTCTGACGGCAAGCGAGATGCTGCAAACCGCCTCCACGTCTCGAGAGGGCCAGAAACTTGCCGCAGTCCCAAGGCGGCAACCTTTCCCTTTTATTTTGCAGTTCTTTGATCGCTTGAAGCTGTTTTGGATGCCAGCGAAACACCAGCCGGATTTCATCTACCTGCGGCACGTGCCCTTGCAAAAGGTGCATTTGTTCACGGTGATCCAGCTGACCTGCCTCGTCCTGCTCTGGACCATCAAGGTGTCCCGTGCCGCCATCATCTTTCCCATGATGGTAAGAGCTGCCGCCGCTCAGCAGCGGGGTGTTTGCAGCGTTGGAGTGAGAGGTGGCATCGTCTCTGAGCTCACCGCATCTTCCCTCTTATTCGTGAAGGTTTTGGCTCTCGTCTTTGTCCGGAAAGCGATGGATTTCTGCTTCTCAAAGCGCGAGCTCAGCTTTCTGGATGACCTTATGCCAGAAAGGAAGAAGAAGTTGGACGATGCCAGAAATGAAGCCAGAGAAGAAGAAGAGGTAAGGCTTGCTGGGTCCTCGGGGCTGGACATCTCTGTCGGGCTGTGAGGTTGCCTGTTTCTCTTACAGCTTGTCTGGAAACGTTGGGGGAAGATCAGCACTCAATCGAAATAGATCCCAATAGCCTGGATCCCACATTGTAACCTTTGTTTCCTCAAGTAGCAGTGAGCTGAACGCTTGAATACAGGTGTAATTTTTAAAACGAGTCGTTTTTCACAAAGGTCATTATCATTACGATGATTATTATTAGAAGGTGCTGCTGCTGCTGCTGGCAAGATTTGCTCATAATCGTGTTTTGAACACCCAGTCCCCCTGCCCCAAAACCTTTGGAGTGAACGGTTTCTACCCTGCTGCACTAATACCTATAGCTGCCAAGGGGCAGAAGGGGAGGGCAGACTGCTAAGTTTGTGCTGGGCATTCAGCTTATCTCCACTTTGGCCAAAGACAGAGAACGTGATTTGTCCCTTTTTTACCTCAGGAGTCCAGGAGGGCGATGGAAGCTGCTGCTGCTGCAAGTTCAGTTCAGCTGAACGTGGGGAAGACCAGTGACATGGATATCCCAAAGCAAGGCAGTGACAGGTAAAGCCCCACCAAGCGCCAGGACCCCCGGCAAGATTAGCTTGAAGGGGTTTGGCAGAGTTTTCTCCACTTGCCTCTTTGTGGGGCATCCCACAGAAACCAGCAGGCAGCTTGGTGGGAAAATCAAATTCGGGGGCAGGGCTGCAGGAGGTGATCGCAGGGCTCTGACCCCAAGCAGAGTGGCTGCAGCACTCGCGTTTGACCCCCAAACCTTGCATCATCAGCGCCTTTACGGTAGCTGGAGTTCCTCATACTTACACATGAGGAGTTGCAGGCGTGATCTGTACCAGCAGTGGCTTAGGAACCCGGACCAGGGCTAAACCCCAGCAAGAGCCTTTGCACAGAGCTGTTGCTCTGCAGCTCCCCAGCTTGCCTCCCAAAACTCCTCATCCAGCAAAACCTCCCATGCTTATGCGCAGCTTTGATTCTCAGGGCTCCGCTGTTCCTCTTGCTGATGCTAATGCCCTTGGTGGCATCAGTTCCCATAATCACGGATTGCTGTGTAAAATATTTATTGCAGGACTGATCCTTCTGAGATTATTATCCTGGATGAAATGTCACAAACGACTGTATGGAAGGCTCTCACTTTGAAGACAGAAACCCTTTGAATCCAGGGAGGAAAAAGGTAAAGGATTGCACACGAACGTGTCCGTGCTCCTCTGCAAGCGACGGTGCACGCCTACGCTTTTCCCACGCTTTGGCCGGCAAGGCTGAGCAAACAGCCTGTCCCTGGGAACAGGCAGTGAGGACCGTGGCATGCAAACCAGCTCCTCTCTGCTGGGGTGGTCCCCCAAACAGGGCTGAATCAGCAGCAGCTGGCAGGTCTTCCACTGATGATGCTCTCCCTCTTTTTCTCTTCCCTTTGCCTTTCCCCACTCCCGCTTTTCACATTTAGGAATCTTGACTTGGAAGGAGAGGAGCGAGAGCGTGACTCGGGGATGTGCCAACGCAGACAGAGGGAGAAAGCGCTTTGTTTCAGTTGGAGGATTCCCATTAAAGCCATGCAGATGTTTTCAGTTATCCTTGGTGTGCTTCAGGCATTCAGTGTCTCTAGACCAGCAAGCTGAGGTGAACGTCACAGTCAATGGGAGTTTGGTGGTGTTAAGTCTGTGTGCGTACGTGTGCGTGTGGGGGTGTGGGTTTGTAGTGGTAGAGGGACTGCTACTGCTTTATCATTCAGTGCTCTTCTTTTAATACCTAATTCCTCCGCTTTTTTTTTTTTCCTCTTTTTTCCAAATGTAAACTGGGAATGTCCAAAATAATTTTCTATTATATTTGATGCATTCTCCACTTTCTTCTTCATCACGACCGGGTTTTTGGTCTGGTTTGGGGTCCTGGCTTTAATTCACTCTTCTGTCTCTTACTGGTACGAGAGGGATGCCCTCTGTGGCAGGGCAGCATAGAGAGCGTCCGAGCAGTTGGCCTAAGGTGAAAGAGAAGCATTTGCTCCCTGCGCTTCAGTTTTACCTCTCTTGCTTGGTTTGGTTTTGGTTTTGGTTTTTTTGCTTTGGCTCTGCCATCAGCCTGGGAGCTGCAAAATGCAGAACTGCCACCTTCTTGTCCCCTGGCTGTACACTGCATCTAAGGGAGCACTTCAGGTATTTGATTTTGAGTACACCGTATGGTCACAGGAGCGGCCAGATGAGACCTGGGGGGGGCTCTGTGTCCCTGGGCTGCCCCCTCTGTTGTTCCTCCACTTTCCTTCTGTATTGGGTCTGGCTGAGTTGGAGTTCTTTTACCCCATAGCAGCCCTCGTAGTGCTGTGCTCTGTACTGGTAGCTAGAAAGCTGTTGATAACACAGCAGTGTTTTGGCCATGGCTGAGCAGTGCTGGCACAGCATCAAGGCTGTCTCTCTAACATTCCCCCCCTCCCCAGTAGGCTGGGGGTGGGCAAGATCTTGGGAGGCAACGTAGCCAGGAAGAAGGCATACAGGCAGCAAGAAGAGGCATCTCGGTAGCAAGTAAATCTTAGGTCCCTTCAGATGCTGGGGACCCTGCGTTCATGCAGCATTGGGCAGACCCCAGATGGATTTTCCCTTGGCACACTGTACAGATCCTGCCTGTGGAGAAGTTCCTCCTTTTGGTCATTCACGGTGTTATACAACTTTTCTTAGAAGAAAACAACTCTATGCGTAAAGGATGTTCACGCGCGGACTTCTTGCTGCACTTTAGATAACGGCAGGGCCGCGCAGGTGGCGTAATCGCTGGTACCAAGCAGGAGCTGCCTGGAGGCTCCTCTGTCACAGTCAACCAGCTCCGTTTATCCTGCGGCCAAGGGCCATGTGTAGGGACACAGCCTGAAGGCCACGCCGTACGTACGGTGCAGCACAGACCTGCACCCGCTCCGGTGAACTGTTAGGTGGATCCCCAACTCCTGGAGGTACAGTGATCTCCCAGTCAGGATCTCTGCAGCAGGCTGTTAAACTGCACGGTAACTTGGGAACCAGAGAAGATCCAGATCTGGAGGGGATGGTTAACCACAGGGCCTCACGTTGAACCTCCTCTAAGCTCGTCCTGTGCTTCCAGGGTTCTCGAGCCTCTCGGGGGGCATCTCCCAGACTGGCCGGTGACTCCCAGCTCCCTCGTTCCTGCCTTCCCCTCCCTGCCTGCCTGCCCCACTGTGGCCCCTGCAGCAGCACTCAGCTGAGCACCCTCCGTTGCTCCTGGGGAAAGAGCGTCCTCCTTGCTCTCCGTGGCATTCCCCCAGCACACGGTGCTGTAGCGAGGACAAGGCAGTCAGATACAGACACAGCCTGTTGAACAGAGCGTCCTGCACGCAGTGCTTCCGATAGAGCAGCTCAGGAGCGAGGAGGTGAGCTGGGTGTGCTGCCTCTCACAAAGAGCATTTGACATCGGCGACCTTCCCCGCTGGACCCTCTGCAGCCTCTCTTTTTCCCGATGTTGTAGGTGTTAGGTTGTGTGGTTAAAGGTTCATCTCCACAAACACAGAGGAGGACAAAGGAGCAATGGCAGGCAGGGGAACCCCAGGGACCTAGGCAGAGGCAAGGGAGCACCCTGCTGTGGCTTTTCCCAGGGCTGTCGCAGGAGAGGGATCGCCCAGCTTGTCTGGGTATGAGGCTCACCAGACAAGTATTGACTCTCCCTTGCTCACCTCACAGACTGACGGGGGGAATGCGCTTCTGTGGCCATGCCCTGCCTCTGAAGCCCGGCCGTAGACAAAAAACTGGCTCAAACTGTGAAGGTTACCAGGCGAGACGTGACTGGGTGCACGTGTGTGGCAAGGTCTGTGCATGTGAATGTCTGAAACTGGATTCTGAGCTGTCAAGCAGAAGCCTGCTTCTCGCTACACGCAGCCAGCGTGGGCTGGTTGTAAATTTGGGTAACACCTGGAATAAGCAAAAGTGGCATGTCCCGAATCCTACAGTTAATAACGAGCTAGGAGAGAGAAGCCTTAATTCGGAGGCTGATCAGGCATTGTACTGCTCCCATAGACAACTTAGATTGGGAACACTGGGGGCGTGGGGTTCCAGAAAGAAGAGGTGGTGGCAAAAAGAAGGGTTCCCAGAAAGAAGAAGGGATCTTGAAGAGAAGGAGGGGACCCAGGAAGGAAAAGGTGAAGATCCTGGCTGGAGGAAGTATCCTGGAAGTGGCGGAAGATCTTGGAGACCAGAGAGCTGCGTGGAGACAAGTGCCAGGGGATGCCCAGGGACCTTGACCAGCACCCTGCGAAACTGGTAACGGCGAGCAGCTGCACAGCAGGAACCAAGGTGATGTTCTGCCTGACCTTCCTGGACCTGCAGTAGCCTCCCTGCTGGGATAGGGGAGTTGGCTCAAGCAACTGCAGGATTCAATAGGAATGCATTTCACCAAGGTAAAGAGGACACAGCAGTGGCTTGGAAATGCTGGTTGGTTTAATGGTAAAACTGGAATTATTCTGTCAACTGTGCATTCCTTTTAATATGGACTTAATTTAAAACGGCTGCTTTGAAGTTGTTCTGGCTTCACCTTAATCGACACCTGCAATCTTCATCATCTTATCTTCTCCAACAGCGACACCACACCCTGCCCCTCCCCACCCCCTGCAAAAAAAAGCCAAAACCAACCCAGGAAAAGAAAGACTTCAAGGGCAAGCTAGGCAGCAAAGTTGTGCGAGATTGGTCAAACTGCTCAAAGTTTGCAGGGAGATTGGAGCTTGCAATTCAGATGTACGTCGCTCAGCGTGGGGAGGGTAGTACGCACCTTTCACTGGAGTCAGAGGGAAAAACAGGGAGAAGGGAGCTGCAGCGTAAAGAGTAAAGGACACAACATTCTTAGGAAAACTCTCCTTTTTCTTTCCTTTTCCTTGCTCCTTCGCTTCCAGATCTCCGTGGTCGCAGTTTGTGCTGCCTCACCTCCAGCACAGCGTGCAGAATGAAAAGACTGTCACAGAATTCGTCTTCCTGGGGTTCTGCAGCACCCCAGCCCTGCAGCGCTGCCTCTTTGGCCTTTTCTCTGCCCTCTGCTCTGCCACTCGGATGGGAAACACACTTGTCTTTCTGCGTATCTGCCTGGACTACTGCCTCCACAGCCCCAGGTACTTCTTCCTCTGCCACCTCTCCATCGCGGACATCTGCTACGCCTCCAGCAATGTCCCCGTATGCTAAGGAGCCTCCTTGGACAAGGCAGAACCCTCTCCGTTGCTGGGTGTGGGGCACAGATCCATCTTTATTTAATCTTTGCACTTACAGCGTGCGTGCTGCTGGCAGTGATGTCTCATGTTCGCTACGTGGCAATCTGCCGTCCCCTCTGCTGTGCCCTCATCATGATCTGGAGGCTGCGCCTCACCCTTGCCACAGTTTTGTGGGCTTTGGCGTTCGTATTTGGTACACTGCAAGCCTCTCTGGCTTTACACCTGCCTTTCTGTGGCCCCTGCGAGGCTGTCCACTTCTCCTGTGAAATTCTTGCTGTCTTAAAGCTGGCCTGCACTGCCGCTCCTGCCAATAAAGTCCTGATCTTTGCTGTTTGTGTGTGCTTCTTCCTCTTCCCTTTAGCCTTAATCCTGATTTCCTCCCTGGACATCCCGGCCACCGATCTGCGCATCCGCTCTGTGCCAGGATGGCACGAAACCTTGTCCACATGTGGCTCTCACCCGACCGTGGTGGGTGTCTTTTATGGAAACGCCATCTTCATGTACGCGGGGCCCGGGAGCGGTAAGTCCTCTGGGAGGGAGACAGTTCTTTCCCTTTTCTACACTCTCGTCAGCCCCAGTTTGAAGCCCGTCATTTACAGTCGGAGGAACAAGCAGGTGAAGGAAGCCTTGCTGAAGCTTCAGAGAAGGAAGAGGGTCTTTCATTCCGTCTAGCTGGCGCTCTAGGCTTTCACCTGTCTCCTGTCTTTCTGCTCTTTCTTCTTGAGCTCTTGGGGAATTTCTCAGGGAATGTTAAGTGGTTAAAAGTGTCCTGGTTTCAGCTGGGATAGAGTTCACTGTCTTCCTAGTAGCTGGTACAGTGCTATGTTTTGAGTTCAGTTTGCAAAGAACCTTGATAACACTGATGTTTGCAGTTGTTGCTAAGTAGCGTTTAGACTAAAGTCAAGGATTTTTCAGCTTCTCCTGCCCAGCCAGGGCACAAGAAGTTGGCACAGGACACAGCCAGGGCAGCTGACCCAAACTGGCCAACAGGGTATTCCATACCATGCGACGTCCCATCTACTATAGGAACTGGGGAGTGGGGGGCGGGAAATCGCTGCTCGGGGACTAGCTGGGTGTCGATGGGCGGGTGGTGAGCAATTGCACTGCGCATCATTTGTACATTCCAATCCTTTTATTATTGCTGTTGTCATTTTAGTAGTGTTATCATTATCATTATTAGTTTCTCCTTTTCTGTTCTATTAAACCGTTCTTATCTCAACCCAGGAGTTTTACTTCTTTTTCCCGATTTTCTCCCCCATCCCACTGGAGGGGGGGGAGTGAGTGAGCGGCTGCGTGGTGCTTAGTTGCTGGCTGGGGTTAAACCACGACGGAGACAGAGTCACAGCAGCACAGAATGGATGCTGAAAGGGACCTCTAGAGATCATCCAGCCCACCTCGGCTGCTCAAGCAGGGTCAGCTGCAGCAGGTTGTGAGTCTGGTTCTCAAAGATGCCGTTGGCTGCGTTGCTCCCAGGTCGTGGAGCTCGCTTGGGAAATGGGCAATAAAGAGGGATGAAGTTTCCAGGCACTTTCTGGCCGGTGCAGTGATTTGGGGTTTTTTGGGGGGTTGGTTGGGGTTTTTTTCCTTCTGATTTCCGCTCCCCCCGCCACTTCCCGGTCTTGTGGCTGCCCAAGGTGCAGCCAGAGAAGGGGAGGAGGGTCCCTGCCTGGCCCGCAGCTCCCTCCCTCGCCATTCTTGGGGTGATTTGGGGTTATTTTGCTGTGTCAGTGAGGCAAAGCTGGGCTCTCCGGGGCTGAGGTCAGTGGGACCCGAGGAAGGCCGTGACGGTCTTGAGGCTTTGAAGGGCTTTGCACCGAGCCCCGGCCCCGCTGGAGGGGACGCTGGTGGTGTTCAAGACGAAGGCCTTGCAGCCCTTGCTGTCGTGTGTGCCCGCGTCCCCCCCGGCCCCCAAGGTCTGTCGTTGTCGCAGGGGCTCTGTGCTGCTTTCTGCGTGGGGCCGTGCCCGTGAGTCCTGCAGGGACCTGTCTGTCCTGGCTTCCCCACCAAAGGGCTGCTCCCCCTGGGGAAGGGGAGAGGGGAGTAGTCCGCGTCCCGCCCACCGTTGCCTGCCCCGCTGGTGGTGACTCGGCCCTGGGGGGATGCTCACCGGGGCTTGCTGAACCCCCATGCGAAAAGTGCCGGGGGAACGGGTGTGATGGGGATGGCGAAGGTGCCAGAGCAGACTGGGGTGCCATACCTGCTGGTGGGGCCTGGGGTGCCTGGGCTGCAGGGAAGGGCTTATCTTTTATAGGTTATCTTTTGTGATGGTAACTTGTAACCTTCCTTCTTGTCTTTTCCCAGAGAGACCTGGCCACCATGCATTGTCTGGATGTCCTTTACCATATTGTGGATTGTTAAATAATGATACATTTATTGGCAGTGGCACCCCTATCAAGGGTAGGACTTAGCTTTGTCCAGAGGCTGGCATTTGGGTAGAAATCCAACAATCACTTTTGCGGAATATTCGAGCTATATTCTGTGTTAAGATTAAATGGAGGTTCCGATCCCAAGATGGTATCTGGCACACTTGACTCATTGCTACCGTAATTGTTACAAACAAATCATAAAAATCAGTCGTAACTTTATCAATTTCAGTTTAAGGGGAGACTCTTGTTCAACTGTCCATGAGGTTGGAGCCCTTTTAATCTTGGAATAATGAATCCACGGGCCTTTCCCTTGGACCTTGACAGCTGTATGAGTAGTCAGGAGCACCTGGAATGGCCCCTTCCACTTCTCAGTTAGCTGCTCCAAATTCCACGACTTGATGTAGACCAAGTTTCCAGGTTGAAATGGATGGGCTGGTGTATCCAGTTCCAAGGGCCTGCTTGTCGTCACGTACTTGTGCAATTCCTGTACAGTCTTTCCCAAGGACATTAAGTAATTAAAGTCCATTTCCCCTTTAATGTGAATTGTTCCTGGTATATGTGGGGCCTGGTAAGGCCTTCCATAAAGTAAGTTGCAAGGGCTCAAGCTGGTTTTACCACGAGGTTGTATTCCAATTCTTAACAGCGCTCAAGGTAGCGCTTGTATCCAAGTCATTGATGCTTCCTGACATATTTTCCCGATCTGCAATGTAAGTGTATGGTTCATTCTTTCTACTTTTCCACTTCATTGTGGCCTATAAGGGGTATGGAGATCTCATGTTATGGCTAAGTTTTTACTCAACTGTTTTATAACTTCAGCAACAAAATGTGGTCCTCTGCCTGAGGACATTCCTAAAGGGATACTGAACCTCAGGATAATTTCTTTCAACAAGATTTTAGTTACTTCTCTAGCTTAATTGGTGTGACAGGGAAAAGCTTCTGGCCATCCAGTAAAAGTATCAACTAGAAGAAGCATGTATCTATATCCCCTTTTCTAGGCAGTTCTGTAAAATCCATTTGCCAATAGTCTCCTGGGGAATTTCCTCCTTTTGTAACCCCCAATATTAATTTATTACTGGTATTTGGGTTATTTTTACAACAAATTTCACATTTTTCCATGATAGATTGGATAATTTCTGTCATTGCTAGGCTTATAACTATCTTTTGAAGATGTTTTACTAAATTTTCAGTTCCCCAATGTTCTTTATTTAGCAATGTTCTCGTTTAGCAATTTCTCTCATTAATGAGGGTGGGATTATTATTTGCCCTGTGGGTGTGACAGCCCACCCATCTGTTTGTTCTTGTGCCTGTAAGGCCTTTATTAAGTTAGCATCTTTACTATCATATTTAGGTGGTGTTTCCGGTAAAGTTATTTCTTTTTCTAGTAATAATGCCATGATGCCTGTTTCTGCAGCCTCTTTGGCAGCTTCATGTGCCAATTGGTTACCTATTTCTGGTGGGTTTTTTCCTGTTTGGTGGGCTTTGCAATGCATTATTGCTACCGCCATTGGCTTTTGAATGCTCTGTAATAGTTCTTGAATTTGTGCAGCATGCTTGATTTCAGTTCCTTGTGCGGATAGTAGTCCTCTCTCTTTCCAGATGGCTCCATGGGCATGTACAACTCCAAAAGCATACTTAGACTCTGTCCAGATATTAACCTTTCTCCCTTCACTCAGTTCCAATGCTCGAGTTAAGGCTATTAGTTCTGCCTTTCGGGCTGATGTTTTGGGAGGTAAGGCTCGTGCCTCTACTATGCCATCTAAGGTCATCACAGCGTATCCTGACAGTCTCTTCCCATCGCGAACTAAACCACCGCCATCAGTATATAACTCCCAGTCTGGATTTTCTAACAGAACGTCTTTAAGATCCGGACGGCTAGCATATATTTCCTCTACAGTTTGTAAGCAATTGTGTTCTGGTGAACTCTCCGCTCAATCAGTGGAGAGGAACACTGCAGGATTTGTAACTGAAGTGGTCTTCAGATCGATGTCATCTTGTTCTAGTAGTACTACTTGGTATTTCAGTGTACGGCTGAGGGACAACCAATGCCCCCCTTTTTGTTCCGAAACTGTGACTACCGTATGTGGTACACACACAGTAATTTCCCGAGATTCCGCTGCAATTAAGATGTCATCTACATATTGTAATACAGTTCCCTGTCCATTTTCTTTTCTCCAAATCTCTAATTCATTCACCAGCTGATTTCCAAAAATAGTTGGGCTATTCTTGAAGCCTTGTGGTAGAACTGTCCAAGTATATTGTGTCTTTTGCCCTGGTTCAGGATTTTCCCACTCAAAAGCAAAAAGTTTTGTTCACTGGTGAGGGTAGTTAGTAACGTACACAGGTTTGCAACAACTGGATGTATATCTTGTACTCTCTGATTTATTGCTCTAAGATCCTGGACTAAACGGTAATCTTTTCCGTTAGCTTTCTTTACTGGTGAGATAGGTGTATTATATTTTGACTCACATTCTGTTAGCAACTTATATTTTCAGAATTTTTGAACTATTGGTACCAAGCCAGTTCTCGCTTCTAATTTTAAAGGGTATTGTTTAATTCTTACCGGTGACGATCCTAGATTTAGATCAATTCTTACTGGTTCCGCTCTCTTAGACCTTCTTGGACCTTCTCCTGCCCAAACGATGGGGATCACTGCATCTTCTATTTCTCAAGGTATCTTGTCCCTTTTGGGGTTTGTATCCTGTAACAACAAGGCTATGGCTTCGACATATTTAGATTCTGGGATTAAAATTTCAACTTCCCCATCCTTGAATCTGATTTCAGCTTCTACCTTTTCAAGTAAATCTCTACCCAGTAAAGTTTTCAGAGAATTTGGCAAATATAAAAACTGGTGAGTAACCCATTGTTTTCCAAGTTTAAATTTCAGGGATTTGAAAAATGGCCAGGTCTCACGAGTCCCTGTCGCACCAATGACATTTATGCTTTTGTTACTTAAATTTCCTTCTAATGTATTTAAGACTGAATATGTAGCCCCAGTGTTGACTAAAAATTCTGTTTCCTCATCTCCCAGCTTTGCTTTAACCAGAGGTTCTGCTGGGAGAGGTTGCTCTGGTCCCCATCAGTCCTCTCCCCCTGCTTACTCCAAAGGCTTCTCTCAGCACAGCCACAAATACACTTGATTCCTCTTTCCTTTAACATCCCTCTTCCTTAACCCTTTCCTCTTCTTGACCACTGTAGCCAAACACACTACCTCATCCATTAACTTCCCTGGTCATTCAGGGACATGTTTAGAAAAATATTTTTATTGGTGCACATATCCCAGATTTCCACAAGAGTAACATTTTCTTCTAGTGTTCCTTCACATTCTCCTTCTCTTTTTCTAGGTCTTAGTTCAGACCCTGCACCTGATCATCTTTCTTCCTAATCCTTATCTCACTTGTAAACTCTTTGCAAAAGCGACTGCCAATAAATCAGCCTCTTGTTGCTTTGCTCCTCTTCTTTTTTCTCTCTTTCTTTTTCTTTTTTTTTTGTTTTTTTGTTTGTTTGTTTTGTTTCTGCTATCAGGGGCCATTTGACCCACAAGGACACTAATTGCAAGTGCATCATTAAAATTTTGTTAGCAGAGCTTGTCTGAGTCCCCCAAAATCACTGGGACACTCATCAGGTCTCTGCCTGCATTCTTGTACTTTTAGTTCAGTTTACCAATTTACCCCTAGTTCTCCACATGCCCTAATGGCTTCTATTAAATTTCAGAGCCCTGTCTGACAAACAGCTCAGTCTCCTACACCATTATAGTCCCAGTTTTGATTTTTTTTTTTTTTCCCCCTAAACTGTTGTGCTAGTTCTGCTCAGGGAAATTTAACATTCACCCTTCTCCTTTTCTTACAGGGACATCAGATCCTAGGTAGCAGCCGCAGCCTCCTCCAAGGAAGATATCCTTGAGATTTTTTTTTCTTTTTCGGAGGAAGCTCTCCCCTCCAGGATCCACCTGTGACTCCTCCCAGCAACCACGAGAGGCTTTTAACCTCCCTTTTAGGCACCTGAGATCCCGGGTAGCAGCCCCAGACTTCCCCAAGGCACCCACCCAAGATGATTTTTCTCCTTTGGAGGAAGCTCTTTCCTCCAGGGTCCACCTGAGGCTCCCCGGAGGCATCTCCCAGAGTCTTTTGGCCTTTTCTTATAGGGACCTCAGATCCCAGGTAGCAGCCCTGGATTCTCCAAGGCAGGTACACAAGATGATGTTTCTCTTTTGCAGGAAACTGTCTCCTCTGGGATCAACCCAAGACTCCTCCCAGTTATCTCTCAGAGTCTTCCGACCTCTGCTTTCAGTACCGGAGATTGCAGCTACCTGCCTCAGACTCCTCCAAGTAAGTTACTCGAAATATTTTTTTCTCCTTTAGATAAATCTCTCAACTCTGCCAGCCACCTGAGACTTCTCCCAGGTATCTCCCAGAGTCTTTTGACCTCTGCTTTCAGGACCAGAGATCCCAGGTAGCAGCCCCAGACTCCTCCAAGTAAGTTACTCCAGGTATTTTTTTTCTCCTTTAGATACAGCTCAACTCCGGCAGCTGCCTGAGCCTCCTCCCAGTCATCTCCCAGAGGCTTTTGTCCTCTGCTTTACCTACCTAAGATCTCTGGTATCAGCCCCAGAATCCTCCAAGTAAGCTACCCTTGAGGTTTTTTTCTTTTTTGGAGGAAGCTCTCCCCTCCGGGATCCACCTGTGACTCCCAGGCATCTCCCAGTCTTTTGACCTCTGCTTTCAGTACCGGAGATCACAGATCAGATTCAACAAGGGTGTAAAGAGGGTCCCGCCAGAGGACATTTTGGAATCAGTCCTCCCAAGAGCAGCGGATCTGCAGTCAGGGACTCCCCCTTGGGTCGGGACGCCGCCCGAGGTAACTCCTCAAGGTAGAGAGCCCTCAACTTTTAGGTGAGTGATACGCGCATTTTGAGTCATCATTTTAAATTCTTAAGTCGGCTGTGTAGTATTAATTCCCCTTACATCACTGAGCCTGTGGTTTACAAAATGTTACTGGAGTTCTAACTAACTTTTTACGAAAGAATAAAGCTGAGCTTTAACACCTGTTGGATTTGACTGTGTGTGCCTCCATAACATCCCTTCGAGTGTAGGTTAAAGCTCTGCCAATGAGCCCCGTTAGCTCGTGAGCCAAGACCCCCTTCCCCCTTTGAGAAAGGCGAATCCCATCTGACACCAGCAGGCCTGGGGCCGTGCCGGCCACCCCATTATTGAAAAACCCAAAACTCTGGCAGTGACACCAGCCGCGACCCACGTATTAACAGACCGGGTCGGTCTCTTTCTTCCAGTGTTGCTGCCCACAGCTGGAAGGAGAGAGGGAAAAATAAGCCGTGTTCCAGATTCCCCTCCCAACCATCCCAAGGCCCCGAAGTCTCTTTCGATTGCCCTTGGACCACGCATTGCAGCTTCGTCGCCACCCAGGCAGAAGAGCAGTAGTGGGCAATAGCCCGTGGGCTGTCCCAGGCTGGGAAGTTTCCCAGTGCTGCCCTGAACCTGGGCCCCTGGGAGGCAGCAGGCTTCCCTAAGAGGAGGCTCTGTCCGGCATCTCGGCCCCTCTGTTCCCCTCAGAAGGGAGTCACCCACACCCCTAAGCTGTCTTGGCTTCCTCGGGGAGGCGGTCGTGATACGGGGGTAGGCCTTTCTGACCGTGGCAA
The DNA here is from genome assembly GCF_964188355.1 of Buteo buteo. Lineage (NCBI taxonomy): Eukaryota > Metazoa > Chordata > Aves > Accipitriformes > Accipitridae > Buteo > Buteo buteo. Next base: position 476,603 of record NW_027439225.1, on the reverse strand, counting down.
CACCTCTGGCGCAGCTGGCCCGAGCTCCACATCCTCCCTGGACTGGCCTTCCACCTCCGGAGCCTCACAGCTCTTGTTGAGAGGCACCTGGGAAGGTGAGGAGGGGGTTTGCCTGCTGCCCCCAGCCTGGCCTCCTTTTTCTTTTTCCTTTTTCTTTTTTCCTTTCCTTTCCTTTTCCCTTTTTTCCCTTTCCTTTTCCCTTTCCTTTTCCCTTTCCCCTTTCAATTTCCCTTTCCTTTTTCCTTTCCTTTTCCCTTTCCCTTTCCCTTTCCTTTTCCTTTTTCCTTTCCCTTTCCCTTTTTTCCTTTTCCCTTTCCCTTTCCCCTTCCCTTTCCTTTCCCCCGGCGGCGGGAGGATCCAGGGTCCCCCGGCTCTCGGGTGCTTTCTGGTGCCCGTTTCTGCCTCGGGGAGGGCAGAGCACGGTTCCAGCAGCCAGAGGCTCTCAGAGTCCCGGGTGCGCCTTCCCCTTCCTGCTGCCTCCCGGAGCTCTGCCGGCGGGCTGGGCTGAGCTGAGCTGAGCTGGGCTGAGCTGAGCTGAGCTGGGCTGAGCTGAGCTGGGCTGAGCTGAGCTGGGCTGAGCAGGTCGTCCCCTCGGTCCCACCTCTCAGGGCTGGTCCCGCTCCTGCCAGCCCTTCCCAGGGCCAGGCTCTGGCACGCCCTGAGGCTGCGTGGGAGCTCTCTCTGGGTCGCCACATCCCTGCTGGCGAGCGCAGAGGACGTGGCTTTCTGCTACCGTCGCCTGGCTCCTTCCCCCGGCCGAACTCCCCTCTGGAGCGGGCAGGGGCACGCCGCCCTTCCCCGCCAACTGCCGCCCCCGGCTCTCTTTGCCCGCTCTGGCCGCGGCGCTCCCCAGGCCGCTTCGGAAAGGGGTGGGGGTGGCGCTGTTACAAATAATCTGGTACGTTAAAATTTTATATAAAGTGGGTTCGATCAAAAGGTGAAGACTGTAGAATATAGGGGTTTGAAGCTCGCAATGTACTCGTCGAAACTTAGGAACGTACAAAATGTGCTGTATACAGTCATAAGAAGTAAGTAGTGTCTAAGATTGGTTAACCATAGAAACTTCGACCGATTGGTTAGTTTGTAGTGTTTTGTCCTAAGAAACTAAGAGAGATCGTTGTGGACCTTAGTTCTGTTGCTTAGAAGCCCCACTTTGATCAAGGTTCCAGTTAGTGGCATTAAGTAAGATTAACCAATGAATGTTTTAGTATAAGAATATTGATAAGGTGGTGTGACTGAGGGCCAATCGCTAGAAACGTTAAAGTCAAGAATTAACATTGAATGTCCTTTTTATGTCAATCTAACACATGATGGCGAAAATCGTACTGCGCAGAATCCCATAAGAGAGGTCAACTCTCGGACAAAGTGAAGACGACTACGGAAGACCACCAGAGGGCTCCTGAAGACCACCAGAGACTTCACCACGCCTGCGTAAAGGGACGTTTACATATGCTAATGATTTGTCGGACAGTTGATGATTATGTATGACATTTCCCAGGCATCTAGCGAATCTGTATAACAGGTGTGTATTTAACCTGCATGGTCAAACCAGACAGGTGCACACACGAGGTGCAGTGATCCCCTGTGTGCCCAGCGCTGCAATAAAGGAGTGCCTGCTTCTTAACTTCTCATTGCCGTCAAGGAGTTTTATTCCGGATTTCGGCAACAGCGCGGCCCCCGGGCCGAGACCTGCCGCTCCGCTCCGCTCCGCTCCGCTCCGCTGCGGGCCGGGCCGGCTCCGGGGCAGCTCGCCTCGGCGACCGACTGCCAGCCGCAGTGACAGCCGGGCAGCGGCCCCAGGCTGCTCCAAGGAAGCTCCCGGAGACGAGGGCTCTCCTCTGGAGGAAGCTCTCTCCGCCGGGAGCCACCCGCCGCTCCGTCCGTCCGTCCGTCCGTCCGTCCGTCCTCGGGTCCCCTTGTCCCGGCAGGCTGCGCTGGTGCCCGGGAAGGGCAGCGGGAGAGCCCCAGGGCTGGGCCGGGGCCGGGGCCGGGGCCGGGGCCGGGGCCGGGGCCGGCTCTGTCCTGGCGGCGACCCCCCTGTGGCGGGGGCACGGGAGGACCCCCTTTGGTCCGCCCCGGGACTGACTGACAGCGCTGCCCTCACAGCGGGGGGGGACTGACTGACAGCGGCGTCACGCTGCACAAAGCCCTGGGGAGCTGCCCCGGCGGGGGGGGGGGGCGAGGCGGCAGACAAAGGGGGGTCCCTCGCCTCCCCTGCGACACACGGCCGTGGGGGCTTCCTCCCCTGCACCGCTCCGCTCTGCCACGGATTGCCTGGGGAGGGGGGGGTTGGGGGGGGTCCGGGAGGGACACGGACACTGTGCATCTAGCGAGGTGGCTCTCTCTCTCTCTAGTGCAACTGTAATTGCCAACAAGCCGTAACGGCAACCATCAATCGGAGGAGCACCGGGTGTCTGTGTAGTATTTTCATACAAACTTATCCTCCCCAAGAAAGTAAATCGCTAATAAAGCAAAGCCAGCAGCAGGACAAGCAGCACCGGGGCAGAGGAGATCCCCCTTTTGGGCAGGGAGCGGGTAAGTAGCACAAAAATGTCCTGCGGGAGGAGGAAAAACGGAGAAGCCTTTCCCAGTTCCGACTTCCCTCCTCACCCACGAGCTCTCCGGCCTGATCACGCTGACTTCAGCAGCTAGGAGCATCAAGGTCCACAGTCACCAGTGCCAGCAATACGGGACCGGTGCCACCAGCCCAGGTACCGCTGGAAGTGATGTCAGATACAGAAAACCCTGTGGTAGGTGAGAAAGTCCTGGTTTAAATTCAGTCAGTTAGCCAAGACCAGTCCGATCGGTTCTAGTCTTCCTGTTTAACGGTGCCTCACCTGGAGCACCAGTGCCGATCCCTTCTGCTCTTCCTCATGGATGGCGCGTCCCTCTTGGCAGGAAAACGGACCGCTGACCCGATACAGAGCGACTGAGCGGTCAAAGCGAGGAGGGGACACCTCCTCAAAAGACCACCGAAGGCCAGCCGAGACCCCCGCGCGTGCGGAGAGGGCGTCTGATGCGTCAGGGTTACACAATGCTAGGCACATGCACCAGATAGTTTGAATATGTATTAGGTAGGAGTAGTTTAATAAATTAGATGCAATTGTTACCGTATAAAAGGGACACAACTGATGAATCCGCCCTGCTTGATTTGTGCAAAGTCCACGGAGCACCCTGCGCAGAATAAAACAGTATCTCTTCCGCCTGTGTGAGATTGCTCTCTTGCACACCGTGTACCAAATCCGCTTTTAGGACAACAGAAGCAAGCGTGTGGCTTTTTCCAGGGTTTATGGGATGCCAAGGGGAAGAGAGGGAAGAGCTTGCTTGTTTCTGCTTGTTCTTCTTTAAGTACCTTTCCCTTTCCTTTTAGAAGGCGGCCACTGCTTTAAAGAACAAGGTGCTTTCTCAAAGTTAAAAGAATGCCTATCCCAGTTAAAATAAAAACCATCTTTGTTTAGATTTCATTAACCCATGTTCTTTATCGTCTAAAATGATTTTCCAAAAGGGATGCGCATCTTGCCCGTAATTCTGTAATGGCATTTTCCGGACTGAGACATCAAAATGTCTTTGTGTGTAGGTTGTAGCCTCAGCCAGCCCAGCTCTTGCAGGGTAAAGGCCCTTTCTTATGCAGCTGCATCTAAGATCAGGGAAGTGGGACATCCTCCTGCTCCTGACAGAACCAGTGCTAAAGAAGATCAACTCATGGATATCTTCCCTTATTTATGGCTTGTTCTCCATCTGGTCAACTCTCTAGCCATTCCCTGGTCCTCACCGCTGTCCATCTCATTGTACAGCCCCCCAGCAGAAGGGACCGAAACCTGGTGCACTCCGCCTGTACCACGGTTTGCGGGACAGGACTGAGGAGAACGCCGTAAATGGAACCAGTTTCTCAACCCCATCTCTTCTTGGAGGGAAAGCATTCTTTCACTGCTGATGGGAGTCCGGGAATGAATACAGAGGCATATAGGGTGGATAATCCGTGCATCATGGTGGGAACAAGCCAAACAGACCCCGTGTTGCGTTATCATCTGACTCTTTTAGAACATCACCTCATTCTGCCAGACACGTTACCCCATCAGACGGCCACACGTCGCTACTGCTAAAGTAACCACCAGTAACACAGTGTTACGTGTTAGACCAGCATTGTGCGTGTAGGTGCTGACGGTGCCTCAGCTCGGGAGAGGGCTGAAGAATGACGGTTTATTGCAAATGCGCTAGCGTGATGGCAAAAAGCTGCCTCAGCATGCCCTAGGCGCGTCTGAAATCTTAACTCCCAGCCTCATCCCACTACCTATCAAAGGCATAAATAATTACACAACTTGTAGCAGAGTGGTAAAAGCTAATCCAAAACATTTTCACCAATTTTGACCTTTTTAATGCTGTGAAGCATAGGGCAGCAGTCCATCCAAGACGAGAAACCTCTACTTCTTCTTCTTGGAGGGAAGGAGTGCTTTCTGCCAGGGTAAGACTGATTAAAGTAACACACAGTGCCAAGCCGATGCTTGTTTTATTAGAGTCTCATACAATGATTTTCAAATGTAAAATTCCCCATTTATGACACTCAAGGATCAACATCGTAAAGCTTGTCGCTCTTTTTTCCAAAACCTCTAGGTTGTGAAGAAAAAGACATTCTAACCCAACATCTTCAGTATGTTAATTTGAAAACGTAAACAAAGTAGAATTTCATTTTAAAGCATTTAATAGCGGAGACAAGCCATGTGTAAAGCTGCATTACAAAAGAAACAATACAACCCGACATTCATGCTACAAGTTTACCTTTCCACAACCAGTAGTACTTCCAGGTCAGTTCTTTCCAACAAAGAGATGCTGTAGTGGCGAGAAGATTATGCTGGGGAAACAACAACAACAAAACCCCACCATGCTGTACCTAAAATACTTCTCTGAGAATTGTAACAACAAGGTAATTTCTGTCCACCAGAAAGACACATCCCCAGCACAAAATAATACAGAGGAAGACCAAAAAAGTAGAGGAAACATAGAGAACAACCTGTGCCATAACGGTCTAGTCTCAATAGTTAAGGGGACTGGCATACATTATGATTAACAAGGAGTTTTATTCCTTCCAAAACCAACCCACCTATCAAACAGTTACTGCCAACGTTCAACACGGGCTGTGCAGTGAACAGACCACTCTTGTTTCGACAGCTTTAGAGCACTCCTTTAGTCAGCAATGCCCAGCAACTGCTGGCGGGGCTACTTTCATTTCAGTTTAAAATGGTGTCTTTGGGAGTCAGTTACAAAGGCCACAGTTGCTAAGCGGGCAAATAAAGGCCATACTTGCCTTAAGGGGACTGAAGGTCCCTCCCAGGAAGGCCCCTCGAGAAGGGGCAGTGTGTAAAAGTCCTTTAGAAACCGGGCTGGAGACGGCACTCCGCAGCTGATAAAAGCCACATCCTATGAGGGCTGTGACTGAGGTCAGTAACACCCCTCCATCTCCCCAACCCCAACCCCCCATGAGGAGTTTTTTCCCCAAAGACAGCCCAGAAGAGGAACGTTTCCTGGGAATGCTGCACCTTACCACAAGACAAAAGGACACCCCTGAATGCTCCTTTGCCTTGGCAGACTTTTTTGTTTAACCACAGAAAAGAGGGACCCATTCTTCAAGAGAACGTAGAATCACCTGAACTGCCAGAATCAGGCACAGCCTCGGACAGAGCCAGGACTGCATCTGCTCGTAGCTGCAGTATTTGTACCTTCTCCAGAACCTGGACAGACCCCTTCCTTCTGACTCCACGTTTCCTTTGTTTACCGTTTGGTCCAGTTGCTGCAGTAGCTGCACCGCACCCTCAGCCTGACCGGTTCCTGTTCTTTGTTCAAGGTTCGATCCCACAGGCGCCCCTGTCAGAAACAGCAGCAAGAACAAAAACACAAGCTCGCTCTCTCCACACTCCCTGCACACCCAACGGCAGACCCTGAAACCGAGAGGTCGGTCCAGACTCTGACTGACATCACGCCTGGGAGCTTTCAAAGCAATCACAGTGCAGACTGGTTGGAGGTAGGCTCCCATCTCACAGCCCGGCTCTGAAAGAGCTACGTAGCCTGGCTCTGTGGGTGGGAATTGCTTACAGCCAAAATCATTGCTGACCTACTGCTCTTTGGTGGTTCTAATTCCTAGTCTCACGTGCTGGAAAATACCAAACACCACTTTTAAAGGAAAACTATTACCAATGTCATCCTTGCGGCTTTTGACTTCATATGACCAATTCGAATGAAACAAGCCAGGAATTCCTTACTTACACAAACTCACCCGGTTACAGCCCACAGTAAGGGATGCTGGACTAAACTCACGCTCATCTTCTTTGGAGGAATTCTGAAAGGAAAAGGAACCCAAGAACTTTCACACCATGTAAAATTCTATTCTACAGGAGATCTTTGTTTCTTTGCTTGCTTGCTTGAAGAACTAAAAGGCAGGGTCTGCTCTCTTGTTCTGTGACTTTATTTTCTTTCCTGCTACTATGAGGACCTTCTTCACCAATATCTTTCTGCCCCTCCCTCCTCAGGACGTTCCCAGGCCTAACATAAAGCTGGAATTCATTGACTAGACTTTAATATAGCAGATAGTGAAAGCGGGACACCAGCTACGGCACAGACAGACATTTTAAAAAACATCGACAGAGGTGCTGTGGGAAATAACAGCCGCTGGACAATACAGGCCCCTAGACATCAGCCCTGCTAAGACACACTCATAGGAAGCAGAGTAACAGGGCAGGGACAAAAGTGAAAAGTGCCAGAAGCAAGAGGTGAGCCAGCAATACCCATTCACAAGGCTATCAGCAATACAAAGGACCACAAACAACAAAACCACCCCGTAAGCTTCTTTAGGAGAAAGTGAAACAACTCTGTCACAGAGATAAGATAAGCAAAGAATAGATCCCTCCCTGATGGTGCTTCTCTTGCACTAAGCTCAGGTTCACCTGAAATTCCAGACTTTAGATGGCCAGAGATCTTTGCAGTTTAGTCTCAGAGCATTAACTAAGGTAGGAAAATTATCTGCAGTGACAGGCTGAGCGTCTCCCAGTTCTTTCTTCCTTGGACTTCTACTGGTGCTCTTGGTAAGCAGAAAGATGCACAGGCTCAACTCCAGTCACCCTGACCAGACAGCCTCCTGTCAAAATCACAGGCCTGGAAGGCATTTGGATGAGAGCTGAAAACGCAATCTGTTTAAAAGCCATGCAACTGCAGCACTCCCACGCTCCTCCTTCTGAATCGACTGCCGATGCTGTAAAGTCAGTCCTACGCGTACTAAGCAGACAGATTTCCTTCATGTTTTAACGAGAGCCTTCCCTTTTCGAGATGCACTCTAAAACACCAGCTGGATTTGGATCCAAAGTCATACACTGCTCATAAACTGAACAAGAGCCCTGGAGGAATGACCAGAAGAATCCTGAGAAAGCACAGGCGCTACTGAGATGGTTTTTCCTAAACCTGATCTTTCTTCTCATCCTGAATACCAAAAGAAAACAAATGGAAAGCAAACCAAACGGAAGGCGTGTCACAGAAGCACCTGGCCCTGATCTCCTAAGAAAGCACACGAGGGAGAGGTCATCTGCTCAGGATTCCATGCGGTGCTCCTGACATCTGGTCTGGTATTCATAAAGACACCAGTTTGTGTCTGGAGCTCCCTCTCAGTGTAACAGTGCCCTGACTACTGCAAATTGCAGGTACGAGTCATGGTGGCACAAGCATCTCTTCTGGAGAAGGTTCTTCTCACCTGAACTGGTATTTGCCGACTTGATGATTCACTCATCATAGTTCCAGATTACCTGGAAAGAGCTCAGGACATGTCCTCCCACATCAGTTAACACAATAGGAGGTTACGGTGATGTCTGCCACCTACCACATCATTTCTCAGGGTCCAACATTCTAACCCGGAGCTCCAGCTTCCAAGGACCCTAATGTTTGGGAAATTCAGCCACTGTACAAGGAGCGGAGGCATTCTGGGGACAGCAGTTATGGCAAAGCGGGGAATAAAAAAAAGCATCTTTCAGAGGATGACCCTTATCCCACCAACAGAGTGTTTGGAGCACCTGAGGAAAGAAGCCAGAAAGGGCACGCGTAGAGAGACCTGTCGCTAATCCTGCAAAGGTAAGCTGAAGGGAAAAAAAGGGATACAGGTTTTGGAGACAAATCAGCCTACTTGTTTTAGAGAAGTTCTGTACTGAAGGCTCCTGAGGAGTTACCAGACAGTCTCCTTCCTATCTTGAAAATCCAACAAACCTGTCAAAAACCCCTCTTCTGAAAGAAAGTTTTGGGCTTACAACAAGGTGAGGGCTCTTTCAATACAGGAGTTTACCTGGGCAGGCTGAAGGTAACCATGCAGCTAGCAGCACCTGAAATTGCAGGCCACTGTACATGCAGGGGATCCCTGCAGAGCAATTATGCTGAGATTGGCCCTTTGAAACTAGTCCTACAGCAGCAAGCAGGCAGCATGCCCTGGCCAGCAGGCACCAAGCCCACAGATGATATTTGCGTAAAGGCTCAGCCAGTTGTGGAGAGGTCCAAAAGGTTTCTGAAATGGGGGCAGCACGTCATCATGCAGAAACACGCAGAAACCTGGGCATCTGATGCAACTCTTCCCCTCCCAAGGAACAGTGGGAGAAGAAGCTGTTCCTTTTATACCACCAGGCAACTTCCTTTGTGGACAACCCCCAGAGGAATGAGTTTGCCTCCTTTGAGAAGACTCTCTCCAAAGAGCTGGAGAGGTAAGGTGGCCAGGAAGGCAATAGTGTGGCAGGGGTTTGAAATAAATGCAGAATTGCTATCAGGATCCAGAAAATGGATGAAATGCACTGGGAGGATGGGCAACAGCCAAGAGGAGGAGAACAGGGGGGTGAGGGAAGACCCTCTTACCTAAAGGGTGTGCCTAACAGCAGCTCTGTCAGAGCAGCCTTTTAGCTTGTGGGCTACAAGAGAAAGAATCTTGCCCTCCTGACAAGGTCTCTGGAGAACAGTGGGTTTAGAAAGCAACTGCCAATCCCTCTGGGACAATCCTGTCGTAAATCTGCCTTCTGAGGACATAGCGAGAAAAAAACATGACACTGTTTCAAGAAGAGGGAGATGCCTGCAAGGCCATCTGCACAGAGAAAGGACACTGCTGAGGAGTGGCAAGTACTCGCACCGAAGCCAGCGTCAAGGTGTCAGCACCCACTGTTGGCCCTTCATGGAGTTCTGCACAAAGGAGCATGTGAGGTAAAAGAGGACTGGAGTCTCTTGAGGACAAGGCAGGGCAACCTTCAGGTTCAGCTGCGAGAGGCTAAGTTCACCCCTAGAGCTTGTAGCTTCACAGTCAGAAAAGCCTGTGTTGGTTCCCGGTAAAACTCATCCCGTGGCTAAGTTTGATGAACAGGAATCACAAATGTCTCCATGCAGGTGATGCAGGTGAAAAGGGAAAAAAAGTTACCTGAAGGCATTTTTATGCTTGCCACTTTAAGAACCTAGGACTAAACAGATGCTGTTGTCTCTGAATATTCTGTAGCTTATCGTTTCAAATCCATGCTTTGCTTTACTCGTATGGCAAACGCGCTCGGCTCCAGTTCTGAAAATAAGTCAAACGGGTAAGAACTGAGTTTACCAAAAGTCACAAAAAGGAAGCAATCTTGTAAATGGCTGCTCAAGTATTTCATTAGAAAGCAGGGTTTTAGTACCTCCCTCTAAGCCAACAAGACAGGTACCCTTAATCTGTATTTGTACTCACGTTTCAAAGTCTCATCTAAAAAATGACAATAGGCACTCACTCCAGTATTAGGCTTTCTGCTTTTCTAGGAAGCCCAACAAGCAGTTAAAGAGAAAAACAGCGTGACGTGACAGGGAAAGGGGCATGAGCAGCAAGGTGAGAAAGCTTGCAAATCCTACAAGATTACTGACACAGGGAGAAGGGCAGGTAGCAAAGAACCATAGAAAGGTCTTACAAGACTCGGTCGTGGAGCAATAAAATGGCAGAGAGGTACAAAGTGGCGCACGTGGGGAAAACCAGTCCTGGCTTCACACACAAAGGCTCTAGAGCTTCTCAGCTGAACGCTTGAAGCAAAATTTCAAACTACCGTCAGTAAAACCAGCCTCTTTTCCCACTGAAGCACGAAATCCACGCGCGGCAGTGAAACAGGAGCGCTTTTTACAGCTCCCATTACTCGATGCTCAGCCCGTGCAAGCGCAGTAGCCCCTCGGAAGTGACCGCTTTCACGGTCAGTGAAAGAAGGCAGGAAAAGAGCAGCCCCCCCCGTCCGAATTTAGGGTCTCCTAGGAACTCACTGCTACCGGCAGGCACCAAACCGCAGGCTGTAGCTTCAACACGCTCACCTGCCGATTTTAAGTCCGTACACACGCCTGCCTGCATGAAGAAACCTGGTTTCAGGCGACCGACAGGTACCTGCTTTCGAGGACGTCCTCCTTTCTCCCGGCCTAGGGAAGGAAGCAGGAGAGCCAACGGGACGCGACTGCTCTGGAAACGCCGCTGCCGACCTCCCTGAAGCTTGACAGGCCTCTTGCCCCGGGGGCTGCCAAGAACGCCCGGGCAGGACTGCGTCGCAGCCCGCCACCGACGCCAGGCTGTGAGGGAGGGACGGACACCCCCGCCGGCTGCGGGTCCCCGCGGGGACAGCCGGCAGAAACCCCTTTCTCTCCACAGCCGCACGTCTCCGCGGTGCCCGCCGGCCTCCGCCGGACAGCCACCAGCGGCAGGCAGTCCCCTGCTGCCCCCGCAGCCCCGGGGGCGGCAGGGAGGGGCCGGGGCTGGCCGGGCCTGCGGGGGGAAGGCCGGGTCCCGGCGCCCCGGCCTGCCGCGAGGGGAGATGCCGCCACCGCCGCCGCCGCCGCCGCCGCCGCCTCAGCCCCGCTGCCGGCCTGCGAGGCCCCCGGGCAGCCCCGGCGCTGGCGACCGCCGGGCAGCCCACCGCTCCACGGACGGGGAGGAGCCCCCGCCACGGCCACCGGCCCCGCCGCGCCCGCCGCCCGCCCTTGCCTCAGGCGGGGCCGGGCCGGGGCTGCGGCCGGAGCGGAGCCGAGGGCAGCCGAGCCCAAACGAGATGAGCCGAACCGAGCCGAGCGGAGCCGAGGGGAGGCGAGCGCCGCCGCAACGACATGAGCCGAACCGAGCCGAGGGAAGCCGAGCCCAGCCGAGATGAGCCGAGCCCAGCCCAGCCGAAGGGAGCCGAGCCCAGCCCAGCCGAAGGGAGCCGAGCCCAGCCCAGCCGAAGGGAGCCGAGCCCAGCCCAGCCGAAGGGAGCCGAGCCCAGCCGAGGGGAGCCGAGCCCAGCCCAGCCGAGGGGAGCCGAGCCCAGCCGAAGGGAGCCGAGCCCAGCCCAGCCGAGGGGAGCCGAGCCCAGCCCAGCCGAGGGGAGCCGAGCCCAGCCCAGCCGAGGGGAGCCGAGCCCAGTCCAGCCGAGGGGAGCCGAGCCCAGTCCAGCCGAGGGGAGCCGAGCCCAGCGCAGCCGAAGGGAGCCGAGCCCAGCCGAGATGAGCCGAGCCGAGCCCAGCCGAAGGGAGCCGAGCCCACCCCAGCCGAAGGGAGCCGAGCCCAGCCGAGATGAGCCGAGCCGAGCCCAGCCGAAGGGAGCCGAGCCGAGCCCAGCCGAGGGGAGCCGAGCCGAGCCCAGCCGAGGGGAGCCGAGCCCAGCCCAGCCGAGGGGAGCCGAGCCCAGCCCAGCCGAGGGGAGCCGAGCCCAGCCCAGCCGAGGGGAGCCGAGCCCAGCCCAGCCGAAGGGAGCCGAGCCCAGCCGAGGGGAGCCGAGCCCAGCCCAGCCGAAGGGAGCCGAGCCCAGCCGAGATGAGCCGAGCCGAGCCCAGCCGAAGGGAGCCGAGCCCAGCCGAAGGGAGCCGAGCCCAGCCGAAGGGAGCCGAGCCCACCCCAGCCGAAGGGAGCCGAGCCCACCCGAGATGAGCCGAGCCCAGCCCAGCCGAAGGGAGCCGAGCCCAGCCCAGCCGAAGGGAGCCCAGCCCAGCCCAGCCGAAGGGAGCCGAGCCCAGCCCAGCCGAAGGGAGCCGAGCCCAGCCCAGCCGAAGGGAGCCGAGCCCAGCCCAGCCGAGGGGAGCCGAGCCCAGCCCAGCCGAGGGGAGCCGAGCCCAGCCCAGCCGAGGGGAGCCGAGCCCAGCCCAGCCGAGGGGAGCCGAGCCGAGCCCAGCCGAGATGAGCCGAGCCCAGCCCAGCCGAAGGGAGCCGAGCCCAGCCGAGGGGAGCCGAGCCCAGCCCAGCCGAAGGGAGCCGAGCCCAGCCGAGATGAGCCGAGCCGAGCCCAGCCGAAGGGAGCCGAGCCCAGCGCAGCCGAAGGGAGCCGAGCCCAGCCGAGATGAGCCGAGCCCAGCCCAGCCGAAGGGAGCCGAGCCCACCCCAGCCGAAGGGAGCCGAGCCCAGCCGAGATGAGCCGAGCCCAGCCCAGCCGAAGGGAGCCGAGCCCAGCCCAGCCGAAGGGAGCCGAGCCCAGCCCAGCCGAGGGGAGCCGAGCCCAGCCCAGCTGAGGGGAGCCGAGCCCAGCCCAGCCGAAGGGAGCCGAGCCCAGCCGAGATGAGCCGAGCCCACCCCAGCCGAGATGAGCCGAGCCCACCCCAGCCGAGATGAGCCGAGCCCACCCCAGCCGAAGGGAGCCGAGCCCAGCCGAGATGAGCCGAGCCCAGCCCAGCCGAAGGGAGCCGAGCCCAGCCCAGCCGAAGGGAGCCGAGCCCAGCCCAGCCGAGGGGAGCCGAGCCCAGCCCAGCCGAGGGGAGCCGAGCCCAGCCCAGCCGAGGGGAGCCGAGCCCAGCCCAGCCGAGGGGAGCCGAGCCCAGCCCAGCCGAGGGGAGCCGAGCCCAGCCCAGCCGAAGGGAGCCGAGCCCAGCCGAGGGGAGCCGAGCCGAGCCCAGCCGAAGGGAGCCGAGCCGAGCCCAGCCGAAGGGAGCCGAGCCCAGCCGAGATGAGCCGAGCCCAGCCCAGCCGAAGGGAGCCGAGCCCAGCCCAGCCGAAGGGAGCCGAGCCCAGCCCAGCCGAAGGGAGTCGAGCCCAGCCCAGCCGAAGGGAGCCCAGCCCAGCCCAGCCGAAGGGAGCCGAGCCCAGCCGAGATGAGCCGAGCCCAGCCCAGCCGAGGGGAGCCGAGCCCAGCCCAGCCGAAGGGAGCCGAGCCCAGCCGAGGGGAGCCGAGCCGAGCCCAGCCGAGGGGAGCCGAGCCCAGCCCAGCCGAGGGGAGCCGAGCCCAGCCCAGCCGAGGGGAGCCGAGCCCAGCCCAGCCGAAGGGAGCCGAGCCCAGCCGAGATGAGCCGAGCCCACCCCAGCCGAGATGAGCCGAGCCCACCCCAGCCGAGATGAGCCGAGCCCAGCCCAGCCGAGATGAGCCGAGCCCAGCCCAGCCGAAGGGAGCCGAGCCCAGCCCAGCCGAGGGGAGCCGAGCCCAGCCCAGCCGAGGGGAGCCGAGCCCAGCCCAGCCGAAGGGAGCCGAGCCCAGCCGAGGGGAGCCGAGCCGAGCCCAGCCGAAGGGAGCCGAGCCCAGCCGAGGGGAGCCGAGCCGAGCCCAGCCGAGATGAGCCGAGCCCAGCCCAGCCGAAGGGAGGCGAGCCCAGCCCAGCCGAAGGGAGCCGAGCCCAGCCCAGCCGAAGGGAGTCGAGCCCAGCCCAGCCGAAGGGAGCCCAGCCCAGCCCAGCCGAAGGGAGCCGAGCCCAGCCGAGATGAGCCGAGCCCAGCCCAGCCGAGGGGAGCCGAGCCCAGCCCAGCCGAGGGGAGCCGAGCCCAGCCGAGGGGAGCCGAGCCGAGCCCAGCCGAGGGGAGCCGAGCCCAGCCCAGCCGAGGGGAGCCGAGCCCAGCCCAGCCGAGGGGAGCCGAGCCCAGCCCAGCCGAGGGGAGCCGAGCCGAGCCCAGCCCAGCCGAGATGAGCCGAGCCCAGCCCAGCCGAAGGGAGCCGAGCCCAGCCCAGCCGAGGGGAGCCGAGCCCAGCCGAGGGGAGCCGAGCCCAGCGCAGCCGAAGGGAGCCGAGCCCAGCCGAGATGAGCCGAGCCGAGCCCAGCCGAAGGGAGCCGAGCCCACCCCAGCCGAAGGGAGCCGAGCCCAGCCGAAGGGAGCCGAGCCCAGCCGAAGGGAGCCGAGCCGAGCCCAGCCGAAGGGAGCCGAGCCCAGCCCAGCCGAGGGGAGCCGAGCCCAGCCCAGCCGAGGGGAGCCGAGCCCAGCCCAGCCGAGGGGAGCCGAGCCGAGCCCAGCCGAGGGGAGCCGAGCCCAGCCGAGGGGAGCCGAGCCCAGCCCAGCCGAAGGGAGCCGAGCCCAGCCGAGGGGAGCCGAGCCCAGCCCAGCCGAGGGGAGCCGAGCCCAGCCCAGCCGAGGGGAGCCGAGCCCAGCCCAGCCGAAGGGAGCCGAGCCCAGCCGAGATGAGCCGAGCCGAGCCCAGCCGAAGGGAGCCGAGCCCACCCCAGCCGAAGGGAGCCGAGCCCAGCCGAGATGAGCCGAGCCCAGCCCAGCCGAAGGGAGCCGAGCCCAGCCCAGCCGAAGGGAGCCGAGCCCACCCCAGCCGAGATGAGCCGAGCCCAGCCCAGCCGAAGGGAGCCGAGCCCAGCCCAGCCGAAGGGAGCCGAGCCCAGCCCAGCCGAAGGGAGCCGAGCCCAGCCCAGCCGAAGGGAGCCGAGCCCAGCCCAGCCGAGGGGAGCCGAGCCCAGCCCAGCCGAGGGGAGCCGAGCCCAGCCCAGCCGAGGGGAGCCGAGCCCAGCCCAGCCGAGGGAAGCCGAGCCCAGCCCAGCCGAAGGGAGCCGAGCCCAGCCGAGATGAGCCGAGCCCACCCCAGCCGAGATGAGCCGAGCCCAGCCCAGCCGAAGGGAGCCGAGCCCAGCCCAGCCGAAGGGAGCCGAGCCCAGCCCAGCCGAAGGGAGCCGAGCCCAGCCCAGCCGAAGGGAGCCGAGCCCAGCCCAGCCGAAGGGAGCCGAGCCCAGCCCAGCCGAAGGGAGCCGAGCCCAGCCCAGCCGAAGGGAGCCGAGCCCAGCCCAGCCGAAGGGAGCCGAGCCCAGCCCAGCCGAAGGGAGCCGAGCCCAGCCCAGCCGAAGGGAGCCGAGCCCAGCCCAGCCGAAGGGAGCCGAGCCCAGCCCAGCCGAAGGGAGCCGAGCCCAGCCCAGCCGAAGGGAGCCGAGCCCAGCCCAGCCGAAGGGAGCCGAGCCCAGCCCAGCCGAAGGGAGCCGAGCCCAGCCCAGCCGAAGGGAGCCGAGCCCAGCCCAGCCGAAGGGAGCCGAGCCCAGCCCAGCCGAAGGGAGCCGAGCCCAGCCCAGCCGAAGGGAGCCGAGCCCAGCCCAGCCGAAGGGAGCCGAGCCCAGCCGAGGGGAGCCGAGCCCAGCCCAGCCGAGGGGAGCCGAGCCCAGCCCAGCCGAGGGGAGCCGAGCCCAGCCCAGCCGAAGGGAGCCGAGCCCAGCCGAGGGGAGCCGAGCCCAGCCCAGCCGAAGGGAGCCGAGCCGAGCCCAGCCGAAGGGAGCCGAGCCCAGCCGAGATGAGCCGAGCCCAGCCCAGCCGAAGGGAGCCGAGCCCAGCCCAGCCGAAGGGAGCCGAGCCCAGCCGAGATGAGCCGAGCCCAGCCCAGCCGAAGGGAGCCCAGCCCAGCCCAGCCGAAGGGAGCCCAGCCCAGCCGAGATGAGCCGAGCCCAGCCCAGCCGAGGGGAGCCGAGCCCAGCCCAGCCGAGGGGAGCCGAGCCCAGCCCAGCCGAAGGGAGCCGAGCCCAGCCGAGATGAGCCGAGATGAGCCGAGCCCAGCCCAGCCGAAGGGAGCCGAGCCCAGCCGAGATGAGCCGAGCCCAGCCCAGCCGAAGGGAGCCGAGCCCAGCCGAGATGAGCCGAGCCCGGCCCGGGCGCCCCCTCCCTCTGCTCCAGCTCCCCACGCTGCTCTGCACTGGCTGCTGCTGCTGCTGCTGCGCTGCAGAGGCAGCTGCATTTTGGGGCTTGGAGCGCTTTGGGTTCCCGCGTGAGCCCCAAGCATCAGAGGAGTTGGCCTGTACCTCGTGGCAGGTCTTGCAGCTGCTTTCAGGGGGGTCTGGGCTCTGCCCAGGCCTCTCGAGTCAACGTTGACTCTGGTGCCTAATGACGGTATGCTGGCAGTGGCCCTGGTAGCTCAGCCCTTTCTCTCCCCAGTTGCGATGATGTCAGCAGGTTTGCCTTTTCTTGGTCCAGGCACCCTTCACGCAAAGATTCCCAGAGATTTTTTCATCCCTCCCCTACACACACAGTGGGATTCCTGGAGGGCCACAGAAATGCAACAGCAGCAGCGTTAGGCTCTTCTGGGGTTTGGGGGAGGAAACACCCTCATAGATAGCTGTCTGGAGCCTTTCTGGCAGCCACCTTTTACCTCTCAAACAGACACAACCGAAAAGCTCCGATGGTCAGTGACCTAGCCGAGCGATGATCAAAAATGCCCCTTTTTACCCCACAAAAGCCTAACAGCGACGTTTGTAGGAAAAACTCCCGCGACACGGGAGTTCAGCCGAGACACGGGCCCGTCGGGAGGAAGAGAGACTTCCTTTGTATTGCCGGAGTCGGCCAGCCACTTCATCCACCGTTTGTCCCTCGCCTTTTTTCCAGGACATCACTCCCAATGAGTTGGCATACAACGCTGGTACGTGTTGTAGAAACTTCCGCCCCAGGGGTTGTGTGCATTGGACTTCATCTGGATCTGTGGGTGACTGCTCGTTATCCGGATCATTATAAATCACCTCCAGCACGGCTAATTCCCTCAGGTACTGGATACCTCTCTGCATGGTGGTCCACTTGCCTGGCTGACACGTAACGTCTTCCTTGAAGGGGTATTTTTCCTTCACGCCTGACGGAAGTCCCCTCCAGAGGCTGAGGGCTCGTGTCTTTTTCCCAAACGCCTTGTCAGTGGCCCCTTCCCTAGACAGGGATCTCACCTGCTTGCCTTCCCTACCCTCTAATTCCAAGCTACCGGCCCGTTACCCCAGCAGCGGAGCAGCCGGGTAAAAATGTGCTCACCCGGATGGCGGCCGAAATCCTTTCGCGTATCTTGCAGCTCACTCAGGGATAGGGATCGGGTGATTATCTCGGGTTCTGCCTCTTTCTCCTGTTCTCGTGATGGCCCTGGCTCACCTCCATCCCTCGCTAAGTTGAACCGATTTCTCCGTGTATTTCTTTTTCTGCATAGGGGCGACTGACACTGGCAGAGGTTGGTTCTCTGGTTCAGCTGCAGCGCCTGTCGCCGGGGTTGGTTGGGGTAGCTGCAGTGCTTGTCACGAGGGCTGGAATAGCTGCAGTGCCTGTCGGTCTGTTTTCCCTCCCTTCCTCCTGAGGGTGCTGCATAATATCGAGCAGTGGTTGGTAGATACTGGCCAGGGCCCAGCACAGTGCGGTAAGTTGTGCCGCTTTGGAACAGGCACCGCATTTTCCTTTCCAACGGTCTATCGCTTCACCAGGGTCCTGTAGCTGTTTGGGAGTGAAGTTCCAAACCATTGGAGGTGAGAAGTCCTCTAGATACCTGCCCGTTTTCTCCCACATGCCACGCCACCCATGACTATTCAGCCTTGGGGCAGATCTCTGCGTGGTATTCTTAAAAAACTTTTTTGGAGCCCTAAACAAGACCTGAAACACATTCGGGAGACATAGCAAGACGAGCATGCTGGCTTGAACACCCCAGGGATCTTCAGACTTCTCAAAAGCTGCTGTAATTAGCCTGAAGGAGGAAGGGGAGGTGAACGAGCGGGGAGAAAGTACCCCCCCCAACTTCCCCACAGATTGGGTGCGATTACCAACAAATTCCGAGAGAGGGCGCCCGAGGCACGGGAGTGACGTCGACGCCGCACACAACTACCAGCTTAACCTCAGGACCCGTGACGTAATCATCTTGCGAGTCGACGTCACCCAGGACAGCAAAATGATAGTCCTGAGCCCGCGCCCAGAGGTGATAAACAGAGTGCATGTAAGAACTTGCACAACACCGCCACGGGAACAAATGAGCCAACACTGGGACCAGCGACTATTCAACTAATCTAAGAAATGCGTACAACAAATTCGTTTTAACACGCTCCGGCCAGATCTGTCGTTATCTCAACCCTTCGTGCCCCACGTTGGGCACCAAAAAGGACTGTTGTGGTTTCAGCCCAGCCGGCGACCAAGCACCACAAGGCTGCTCGCTCACTCCCCCGCCGCCACCATCTTTGTCCAGAAACAGGAACGAAGCCTCTCCCCGAGACTAACGTCCCGACGGTGCTCCACGAAATCTGGAGTCCCCTCGGACGCTGGCGGCAGCAAGCTAGGAAAATCCGAGTGCCAAAGCCCACGGAGTTTCTGCTCTCAGCTCCAGGAAAGATTCCTGTTCATCCGTAAGAGGGAAGCCAGCGTCACCCTTGCGCGGCGGGAAACAAGGCTTATCCGATCGACGCCGGAGCGCCGCGTGAAGCCAGAGCGCAAAGCTGGACAAAACCGGGGGGGCAGGGGGGAAAGCCCGGCCCGGCCCCTTGGGAACCCCGAGGGCCCCTGGGGAGCGCAAAGCCGGGCAGCTGCCCTTCCTCACGCTCCCGGCCAGCTCCTCCCTGGAAAAGCGGGCACCGGCCTCCTCAGCCATCCCGGGGGCCCGGCCGGGAAGACCCCCGCCAGGGACAGCCCCGGGCGGTGCTGCCCAGAGCCCACCCAGCCCCGCCGTCCTCCCCTCTGCGGCACCCACCCCTTCTCCCAAACGGAGCCCGAGGGGTCACGGCCCATGGGCCGAGACCAGCGGAGAGCCGCCAGGGAAACCGCCGCCTCCGTCCATCGCGCAGACGGGAGCCGCAGCAGCCGGAGAACGCTGGTGTACTGCATGCATAATTGTATCGTGCCGCTCCCAGGGCAAGCCCAGGCACCGCTTCGCGCGTGGGACGTGCCGCCCCGAGAGCGGGGCTAGCCCAGGGGCGGCGGGGACAGGCTGGCCAGCAGCGCCGAGCCCGAGGCAAAGTCTGCCGTGGGTGCAGCCGAGGGCTGGCGCGGCCGGAGTCCTGGCTGGCCCTCGGCGCCTCTGCAGAGCGCCGGAGCCACGAGAACCGGCTCGGTCCCTTTGCGTCGGTGTCCATGGAACTGACTCGGTCCCTTCGCGTCGGTGTCCTTGCCACCGGCTCGGTCCCTTTGCGTCGGTGTCCATGGAACTGACTCGGTCCCTTCGCGTCGGTGTCCTTGCCACCGGCTCGGTCCCTTTGCGTCGGTGTCCATGGAACCGGCTCGGTCCCTTCACGTCGGTGTCCTTGCCACCGGCTCGGTCCCTTTGCGTCGGTGTCCTTGCCACCGGCTCGGTCCCTTCACATCGGTGTCCTTGCCACCGGCTCGGTCCCTTTGCGTCGGTGTCCATGGAACTGACTCGGTCCCTTTGCGTCGGTGTCCTTGCCACCGGCTCGGTCCCTTTGCGTCGGTGTCCATGGAACTGACTCGGTCCCTTTGCGTCGGTGTCCTTGCCACCGGCTCGGTCCCTTTGCGTCGGTGTCCATGGAACCGGCTCGGTCCCTTTGCGTCGGTGTCCTTGCCACCGGCTCGGTCCCTTCGCGTCGGTGTCCTTGCCACCGGGGCAATCGCTGCCAGAGACGCGGGGCCCCCTGGGCCGCTCCCCGGCCCCTGGCAGTGTCCCTCTCCATATGCCCGCCCGCCCCTGCCATGGGCAGGAGGTCTCCGCGCCCGCGCTCCCCCCGGACGAGGACCTGCAGCGCCCGGCGCGCGGTGCCGAGGGGCCGGCTCCTGCCCACCATCACCTGCGGCTGGAGGAGCCGCACCGTGCCCGCAGGCAGCGCTGCCCGCCCTGCCCGCCCATGCCGCTGCGCCCGACCGCCTCCACTCAGCTCGGCTCGGCTCGGCTCGGTACGGCTCGGCGAAGCTCAGCTCCGCTCGGCAAAGCTCAGCTCGGCTCGGCTCGGTACGGCTCGGCAAAGCTCGGCTCCACTCGGCAAAGCTCCGCTGGGCTTCGGCTCGGTACGGCTCGGCGAAGCTCGGCTCCGCTCGGCAAAGCTCAGCTTGGCTCGGCTCGGTACGGCTCGGCAAAGCTCGGCTCCACTCGGCAAAGCTCAGCTCGGCTCGGCTCGGTACGGCTCGGCAAAGCTCAGCTCGGCTCGGCTCGGTACGGCTCGGCAAAGCTCCGCTGGGCTTCGGCTCGGTACGGCTCGGCGAAGCTCGGCTCCGCTCGGCAAAGCTCAGCTCGGCTCGGCTCGGTACGGCTCGGCAAAGCTCGGCTCCGCTCAGCAAAGCTCCGTTCGGCTTCGGCACTTTTTTAGGTAGCTCAGGTAGCTCAGGTTTTTGAGGTAGCTCGGTCCTGGGCTCCCAGACCTCGCCTGGGCTATGCTGTAGTTGGGCCTGTCTCCAGCCCTGTCTCTGGCCCCGTCTTCTGGGTGGACCTTGGACCCATGTTGTAGCCCTGCCTCCTGCTGCTCCGACTGGGTGGGCCCTGGACCTGGTTCATCCCCTGGCTGTGTCTGGGGCTGTCGATGGACCCCACTACCAGCACCCGGCCCTGCTGAGACCCTGTGGGACTGTGCCCTGATGGGTGAGGGCACAGCCCCGGTTCCCCTCACTGGCTTCCTCTCTGTTCTTTGTGAAGTTCAAACCCCTCATCTTGTTTTTCCTCACCACACGTCCCTATTCTCGGTTTTTCCTGCACCCTACCTTTCTTCTGTATTCTCCCCAGGATATACTTGCAGCTGCTTTGGTTTTTTTTTCAGGTTTGAATTATCTTTTTATGGCACCTTATCCTCCCATTTTTCCCCATTCGTGTCCAGTTGTCTTTTAAACCCCTTCTCAAAGCCCCGCTTATTTAATTTATCCTTTGCCAGGCCCAGCTGCTTTTCATTCTGAGGGTTGTTCTCCATGAGGCCTTTTGAGTTTAGGCTATAAAATCCAAAGACAAGAAAGCATCTTGCCACACTTGGTCATCTCTTACATAGTCCGCCCTAACCATGGCCTGAAAATTTCCAGCTTTTAATTAATTTTTTATGTTCCTGGAAAAAAACCCACTGCTACCTTCTGGAATTTCTTCACCTGCAATTAGTTTTCTGTGAGTGTGTCACTGTACCTAAAAACAGAGAGGCTGGCATTGATCTGATCTGTCTTACTGTTAAGAAATACTTGTTCCCAGTATGAAAAGAAGTATCTCTGCTCCTGATTTCTGACTCAAGACATTTCGTAGCCCACATGCTGCTCACCAAAGACGCATCAATCTTCACACATCAGGCAGGAGTGACCTCCGCAGGTAGTTACGAATTCCCACACTGAGATATCGCTACGTGGTGTGAAGCGTATGGCTTGACCTGAAGATCTCTGCCACTCACAAAGCACGCCGGTCCTCCACGCATTTAGACCTCCTGCTCTCATAAAATGCAGCATCTTGTGCCCTATCAGCATCATGTTGAAACTAGGCACGGTTATAGAAATGATAACTTTATACTGTTTTGTTAAAGTTAAGATTAAATAAAAGGCTAAAGGACTTAGATACAAGAGTTTAAAAGGATAAATGCCAACCTCATGTTTAGTAGCTGTCTTAAGAAGGGACAGGCAACTTCCCCCTTAGCCCAGATATTACTCCGCCATTAAGAGAAGGACCAATGTCACTTATTATCCCTTGTCGAAGCAGTCTCCTGGAGGAGCAACCCGAATGTTTTGCTATGCTAGGATTAGGCTTGCCTGAGTAAGCACAACTCCACGTACTCCATGTGCCACTCAGAAAGGAGCTGTGATGAAGGACAGAGCCTACACACCACATGAACACATTCACATACATAAACGTACCCTGGGCTTTAGATTAAATCGAAACAGAGGGTTGAAGGATTCTTCTAGGGACTTCACTCTTCTTCCTGCCTAGCTCATTCATTTATATTGCAAGTTTAAGCTTGATTTCTTATACTCAGTTGAAAAGGGACTTTCTCAGAAAAAATGCCAACTAGGCAATATGTTATCAATTGTGCCTTATTCTCTACAGGAAATACAAAAGCTGAGTTCCTCTCGCACGTCCAGCACTTCCTAAAACGATCCACTCTACAGCTTAATTGGTGCCTTACTAGACATAATGCCTTATAACTCAGCTACCTTAATGAAAATAACTATATATACATATGTCCTTGTACATCTTAAAACTCAGCATGTTTCCTGTGTCACAGATACAATTATGCATACAGTACACCACATAAGCCTAATTGGAAATGGAGTGAAGATTGAGGTAAAATGACTGGATCCCATGGAAAAATTGAGGAAACCGATACTTCTCAAAGCCTTTGTATGCATTTGTGGCTTGAAACACCTCAGCTTTCTCTTAGGTGGCAAGGGATGCTGTCTCAACTTTATCAGGTGTTCTACGTGGTATGGAGGAAGTACAAGAACAGATACTCCAAATACGGATGAATTCAGCATTTTTTAAATTTTATTTAATCAGTAATCAGGTAAACTTAATCTGACACCAAAAACCACATCTTGTCACACTTACTTTTGAAATACAGCATACCCAAACGAGGGAGGAAATTGTTTTAGTGTGATTTATAACAGTAACGAAGAGTTATTTTCTTTTTGGTAATGACATTGTGCAACACATTTTCTGTTTGGGGAGTAAGCTTCTGAAGTATTTTAATCTGCCTCATCTACCGCTACAGATTTCAGCAAAACTGCAAAATCCTCACAAGAATTAGCACTGTATATAAATCCAGTAATAATCCACAATCATCTCTCCATTTTGGTTGTATTTCTGCTGTAGATACTAGGCTTCTTCAAACTTCCACCAACCAGTGGAAATTTGCCAAATATATAACCCAGTGGGCCATTTAAAGGGATTTTGCTGTGAATTATGACTGCTACATTTGTGGGCAGCTTTCAGTACCAGAGACTGGAAAGGGAGAGGCAGAGTGTGAAGAGCAGGGGGCGCAGCTTTCACCCTGAGACCTTCCACATATTTGTTCATGATCTACAGAAAATGGATGAGCTGGACAGCATAAGCTCTCTGTGCACAGATGGAACGGCACTACTTAAAACCAGTCCTTGCTTTGGCAACTGGGGGAGACGTCAGTCCTGGCTCTTAAGCTGGCAGAGGCTGCCTGAAGCCTTGTTTAAGCTGGTGTCTGTACAATCAAGCTATTGTGGTTTACCTAGGTAGTGCGTGGCAGCTGAGCTGCAGCAACAGACTGTGCACGCTCTTTGCCCATGAGATGAAATGCATTAGCTTTAACTTCTTGCATCCAGACTACTTGCCAGATGGATTCCTAACAAACAGCAGAACTGAACTGCTGAATTACTTTACATATGCTTGGAAAGCCTGGGAAAAAAATAAACACGAAAGAAGTAACTAATGGGAACAGAGAGATGCATTTCTGAGTGCAACAGACTCCATCTTTATTTCAAAATATCTCTGTACATTACAATTCTATTTAAAAAAAAAGAAGTCAAAAGTCAAAGCAGTTTCCCATGCTAAGTGAAATATCAGGTCTCATTTTTTAGATAATCAAAAAGAGAGGCTGTGTTTTCACTCAGCAGATCTCATGGCCTGTTCCTATCTGAGCATACTGCTCAATAGCAACATAGAATGTGTTAAATTAAAGCTCTTATTGTGCTCATCACCATGAAGCAGGATTTTTTGAAGAACCACTGTTAGAAGCAAACTGATCTTCCTTGCAAAGTCAGGTTGTCCCTTCTTCAGGTGGAGTTTGCTCTCAGGCAACCTGGCCATCCTGGGAACAACACCAGGTCAGCCTCCTACCTGCTGGTCCCCTCTTCTCTGACAAGAAGAAGCCATCCTGTGTATAACTAAGAACCCGATGATTTCCTTCCCATGGGTTGCACATTAAAATATCAAAGAACTCTGATTGTGGTCTTAGCCCATAGCTGAAACATTAGGAAGTTCGTTTCTGGAAATTCAAACACATTCCTTAGCTTGCATAACGTCTATATACAAACAAAAGGACACTCAAGGCAGGCAAAGCTAAGAATGTGAGCAAGAAGTGGACCGTCTGTGGGCTGGTGTGTGGCCGCCTCTGTGGCTGCTAACACTCAATTCCAGCTGGACCTGTCAGCTCCTTCCTTGGAAGCATGCTGTCAGTGCAAATTGACAGGAATCCCTGGGATTCAAGCCTCAGAATGTATTCCCTTATGCAGCGCTAATTGTTCACAACAGGACAGATATCGCAGGAGAAGATGTTTGACTAATTGCATATCAAATTGCACCCAAGCCAAAAACCCGTCGCAGAGGAGGCAGTATGGAATTTCAGATAGGGTGAAACGGGATCACGTGTATGCATGAACTCAGCCACACGGGTTCTGCTTAAATTCTCACCGTAAATATTCAGCAGAATTTGCAAGGCCATAAGGCAGTGCTCTGCGTGAATGTGAATTGCATCCATAGCACGTATGGGACTGTGTCTTGTATAATTCATGAGAATAGCCACACGGGGTCATACCAAAGGTTCGTTCAGCTCAGCGTCCTGTCTCTGCATCTGAACAGTGAAAGATGTGTAGGAAAAAAGCATAAGAAATGCAATAAGCATAGCATGCTCCTTCCCCTGCTGTACCCTCTATACTGACAGTCACTGGTTCAGGGATTTCTGGAGGCTGTTCCTGCTTCCTAGAGCTTAATGGCCCATGAGAGACCTTCCTTCCCTGATTCTGTCTAATTGCTTCTTCAACCCATTCATACTTGTGCTATCCAAAACATCCTGTGGCAAGGAGGTGCACAATTTAATTATGTATTGTGCGCAGATGTTCTTCTTTTCATTTATTGTGATCCATAATTTCATGTGTTGCCTGCTAATTCCCGTGTGTAAGAAAGAGCAAACAATCTTTCCTTACTCATTTTTGCAGTTTTCACTTCCTCCCGTAGATTGCTGCGTATTATTTGGAGAAAATGAAAACTCAAACTGACTCATCTCAGCTATTAAGGTGATAAGAGATCACATCTATTTGTTAACTTCCAGCTGTGTCTTTATAGTGGGTCTGTTCTGAAGTCCAGGTGCAAGAAATGGTCTCTCTGTAGTATTCAGGCTGTGAATACAAATGACAGCATGAACCTGCCTCCAGCTTTATTATCCATTGGGCTACTGGGATTTAGAAACTCTTTGCATCTTGTCTGGTTACTATGGCCATTCTCAAAGTCTGTTATTTCTATGCTTTGTGCCAGATATGTAAGTATAAGGCTATGCTTTGGGTTGCCCTCAAAGGTATACAGCATTTCAATGACAATCTCTCCATGTTCAGACACAGAGGTTTCAACAGACCCCCAGATGCAAAGACCAAGAAGAACCCCAAAACCATGGAAGAAAATCAACCCTGTCCCCCCCTTTCTCCTTGTCTTCACATGTAATATTGTGCAAAATGCTGCTATGAAGGTCTCCCTCTGCAACTGCTCCACCCATCACTGGATTCTCCATCTTATTCAAAGTCTCACATATATCTAGTCTCATTTTATCCCATGTACCCGCCTCCTAATAGTGTACCAGGTGCATCCTTCTGCTTGCTTGTCATGGGCAACAGTCATTTTTTCTTTCTCAAGGGAAAGCTGTATTCATACATCAATTCTCCACCTTCATGCCAGAGACTCTCTCCCTTAATTCTTGTTTTCAAAGCCCCTCATACAAAATGCACAACGGGTATGGAATGCCAGAGAATCACAGCACCTGTGTTTTGTATTCAGCCAGCACTAGCTTGAGTGGATGTGCAAAAGCACAAGCCTAGACTTTGGAGGTCCCCAGCCCTCAGCACCCTCTTAGCTCTGTTTCTGCTACATACTTTTTCCCCCTTGCCATGTCTGACTATCACTGTTAAGTTCTTAAAGGCAGGAAAGGAGTGAAATTTACAGTGCTTTGTCTCCTATTGCCAGTGTCTGCGACAAGTAACATGAAAATGCACCCTGTCAGTGGTTCACTTCAAGTGTGGAGCATTGCTGTTCCTCTCAAGGGGAAAGAACCTAGTGCAGTTCCCAAGAGCTTGGGTTTTTTAAGCCCCTTTTTAAAATTACATTTCCATAGACAACAGAATATTTAGTTGAGTTATTCTGTGCAAACTGAATCAAATCTTCCTGTCGTTGCTCTCTGTGATCAATAAGAGGTGCATCATTTGAGAGGAGTATTTACAGTGCCCAGTGTGGAAGTTTGGTTTATACCATCGGCGTGAGCGAGGGGGTTCTGAAGAAACTACCAGACAATCGGTATGCAAGGATGACAGCCACAGGGGACAACAAGCTGCAGGTGACCATGGTTGCATAAGGAGCTTCAGCCCTTCTTGGCCAACCTGCTGTACCTACATGTTGCCCTCTACCTGAGATAATGGCACGGCTCCAAGCATACGGCAGGCCTTAGCACAAGATGAGCATTAGCCAAAATCTGAGCAGGAGCTGGGTAACCAGTTGCAGCTCCACGGGTCCCTTCCAACCTCCACCCTCCTGTGCAACTCTGTGCCTTGCTTTCACTCCTGAAGCACCTGAACTCAGCCCTCGTGCCCGCCGGCAAGGATGCTGGGACAAGGCACGATCCCAAACTCCTCCCCGAGGGGTCATCCCCAAACAGCAGCTCCCCGCTCCAGAGCAGCCGATGGCAGACATACTCAGAAGAGAGAAAATATCATTTTATTGAGAACATCAACTGCAGTGGGGGGTGGGCCCAGGACTCACAGGGGTTCAGCCAGTAACAGGAAAACGGCACCTACAAGGACAGAGTCAGAGAGCGCTGCTGAATGCACAGCGGCAGGAAGAGGCAGGGTTTGGTTGCCCTCTCTCTGGGGAACACCGTTGACGAGGAATTGCTCATAGCCCAGAAGAGAGCGAGCTACGGCTGGCATTGCCGAGGGGAGGGCTCTGGCGCCTTATCCCCACGGGGAATGCCCTTAGAGAGCTGTGCGCACGCAGAGATGCACAGGGCCCCTGTGCCACGCAGCAGGGCTCGATGGGGAGCCCCTGGGGAGCGGCCACGGGGTTCTTGCCAGACCCTGCGCAGCAGCAGAGCCTGGTACGCACCTGGGCTTCTCGACCTGCCGGACCTTCCTGCATCTTTTCCGTCTGCGATCCCCCAATACGTTTTCTCTCTTCCTCTTCTTTTTTTCTGCACAGCTTTCATCTCCCCAGGCCTGTTTCCTCCTTCGGTTCCTTCTCTTTTCCTTGTCCCGAGGAGAGCCTGCAAACCTTTCCATCCCACAGTGTGCTTAGATAGGTAAGGCCACGATCCAGCGGAGACAGTTCTGATTTTAACCCAAAGTGACTCGTTTTACCTTCTTTCCTCTGAAAGGCTGCCCAGTTGTTGCGGGCGTAGCAGGGGCTCTGCCGTGCTCTCGAGGGTGGCTGGAGGCAAAGCTGGAGGTGCCTAAACCAGAATTGTTGGAGTTCAGGGGTGGCAAGGGACGGCCTGGAGTAGTAAGGGACTGCTTGCCAAATTACCACCTTAGCTCTCTGGGGAAGATGCTGCTTTGCATCATCCATCCACATTTTGCACAGTCCACCTGCCCCAAAACAGACTTGATGAAACTGTGATGAAGTAGGATCCGAGCAAAAGCCCTCTCAAGTTGACAGCTACTCCCCGCTGTCTTTTTGTAGGTATTTGGTTGGATTAAGCACATGCTTAATGCATTTGAGAAAGGACCTTTCCAGTTTTCCATACAACGTATGACTCCGTGGGGGAGGAGGAGGAACCCCAAACACACAAGCCATCGGCTGGCCGGAGGAGGCCCAGCAGCTACTTGGCCTCCTCAGAAACTACCCTCCTACCCGAGAGACACTGTCACGGTGCTTGTGGAGCAGAGCTGACATACCTCTGTCGTTTTGGACTCCGCCACCATGTCTCCCCCAGCTCCTTTGAGGACACCCAGAGAGGGGGATGCATGCAGAATGGCTTCTGCCTGGTGGCCCTGGTCTCCTCTGCCTGCAGGGCCACTTTGCTCTTCCAAAGGCAGGTCTAGAAAGCAAAACCATGTGCAGCAGTGACGCCTTGGAAGTAGCACACCTAAAGCAAAACCCACCCCAAGCCCTACACCGGTTTTCTTCTTGACGTTGAGGTTTCTGGTATCCCGAGCCCCAGCCTGGGACAGCCCTCAGTTCCTCCTCATACCTGTGGCTCCGTCCGTGGGGGCTGGCGACTCCCCAGCTGATGGACAGGAGCGGCCAGCCACCTCCTCCCCAACAATGTCGCCGCAATTTTCAATCATAAACAGCGCCAGCGTGTTCACCTGCACACATCAAACCCTTGCTCTCAACCCAGCTGCCTGAAGTTGTCCCAAGCAGCCTTTCCCACTCCCGACCCTTGCCTCTGCACAGATGGCTGTGGCTGCGGGGCTGCCTTTGCAGGCAGCCACCCCACCGGCATTTGCTCAAGGGAGGAGGCAGCCAGGGACCTCTGAGCAGCCAAGCTCGGATAGGCCGGCAAGGCTGCAGCCGGCTTGCCAACACAGCGCACCTTCTCGGTCACCTCCAGCATGGCCTGGAGCGGGAGCAGGTCCTCGTCGGGTGGGCTCAGCAGGTTTGGCCCAAGGCAGATGGCCAGGTTGCTGCAGCTCATCCTGCTGGTGGCTGCGTTGCGGCCGATGTGCTGGAGGAGGGACAGCAGCCGCTTGAGGAGGAAGAGGTTGGCTGCAGGCAACTTCTCGGCCACCCTGAGGGAACAGGGACACTAGGTTGACAAAGCAGATTTTGCCCAGGCCTGTTGTCCAAGGCAGGGGGGAGCCAGCGGCTGAGTTGCCCAGCTTTCCAGGTGCTCTCAGCCAGCGGCCAGGGCTCCTGCTCAACAGGCAGGCTGCTGCCCGCACTTACGCTTTCAGCTCGGAGACCTTCTCCTCCTTGCTGGTCCTCTCCATGGCTGCCATCCAGTCCTCGTAGAGGTGGGTCACCAGCAGCTTGTCGGGGATGCTTCGGAGGAAGTCCTGCAATGCCAAGGGCTCTGGGTGAGCCTTTGAAGTTTCCAGGCCGGCCAGGAGCTCCTCCAGCCGCAGGTCAGAAGCGCTCACCTTCAAGACGGCGGCCAGCAGGAGTGCAGGCTGGTTGCCCAGGTCGACATCGGCGTCGCGGTCCAGGGCCTCCCGCAGCTCCCGAAGTTCCGTCCCGCTGGCAGCTTTGCGGAATATCCCCTCCGTCGACGGTCCTTCCCGGCGCAGGACAGCCAGCAGCTCCTGCAGGAGAGGCAGGAGGACAGTTGCTTGGCCGAGGAGCTGCCTTCCGACAGCGGTGGCCAGAGCACTGCCCCAGAGCGGGCTCCTTGCTGGGGGTGAAGAGCCCAAGCCGCCATCCCCGCAGCTCCTGGGGACGCCCGTGTCCCCTGTGGAGCAGCCGGAGGGAGGGCTCCTACCACCTCTAGGGAGCATCTGGAGGGCTGAGGACCCCCCCGGCCAGGCTGGCTTACCTGGATGGGCTGGGGCAGGGAGCCGTCCTCCCCGCAGAGGGCTGCCAGGGGCTGGCCAAAGAGCGCCCTGCTGCAGCCAGAGCCCACCTGCCCTGGCGCCTGGGCAGCGGCCGGGGTCCTCCGATGAGCAAAGGGCCAGGGCAGCCCCCTCCTCTTCCTCCTCCTGCTGCTGCTCCCTCCTGCTGCAAAGGAAAGCCGAGCAAGAGCCCGTCAACGGAGACCGCCGGGCCAGCGCTCCCGGGGCCTGCCCTGCCCGCAGCGTGGTGCTGAGCGGTGCAGCAGGACGGGCAGGGAGCCAGCAGCTGGACCTCCGAGCTCCGGCTCAGCAGCTCCAGTTGGGAGGCTCCTGAGAGCCGGCACGCCACCAGGAGAGGAGAGCCTGGCCCAGCCCTCGCCCTGTCCTCCTCCAAGCTGTGGGCAGCAGCAGAGGCTCCGTGTCCCCGCAGAACCACGTCCAGCGGCCGCTGCCCAGCGGGTGTCCGTCCTTCCTTCCTCCTGGAGGTGACATCCTGCCTCGGGCTGCCCAACCTGCATGGCGACACTCGAGGGACAAGTGAGCACAGCTCCAGCGCTTGCAGGAGCTTACCGTTCTTCCCGAAACTCACCCGGTGCGTGGCAAAGTCCCCCTCCGCTGCTCGGCGGGACCGTCGGAGGCCCTTGCTTGGGACCAGCCTGCAAGAACCAGGCTGCGCTCAGAGAGCAGCCCCGCGGCGCAAAGGGCCGCCGGCGAGCTGCCAGCCGGCACCGGCAGCCTGAGCGTGGCAGAGCCGGGACCCTCTGCCCTCCCGGGCTCTCTGCCCCGCGGGGCAGGTTTCCCCCCAGCACCGCCGGCCAGGATGTGCCGGCATTCCCGGCGGCTCCCCAACCCTCTCCGCTCCCCGAGCGGCACCACCCTTCCCTCCATCCCTCACCCCACTGGCCGCACGTGCCGGCACAGCCAGAGGCGGGCGAAAGGCAGCCCTTCTCACCTCGGCCTGGCCCTCCATCAGCCTCTCCAGGCTCCCGGCGCTTAATGTCCTCCACTGGGCAAGAGAGAAGGAGCGGAGGCAGGTGAGCAGCGATGCCTCTGCCGCTCGCTCGGCTGGAGGACCAGGGCTCGGGGGCAGAGCCCAGACCGGGCAGGCACTCACGGTGTGGCGGCGGCCCAGCTCCTTCTCCAGGAGCCTGATGGACGGGACAGGCGTCACCCGGGCTCTCTTGGCTCCTTCTGGTATCCTGTGCACCGGGAAGGGACAGGGAGAGAGCTGGCTGAGCCCCAAGCTGCCTCTTCTCCCTCCTGCGGCAGCTCTGCCCGAGCGAGAGCTGCCGGCAGCCACGGGGGCACCTCTCCCCAGCTGAGGAGCTGCGTTCCCCCGTCCGGCTGCACCTGCAGCATCCCCGCGGCTTACCCCAGGAGCGTGCCCACCCACAGCTCCTTCAGCGCCCGGGAGCTGCAGAAAGAGAGGAGAACCAGCGTCAGGCCCTGCAGGCCCTGCTGCTCCCAGCCCGTGGGCAGAGGCGGGTGCCTGCGCAGCCCTGCCCCGTGGGGAAGGACACCGGAGAGGGACGAAGCCCCGTGGGGAAGGAAGGACGCTGGAGCGGGATGAAGCCCCGTGGGGAAGGAAGGACGCTGGAGCGGGATGAAGCCCCGTGGGGAAGGAAGGAAGGACGCCGGAGCGGGACGAAGCCCCGTGGGGCAGGACAGAGGCGCTGCCCGAGCCCTGGCTCCTCATGTCCTGCCAGAGCAGCTGCTTTCGCCCTCCCCTTCTGGGGACCCAAAGGGGATGCGGGACCTGCCCATGCCCCCATCCCTCCCTGCCGGCGTGCTGCTCGCTCCTTGCCCAGGCTCTGCACGCAGGGCAGACGCCGTTCTCACGATGGTGCGGGTGTGCTTGGGAACGTCTCCCGCCCGGCCGTGGCACTCACCCGAAAGTGGCGACGCAGGAGCCGCTGGGCCAGACGAGGAGGATGGAGGTCCTGTCCTCATCGCCGCCTTCCTCCTCTTCCTCGTCCCCCGCCGCCTCCTTTCCGCCGCTCAGCACCCACAGCTGGTCCAGGGCCAGGCGGAGCTGTGGGCGCAGGCTGGTGCCGCGTCTGCAGAGAGCAGAGAGGAGAGGCAGGCGGTGAGCTGGAGGTGACCTCCTGGGGATCCCCCCGGGCAGAGCCCCGTCCCCCACTTGCCCTTGGGACGGACGGACGGACAGCGATGGGCGCCTCCAGCACCCACCAAGGTGCCGGGGCCTGGGGCTGGTGCCGGGGTGTCCCTGCCCCGGGGCCAGGGCCAGGGCTGGGGGAAAGGCAGCTGGGCTCTGAGGGTCTTACTGCAACTTGGCGATCACCAGTTCCTCCTGGAGGAGGAGAAGGCGTCTCTCGCTCCTCTTGCGGCCCCGGGTCAGCCGCACGTCCGCGCTCAGCACCGCCTCGGCGTCGGCGAGAGCCTCCCTGCAGAGCAGAGAGCGGCGGGCATGAGAAAGGCCGCTGCCACCGCGGGTCCCGGCCGTGCCCCCGAGGCACAGGGAGAGCTCACCTGGAGCCGCAGCAGCAGTTGGCCTGGCCCATCCTGCCCGGGAGAGGAGGACCCTCGCCGTGGACCGAGGACGCGGGCCAGTCGGCGACAGCGGGGATGGGAGGCGAGGTGCCGGTGCCGGTTCGGTGCCGCTCGGTCAGATCCTGCCTCCTCCCAGCGCTCCTGCGTGCCAGCACAGCTCCGTGCTGCTGTCTCTGGCGGCTGTGGGCTCCAACTGACCAACATTCCGAGCCCAGCGACCAACATTCTGAGCCCAACGACCAACATTCTAAGCCCAACGACCAACATTCTAAGCCCAACGACCAACATTCTGAGCCCAACGGAAAGTGGGAGGGGCACCCACCCAGTGGGTGAGAGTTCTCTCCAGTATGGCCGTCTCTGCCTGGCACTGGGGAGCCCCGGGCGGGCTGGACGGACCCAGCAGAGGGGAAGGACCGTCTCCCTCCACCTCTTGCCAACGCTTTGCCTCCTGCAGCCCAGGAGGCAGGGAGCCGCCTTTGCCCCAGGGGCACTTTTCTGGCTCGAAATCGCTCCACTTGGCGTCCACCATCACCCCAGGTGTCTGCACAGCTGCTTTCCAGCTGGGTGTCCCCCAGCATTTACTGGCGCAAGGGCTTCTTCGTCCCCAGGTCTCCAGGACTTTGCTCTTCCCCTTGGGGAACTACAGGAGGTTCCCGTCAGCCCCTTTCTCCAGCCGGTCAAGATCCCCCGGCTTGACAGCAGGACCCTCCGGCGCAGGAGCCTCTCCTCCCAGTTCTGTGCCACCTGCAAGCTGCCGGAGGGTCTGCTCTGCCCCATCCCCCAGACCAGGGAATGTGAACAGGTCCCGCGTGGTGCAGCGCAGTGGGGGCAAACATGCACTTTGATAGGCCATCACTTGTCACAGGAGGTTCAGAAATTTAGGGGAAAAATCCATATTGGTTTGGGTATTATTTACACAGTGCTTCCCCTTTGTATTCCTGCAAGCTATTACAAGGTGTTCAAAATGTCTCCTTTTTCATTTGAATGTCACAGCTCTTCACAGTGCTGATGTTGCATGTAACATTGGATCGGGTTGTACTCTCGCACAGAGCGTTAGGTAGTATGTAGCCTAGATTATTAGGGAGAAGATCGCAGATTACCGCATTAGTCGTGCAAACACCAATGACAGGAGGTTGCATCTAGCTCTTGAGCCAAAGGGTCAAAATCCAAGGTGTCTATTGATCTCAGTGGGCTATTGATCAGCAGATTGAACTCACCATGTTCAGAAAAGAAAAGGTACGTGAGAAAGGCCTATTCTGCCTTGACTGCTACAATGCGTGTTTTTGCAGGTATGAAGATAAATTACCTTCCATCTATCCATGCCCCTCCCGCCACCCCTTTCCAAAAAAGAAAGGACTAGAGAAAAAAGATTCAACTTGTAGAGCAATGGGGCTTGTAACAGCCAAGTAAATTTCCCTAGATCATTCCCATTCAATGAGCCACTTTGCCTGACATTTTGCCTCTACTTGGTACCAACAGAAGACTCGGTACCTGTGCCATGCTACAGGAGACGTAGAATTTCGTGCTGATCCAGAGCTTTCCACCTACAGCCAAAACCAGGGCGAAGCTTTCCTACACCTCAACCGCTCCCTGGTGCCTCTTCCCCAGGGAAAGTCTTTCCTCTGTCACTCTGTGCTCATAGCTGGTCCCAGGCAATGCAAGCCCCAAGCCTCAGCCACCGTCCCAGGCCACCAACCCCCTTTAGCCATCAGCAAGATCTCAAACTCCTTTTCGGCTGCAGGAGAAGGGTTGTTAATAGAAATGGATGCACACGGCACAGTCTATTCCAGAATAGCCACAGCGGTTAAAAGCTTTCCGTGTCCTGGATTGGTGGTTTTCAGGACCAGCTCCTGGGTGCCGTTGCACGAGGCTAGCGATAGCTCTATTTCATGCAGGTAATTCAGGCTTAATCCTTTGTCCCCACAGGCCCAGCAGCACAGAAAGTCACCGTGGGCTGTGTTTGAGCAGCCTGCTCCACTGGACTTGTGGCAAACATCCGCATCCCTGCTCTTCTGTTGTCCACATAGGGTCCTGGTCAATACCACAAGCTGTTTTCCCTGGAAATGACCATCGTGGCTAAAGACAGACTCCTCCTTGTGGACTCTAGCCAAGCTGTGGCAACGTCTCTGGCACCCATGCTGTGCCAGCTTTCAACCCCCAAGAGACTGGAACTGAGGCGGGTCCAACAGGAAGAAAATCTGCAATTTTCACTGAAAGAGGGGAGCGACCACCGGCACTGAAGAGCCATTCATATCCTGCCGAAAGCCACAGGGAAATGCAATGTGTGGTGAGCTTAGGCAGGAATACTCCTGTCCAAGAAGCAGCACACTTGGTTATTAAGGCTTTATCACACTTGGGTGATAAGGCTTTATCCTTGGCTTTCCCGCCGTGCTGACCGCTGTGGCTGCTGCCTGTTCTTTCCTGCCATGCTGGCTGCACCCACCTGTGGGGCTGTCCTTGGGAAGGGCACCAGAGCCGAGAAAGCCCCTGGGAGAGGGGCAGGGAGAAGCTCTTCTCCAGAGATTTGCCAGAAGCTCTCCAGAGCATCCCTTTTCCAGCCCATGAGATGCTCTGTGTGACAAGGGAAGGTGCCCGTCGGTCCAATGGATGAGGCCCTGCAGGGCTCCCATCAGGGTCCTTTGACCTACCCATCTTCCAGCCGCCACTCCAGGGGCTGGGGGTCTCACAAAGGGCAGGGCCCTGTCCCCCACCTGCCGTTGGGACAGACATTGGTGCATCCAGCCATTAAAACCTGCCGAGGCCAGCTAACTAGGAAAAAGAGATGAGCCACACTGCGCAGGCCCAAAGGGCGGACACTATGTCAAGGATAACATAAATAAGTATACGATTAGAACAATATAAGCTTGCCTTGCTGTAGGTAACGGTATGCACGATAGGCAGAACAATCCCCTGTGCATCCAGCGCTGCAATAAAGAATGCCTGCTTTCTAAAACTCCAAAATTGAGCCTCAGAGAGTTTCTTCGACCAGCTTTTTCGGTTACACACCCCTACCTCTGACTGGCAGGACAGAAGAGAAGATCACTGGGGCACCTGTCCCTTTCACTCGTGCCACTCAAGTCCTGCTTGACCTTGCCCGGGTTTTGCTTTACCGTGTCCTGGTGCCCGCGTGGAAAAGGAGCAGGGGAAAGCGGTCTGTGCTTCGAACCAGCGTGCCAGCCTCCCCGTGACATCCCGGAGCACTCCTGGGCGGTCAGCACCACAGGGGTCTCCTATTTCTTCTGGCAAAGTCTCAGCTCCTCCTCTCTTGCTTGCTCCTCCTCCCCCATCCAGATGCTCCTTTTCTAGGTGGTGGAAAGCATATTCTGCTTTCCTTGACTTCCACACGGCCCCTTGGTTTCCAGCAGGCTTCCCACCAGTGCCTCTGCAAGCCTGTTCTTAAGTGCAACCGAAAGAAGAATTTTCTCTTTATTATTCCCACACCTCAGAGGCAATTCTGCTTTCACTGAACTGAATGGAAATTTGTGAGTAAAGATGATGTTTAGATTTGTCTGCAGTGCCACAGTAGACTTCACAGGGCCCTGCCCACCTTCAATAAATGTCAGCTTTGCGTTGCGGTTTTAACTGGAGTGACAGCTACTGAATTGGAGAAGACCCATGGGAGAAAACAAACTGATGACAGAAGTTTTGAATGATGGGCTTGGGAACCACAGATGTGCGTGTTTATGGAGTACCTCTCTTTCAATCTCCTGAGAGGATTTTTTCCTCTCACCACTTGAGTAGGATGGAAATCTTTTCGGTCTGATGGATTTGGTATTTTTAACTTCCACTTTTTACCGTGTTGCGAAAAAAATGCACGCAGCCTTACCGTTTACATCCCACAGTGTTACCCGCTGGGCAGAAACGTCTGAGGCTTTCACATCTATTCCATACCTCTGCTAACACTCTGCCAGTCTTGATCTGGTCAAATGAGAGCAGCCACTGCGAATAACGTTCTCGACTTCCCCATCTCCTCACTCTGGTTTTCCTCTGTTTCTCAGGCATATGCTTTCTCGAGACTGCATATGAGGGTGAGAGATTACTAAAGTCCTTCCTTATTCCTAAAGGCATCTGAAAACTCTGTTAGGAGTCACTGGCTGTAAGATTATCTCCTGAAGTCATCGCAGAAATATCTAAGATTTCGTAGAAATTCTTTTGAGGCTCAGGAAGGTATGATTCTTTTCTTATGCTCAGTTTCACAAAAGTCTCTGTAGCCTTGGTCTCATCTTCTTTAATGCTACGTTTGGGGATTAGTGGTTCTCCCAAACAGGGTGCCCTGCTCTTGAATTAGCCAGGCACAGCATAGAACCCTTGGTCTGGCCACGGTGAATCCTTTTTTGGATAGGCTCAGATGAGCACGGTGAGTTTATGTTGTTTCAAGGATTTGCTGCAACATCTGTGCCTACTTTGACCCAATACTGCAAGCTGTTTAAAGCCATACACTTCCCCCCCGCCCCCCTCCAATGAACCAGTCTGAGACTCTGTAGAGCACAGGATTATTGCACTATAATATAAGGTATTAATATAGCAGCAAAGCAGTCTTCTTTGCTGGAATACCTACCTAGCCTTCCTACCACGATAATATTGTTTCATAATGTGTGTACTGGAATGAAAATGCTCATAAATGCAACATGAATATTTGCTGACTGCAGGTATTTTTACAGTGCTGATCCCTCTAATATGGAGGCAGATGTAACGATACTCACCCGTGTACTTCTACGAGCCTGTGCAATGTTTTTAGTATCTTTTCCTATACACAACTCCCTGCCCATATACAGTTTCTTCTGAAAACCTGCAAGGAAGACTGGGCTAGCAACTTCGGCAAGCCAAGCAACCAAGCACAGACCCGGGAACAGCCTTGTATACCCACAGGAGTGCTGCACGGACATTTGAGACTCACGTGGTTGGAGAGGTATACCACCATCTGGATTTAAAAATACGTTTGTCCTCTGTGTGTGGTGGGGGTACCGTAGTGCATGTCAAGGACTGGGGGTGATCTGCATGCTTACAAAGACAGACCTGGAAGCCTTGCACAGCTGCAAAACAAATGCTCAGAGTTTATTATGGTACCAGATTCACGTGACGTACGTCGGGCAGAGAAGGGTGGTCAAGGACAGGCATTGGGCAGTCCTCAAAGCAGGACTTCTTTACCACCAGGACTTTGTTTAGCCATGGAGCTTCAGCTCAAACTCTCATTCCCATTTTGGAAGGGGATTTCTTCCCTACCTTTCCGAGGCACAGCTCTGTTAGGACACTCACAGTCCATCTGAATTTCTCAACTTGGGTCTTTTCATGTGTCTGATATTTACAGGGACAGAATCTCTGGCTTTGCTTGTCATCAATAATACATCTATCCTATGAAGAACAAGAAGACTGGGACACCAAAAAAAACCCCAACCCAAAAGACAGAGAAGTCCATTTCTCTTTCAACTGCCTGAAAAAACACTTTCCTCCTGGACCCCCATGGATATACACAAAGAGAGAGAGAATGCAGCCTTTGAACAGTAACTGGCATAAATCTTTCTCCTCTGATCATTCTCCCTCTGACTCATAAATCTCAATCCACCAAGAAAATAGTGCACAGCTCTCACAAACCATGACATGCACCTAGAAGGGAGGCACAATTAAAAGAAGAGACAAGAGAGACAAATGATATGGCAGCCATTTCCTTAAGGAACAGAACACTTTTCCCTTCTTATTCGTCATAATGACTACCAGTAAATAACAGACAGAAGCAAAAGGTTTGAATACAACACCGATGAATTTAACTTTAATGCAAGTAAAGTGCCTTATAACAAGTCTGGATTGAAAAAGATGTTGAGAAGGGTGGTTTTCAGAGAGACTGCTTACATTTTAATGTTTAGCGAGACAGTAATCTGCAGTGGATGGGTACAAAAAACAATGAGAAAATGTCTCCGTACCCGCGGTGGCGGGTACCGTCTCCTCCTGGGTGTCACGCACCCAGGGCAAGCGCGGCCCCCTCCGAGGGGGATCCAGAGCTGCTGCTTCTCCGACCGGGCGACTAAAAGCCCTGACAGCACTCCTGGAGCCAGGGCTGGGGGAAAGCACGCCACCGAGTGACACCGCCTGACCTTCCTTCGCGCCCTCGAGGTCCTTTCTCCTATTTCTGCGTCACTCCAGCCAATGCAGCCAACAGAAGCACGGCCAATACTCACAAATGCGTTTGCCATCTGCCAAAAGGAGGCCTCGGCTTGGTCCCCTCTCAGCTAGGCCGAATCAACTTGTTCTTTTTCCCCCACCAGGAAAACACTGTTGAAAGCCAAGGGCATTTGTACCCACAGCCCCTGAGAGCCACCTGGAGGCCCCGGGGGCACCCCAGCCTCCCTTAACCCTTTCCCTCCCCAGGAGGAGCTGGGGAGTCTCTTGGGGGGGAGGGGGGGGGGGCGCGGAACACAGGGAGCCCCCGCGTTCCTTCTCAGGAGACGCCAAAGAGTCCTTAGTAGCCAACAGCCAGAAGGGACCATGGCGCAGCCACCACGGCAGCTCCCACCGCGTGGGCCCTGGGGCCCCCCGGTGCCCCAGCGTTTTCAGACTTTTGTACTCCCCGAAACCTTCTACCCTCGAGGTAGGGACCGGCCCTGAGCCCAGGGACGCTCTTGGGGGCAAGAGCGCAGCTCACCGCCGGCCATGGCTCCTCTCTCTCTCTCGTAGGCTCAGCCAACCTGTACCATCTGCCCGGGCAGGAGCAGCCCTTCCCTGCAGCCTGGGCACCCCTGCCAGCGGTGGCACCCCAGGCCCCCCAGGCCCCACCAGCAGGTATGGCACCCCAGTCTGCTCTGGCACCTTCGCCAACCCCATCACACCCGTCCCCCCCGCCGTTTTCGCACGGGCGTTCAGCAAGCCCGCGGGAGCACCCTTCCCCTCGCCTGGGTGACGCGTGCCCACTCAGGCCAATCTGCAGAGAACTTCCCAAATATCTCTGGGAATTTCTCTCCCGTTTCACCTCCTAGAAGGGAGTCTCCTCCCCAAAGTGCAACCCCGTCCCACCGGCACAGCAGCTCCCCACGCGCCTGGCGCAGAGCTGGGGGATGTCGGCCGTGGGGGATGGCTCGGTGGGTGCCCCCGGAGAGTTCCCCCAGCCCAGCACGGCTCCCTCTCACCCACACAGGTCTGCAGATGGCTCCGTGTGGCTGCCTCTTCGACCCCCGGGTGTTCCACATCCAGTGGACAGTCACCGACCTGCCTCCACCGGCCGGTGCCATGCTCGGCCAAGGCACCGCTTCCCTGCCAGGGGCTGCCCTGGGGGGGCCCTGGGGCTGCGGAGCAGCCCCGGGGACCCCCCAGGGCCAGCCACAGTACCTTGCCCCCTACCAACATCAGGCAAGAGCGGTGGCCCCGGCCCCTACGGCGCTGCCGATGCCCATGCCCACCTACCGGCACATCCAGGGGCAGTTGCTGATGATGGACACCTCCAGCATGGCCACCCCTGCAGGGGCACCCCCAGGCAGTGACGTCCCCCTGGGCAGCGACGTTCCCCCCAGACCCTCCGCTGCCCCCCCCAACCAAGACCTTGGGGACACTGCAGGAGATCTCGAAGTGTCTGAGGAGATGCTTCTGCAGGAGGCCCTCAGACTCTTCGGGTGCTCCACGGACGCAGTGGGGGCCAGCCAGGGTGGGGCCAGCCAGGGTGGTCCCAGCAGCAGCCCCGTGCCTGGGCACCCCAGGGGCACCAGCGGAGAGGGGACAGGGGTGGCCCCAGCCTGCCCAGTGCTGCCGACATGCAGCCCCGGCAACCAGCACATCGAGGGGCAGTCGGAGAAGATCGACGCCACCGGCACGGCCACCCCTGCGGGGGCACCCCTGGGCAGCGACGTCCCCCCGGTCAGCGACGTCCCCCCCAGCCCCTGCGCTGCCCCTCACGCCCAAGCCCTGGGGGACATCGCAGAACACCTCGCGGTGCCTGACGGGGAGCTTCTTGAAGAGGCCCTCGGGCTCCTTGGGTGCTCCCTGGACACGGTGGGGGCCAGCCGGGACGGTCCCAGCAGCAGCCCCGTGCCTGGGGACACCGAGGGCACCGGCGCAGCCACCCCCGACTGGGACTTCAGCCCCCGGTCGCTGCCGGATGAGCTGCTCACCCTCGACTCCCGCATCCCCGAGCTCAGCGACACCGCGCTGAGCCTCGACATATTCCACAGCGTCGGGATGGAGCCCCGGGAGCCACGGGGGGATGCGGGGATGGACCTGCCACCATCCCCGTCTGCCGCGGCAGAGCAGCCGAGGAAGAGGCAGGCGCAGAGCTCCTTGCCAATGCCACCCAGCAAGCGCAGGGCTCTGGCAGACGACATGGGGGTGTGAGGGGGGATCAGACAGGGGTGAGATGGAGATGGGGGGACTGGGGGGTGGGAGGGGAGGGGGGTGGATTGGTTGGGGGGGGTTGAGGGGGTGGGTGGGAGGCGGGTGGGGGGTAGGGAGGGTTTAGAGCAGCTTTGTTGGGACCTTTTCTGTTGTCTTTTCCATTAAAAGCTCTTTCTGCAGAACCACTCCGTGCCTATGTGGGATGGGGAGGGAGCGCAGGGGGCACCGGGAAACAGCCCCCAAGAGGTGCAAAAGCCCCGCCGAGCCCCAGATCCGAGCCGTCGAGCCCCGAGGGGAACCCAGCCACCCCCAGGCCCGAGTCACCACCAGCGGGGCAGCAATGGTGGGAGGGGGAACAGGAACAGGAACGACTCCCCTGTCCCCTGCCCCAGGGGAAGCAGCCCTTCGGTGGGGAAGCCAGGACAGACAGGTCCCTGCAGGACTCACGGACACGGCCCCACGCAGAAAGCAGCACGCAGCCCCTGGGACAAGGAGAGACCTTGGGGGCCGGGGGGGACACGGACACACACGACAACAAGGGCTGCAAGGCCTTCGTCTTGAACCCCACCAGCGTCCCCTCCAGCGGGGACAGGGCTCGCTGCAAAGCCCTTCAAAGCCTCAAGACCATCACGGCCTTCCTCGGGTCCCACTGACCTCAGCCCCGCAGCCCAGCTTTGCCTCACCGACACAGCAAATTAACCCCAAATCACCCCAAGAATGGCGAGGGAGGGAGCTGTGGGCCAGGCAGGGACCCTCCTCCCCTTGTCTGCCTGCACCCATTTACACCCATTTACCAGCAAAACTCTCCCTGCAGGATGCAATTTGGTGGGAGCAAGATTTGTGGGTATGTCTGCACCCAAAACGCAGCAGTACGTGGCACCCTTTAACTGGTGTTCTTCCCAAGCCCATTCACCTTTGCAGAAAAAGGGATTGTCATCCTGCACATGGCACAAAGCAGGACACACGCAGCCCATGGTGGCTGAGAGGGTTATAAGGGAATAAAGGCACTGAGCTGGTAAATTCAGCCACCAGCACTTGAAATCAGACAGTGAGTCCCAACTCAAGAAGCGCTCGCTCTCCTCCCTGCCATCACGCCTCACCATCGAGCTATTCAAGCCGTGCCATTGTACCAGCTGTCTCAAGGGTGGCCCACAGCATCTGCCCAGCTTCGGCAGGCACCAAGGCCAACCCTTACGCTTCCCCTGCCTGACCCTCCGACTCGGCTCCAGCCCTTCTGGGGCAGCCCGTGCAATTTGCCATGAGCTGCTGTTAACACTCACGGGCCCACTGACAGTACTGGATTTACTCCAGTTTATGTCAGGAACAGTGAGCTCACCCAGGACATTCGGATTCTTCCCATCCTCCCACCAACCTTATTCATAAACAGCGGTTGGGTTGGTTTTTTTTAAACATTACCGTGAAATGCAGCAAGAGGTCAGCAGACTGCATCATCACACAGACGGTCCAGGAGATGAGACGCGGTGAGCCGGGAGGACAGAGTCAGCCCCTTCCACCGTTCAGCCCCTGGAAACACTTTGAGACAACCAGAGGGTCGGGCTGCTCCAGTACAGCTCTCTCACTCCTGGCTCTGGAGCCTTCATCTCACATTCCCCACATCCCTTCAGCCTTTCTAATCACAGGCTTTAGGGTCCCTACATACGTCCGTGAGCAAATATTGATTTGCCTGCACTGCCTACAGATCATAATCTAACTCCACGCACCTTAAAGAAGCTCAGCGCACACTCCACGTTCTTACAGCTGCTTTGATTGCAATTCAGTCTCTAGTACATTACCCTTATTTATAATGCCAGGGCTTCAGCGTGGTGCCTCGGGCACTCTAAAATTATTACAGGGCCCTTTTGACTTGCAATTCCCTTCCATTCAATTCCATTTTTAGTTGTCAGCAGGGACTCCCATTGACCAGCGGTGGAAGCCAACCGTGCGCAGGCAGACAGACGGCGCTACTGCATGTTAAGCCAATCCTATAGAAATTACTTGCACGCGGCTCAACGCGACGGGTCATCTCAGTTTCAATGAGAAACGCCGGGTCTGGAAGAGCAGGTGGCAGAGTGCTCCTGGGTGCAGCTTCCTTGGAGAGATGAGACATCCAGGCTTGGAGCAGCACCGGGGGTGCTCAGCTGCAGACCCTCGACAGTGCCATCCGTCCGGCTGATGCAGCCATCATTTAAAAAAAAACGGCGAAGGAAAGCGACTTTAACAATCAGAGTTCCGGTGAAATCAAACTTCAATTATTTACCAGATCTCACTTTTGCCGTCACCTAGCAGCAAACCAGTTTCCACGGCTGGTACAAAATATTCAAACCATCAAAATATTTAGACATACCATACAGAATGTATGGAAATATGCTATCAATTCCCCCCTTTCTGTTTGAGGCTACTAATTCTTTTAGTAGTCTCACTTGAACATAGCTTGTGTCACAGTTGCGCACAGCGTTCTTTATCTCCTTCCTTCCGTTCATTTATGCTAACATTAACAGGCTGTATTTAAGAGAAATGCTACTAACTTCTTTGACAAATCTTTAAGTTGACAGCTTACTTAGCTGTATTTAGGAATACATGAACTAATCTACAACCATGCTGTTTTAGAAGAAGGTACCTTTCATATTCCTGGGTAAAAAAAACATTATATACAAAGACATTCTATGTAAATTTTATTTAATGGATATATCCTTTCAGCATTTTTTTTTCAATATAATGACACCATTTCTTCAGCTAGAGAAAACAGTGAATTGCAGAACTACAAGAAATGGATTCCTGAGGATGACAGGGAGGTAAGTATTTTGTTGGCGAGTTATCGATGGGTTTATTTGCTTTTTTCTTATTTAATCTAGTGATGACTTTCCCCTTTGCCTGTTCTCAGCCAGGATTCACTCTAACAGCTGGTGACCAGGCAATCACATTCATTCAGTAAATTATCAAACACCAGAGGCCTTCGTTTGCATAGCCATGTTAATCTGGTGTTCACAGTACATCCTTCGGTTCACTTTTAATAAATAAATCCCACAAAGAAAATAGCAGAGGGGAAGGAAGGTTGCTGTGCTGCTTTCCAAAGCAAGCAGTAGCTCAGGCAGCCTCAGAAGGGATGGTTCTGCCCACTCTACTGAACAGAACAGCATCCTCCTCTGTGAGCACTACTGCTGCTTTCACGAATAGGCCCTCTGAAATAAGGTGCTCAGTCTAAGGGTGAAGAATCAAGCCCCAAATCAGTTAACTGCTGGGCCAGTTCCTGGCTTTGCATTTCCCATGACAGTCAAAAGGAAAATGCATTCCTGCACTCTAGAGACAACGTTTTTGATTTTCAGGCAAACTTTTTTCTCCTGTACCACCAGACCCTGCAGCCTGATGCATGGTTAGACTTTTTCTAACCTTGACACATCACTGCTATTGCAAAAGCTCCAACAAATTCCTTTTGCTCTCTGTTCAAGGAAAGTTTCACCAATCTCCAGGAGAAAACAGCAGCCCCAGTTTAAATCCAGCCTGCGCTTTCTCTGTGTAGACAGTATGAAAGAAAAAACAAGAGGTGAAATGTAAGCCAAAGTACCG
The DNA here is from genome assembly GCF_964188355.1 of Buteo buteo. Taxonomy (NCBI): domain Eukaryota; kingdom Metazoa; phylum Chordata; class Aves; order Accipitriformes; family Accipitridae; genus Buteo; species Buteo buteo. Next base: position 432,955 of record NW_027439225.1, on the reverse strand, counting down.
CTGCTTTCCTAACCGACTAAAAGCACGAAGACCTCATCCTTGAAACAACACAGTAAATGACCCTGTGACAACAAGCACAATCCCACAGAGGTCACCAGATGCAGAAACACATCCTTCTTTCTCCAGCACCTTTTCCCTTGGCCCCCCCCTCCAAACACCGCTCGTGCGGGCTCCAGCTGTCTCCTACCTCGGAAGCACCTTCTGCCACAGCAGCAATGTTCTTCTGCAGAGTTCGACACCTCCGTCACCCCAACCTTAATCACAGGATGAATAAAGGGCCTGACAAAGTCTACAAGGGGTCCATCTTTCTCAGCCTTGTCCTCTTTTTTTAAGCTGCGGGGCTCTTGTCTGAATGACATTTTTCTAAGTACAGCTGGTAGATGAGTGTTGGAAATCGGTGCCAGGAGCTGGGGCTGGAAGAGAAGACAGGATTTTTGAGCTGGAAGGCGCGGGAGCCTGGGAGGGGGCAGAAGAGGGGCTCTGCAGCAGGGCGAGGGGCTCTGCAGTGAGGGGCTGCCAAACAGGGCGAGGCGCAAAGACGCCTGCGATGATGACTCGCTGGGCAAGTCTGTATTAGCGACTATAGTCTCCGTTATCGCTCCCCTTCCACCTTCTGGAAGGAGCGGGGCGGGAAGATTCTCCCTGTGGGAAGCAGTCTGGGACAGGACGTGGGGGACACGTGGGGTTTGCGGAAGGGCTCTGAGCGAGCAGCAGAGGCTGCCGAGGCAGTGGTGCATCAGGAGCTCGGGGCAACAGGGGCAAGGCCTTTCCCTCCGTGCTGTGCCCCCACACTTACATCTGGACACCTGTGGCCAGGGCTACACTTGGGGCTGGAGTACGCAGGCAGGAGCCCTGCTGCCAGCTCACCCCCTGCTTACACACCTACCCCACGCACAGCACTGCTGCCTCCTTCTCCTGACCAAGGAAGCAACAGCCATAAGCTACCTCTCCAGCACGTGCAAGCAGGCCAGTACACTTTCAAACGCGTTTCCTCTAAAAACATCCCAGACAAAACAGATGCCAAGAGCGACAGTGTCATTCTCTGCCTCCAAAGAAGCGGGGTACTGCTGAGACTGTCCACTGCACACAGAGAGAGCGCTTTCCACCAGCCGTACCAACACACCCTCACCAGGTATTGCCTGTTGATTAATTACTTGCACTAGCTGATCTTCCCCACGTCGACTTTCGGAATGTTGGGCCATTATGGGACTTGGATTCCTCCCAGTACGAGGCAACAGCATCTTTTTAAAGAAATAAAAATAGCACTGCTAAATGGGTACAACTACCTCTCATATTACTAGAGTTACCACAGAACGCATCGTTGGTAGAATTCCACTCCGTCTGGGTGACTTACTCTCTCGATGATTTTTTGAGCCCTTACATCTTATCAGTTTACTGAAAAGGCAGGGGTTTTTTTGGACAAAAGTCCAAATAAAATACTTCGCAGTCCATGTAATTCTCGGCCTTCCTATGTTCCTATAGGTCTCCTTCTCTAAAGCGGATAAATAAATCATGTGTTTGGTTTTCAAGTAATGCTATCAAATGCCAGACAGACATCATCTAACCCAAGAACCCATTAACTGACCCAAGCTTTGCTCCCCACGAGACCAAATGTTTTAACACACTCAAGATTTAAATGCATTTTATCAAAACTGGAACATACATACCTATGTATATATCTCATCCCTTCTGCTCTGAACAGCACCAGGGAAAAACGGAAAAAAATTAATTCCAATAATTTACTCCTGAGCTGTCTTGTGGCTCAACAGTCTGATTCACAGGTCAAAGAAACTCGCAACGAAATAGCAGCAGAGCTACTTTCATTCTCCGTTTCCCAAGAAAGAGTATTGCAGTTATGTTTGCCAATATTCACCGTTTACACCCATTAACCAAACTTCCCTACTATTTATAACTTCTTGGGGTACGATTTCATCGCTTTTACACATATGCCCCTCTGCCTCGCACTACAACCATGGATCCTACTTGAGGTTGCTCACCGAGTACAGTACGATTTCACCTTAGTACACTTAGAAATATCTTTGTGAATGATATTTCACAGCATGCTCTTGCATGTCCCCTTCAGTTAGTAAACCATCATGGATACGCACTACGTATCTGTATTCCTAAAGTTGTCCTGTTTCTGTAAAACTGATCTTAAGTCAAGCTGTTATGCAGCTGTTCCATAATTAAATTGCATACCATAAAAGCTGACGTAGAAAGCATTACCACGTTGCAGAAGGTAAATATTCATAGATTAAGCTTGTTCTCTTTAGCTTGAAGAACTAGGCAAATTAGAGATCAGAACTTCTAAAATTAATCAAAACCTTGGCAGATGTATTAACAAAAATAAAGCTCAGTGTTTTAAAGAAAATAAAAAGAGTCTGCTTTAGTTCAAGCTCTGCTAAAATTACCTGATGGATAGGTGCCTAACGTGCATCCTGTGCCAGACACTCTGTAGGCACAGAGACCTTTCTTATACACTTTCTTAATTACCTGCATTGCTTATCAATACTCACTCGTTCATATAGGCATAGTCATTTAAACCAACTTATCTTAGTAGGGCTATTTTCATCACAGCTTGCTTTGAATACCGTCTCATTTTGGCAACATCAACTGGTCAATCCATAGGTATACATCGGATTCCCACAGGTACCCACACATACAGAATCTGGCACTTGTGAGACAAGGCCTGTGCAAAGGCTAACGAGGTGGGTAAAACAGTCTCATTTGGTGCATCCAGGATGGGTGCTGCATCCTCTATCCACAGCGTGGACAAACACAGGACTAAGATGCACGCGATACAGTGAATTTACTGGGTGAGAAGGGAGAAAGCGGAAGAGGATTTGCCTTCTGAAACTGGACAGTACTCTTCTCAAGAGCAAGAGCTGCCGCTTCTATTAACTGTTTTCAGAAATCTGCAGCTAAGAGGACTCCTTTGAGCTGAGTACTTAACAGTCCTTCTCCACTTGTATATACTTGACAAATACAAGTGTATTGCCCCTTAGGGTGTGTTTTGGCTTGATGGGGGTTTTGTTTGTTTCTCCAGAAGAAATTACCAGGAAGTAGTAAATGTCAGCAGCTCTTCAAGTATGCTTGTGTGTTTCTGCATGGTTTGTAGCCCTGCCTCCAAAGGAAAAACACAGGCACACAGTTTAGCATTGAAAATACTTCACACTGTACTGATGGCTTTTTTTCTTCTGAATCTCAGTTTGTAATTGTTGGAAGCAAGTCTTCTAGTCATAAACTTAGGTGAGCTATTGGAAAAACCTGCTGTATATTATCTTTATACTGCTATCCACCAGCATGGAACTTACTGTCCTGTAACTACACACCTCACATTATAAAATACATATGCATGTGTTCATTTCAAATGATCAGTTATTTATGTCATAGCTGAAGAAACATACCTCAATGTGAGAAAACAAGTATACACCTACTCACTCAACTGCAAGTTGTAAGCTTCACTGCAACACACCTTAGAGTTTTAGTTTCTTTCCAGAGGTGAAGATGACAACAGAAAGGCTAGACTCCAATGCTGTTTTCACCTACCCTGAATGTTATTTCAAGTTATTGCTCTGTGATTAATACAAAGATTACACAGTGATATGGCTTGAAAGGCTGACCATCTTTCACGCACTCTGCAGAGTGGGAGGTTTTGTACATGAATGACAGAGAAATGGGAATCAGCACAGGTAGATCAGTGATTTGTCTGTCACACGTACAACAAAGTGTTAAGAGGTTAACTTGCAATTTGTTTCATTTTTATCCTTACATCTCCACCACTGGTAAGCCAGTTGGGTGAGATCCTTCATTTCTGTAATTCCAACTGGTTTACACTGTACTCAAAATTTCCATCTCTAAACATGGGCCCACTCAAAACAAACAACTGATTTCAGGTTTTAAAAACACTTTTTTAGTTTTAAAACATCTCTAAGTTTTACAGCAGTCCAGTTGTATGTGCAACTCCAAAACATCCCTCGCCTGTAAATCCACCAGTCTGATGCTCATTTACATCATAGGTCTTTCACCGAGCGCAATGTTCCTGAGGTGGGTACAATGCGATATGTGCCAGTGTAGACTCTTTTCCATTACCAGGGAAGGTAAAAAGATGCTTTAATATCACTGAAAATTCAGGCTGGATGGAAAAACACACAAGTAGAAAATGCTGATTTCAAAAATGCCAAGGCACATCCTTTCACTGCCCACATGGAAAAAACCCATAGACCAGGTATGGCTATGGAGATCTCTTCCTCCACCCCACTATTGCCTAAAAGGACAACGGGCAGATTTTTCACACTGCTTGGGACCCACAAAGATCTATAATTTGCTATTATATTTCTGCATGCAGCCTCTGCATCATGCGGGAGCAAAGAAATGCTCCTGCTGCCTTGCAGCCCTGCCACTCCACAACTCCCAGGACACCTCAGAGCTCTGCACATCCACATCGGTTCTCCTTGGGTGGACATTCCCAGAGGAATTATGCTGCTGTGAGCACGCAAAGCCGCGTAATCCAAGCCACTTGAAGGAGACACAAAACAATTGTACATTTTCTCCTTTATAAACAGTCCCTCTGGACACAGAAGTCACAGACTCTCTCTGCTCGGCAGCACGTGGGATAACTGCGCATCAGTCACATCCTACATTTTCTCCGTGTTGTTCCTTTCTTTTGCAGCACTTGCAGATATCCACTGGGGAATATGGTAATCCCAAAACACTGCTGCCTCCACGCTACACGGTTTCACCAGTCAACATTAGCTGTGTTCATGCATGATAAAGTACTGGCTTATTTGTACAGGAAGGAAAGACAAATTAGGAAGTTTGTGTACTAACATTTTACCTGCCCTGGCTTTGATACACCACACCCTGTCCTGTTCTAGAACCACGGTACCAAAAAAAATCCATGCAAAAATGACACGTACTCTCTGCTTCTAGTCTGCTTGCTTTTCCCCACCATCAAATCCCTTCTCAGGGATATGAGAAGACAAGCAGTGTAGAGAGCACCTGGAAGGTTACCTTGCTGCTTTTCCAGCAAATTATATGGCTGGCTGCCTCTGCAAAACATTTGGGGAGCTGCATCAACATGCAAGCAACCTCAAAAGTGGGAGGGAATTTTTGACTGCTCTAATTGTCACTCTGTCCTCAAATTGAGACCTCCAGCACAGCAAAGACCTCTGACACCAAACAAAATCAGCAATGAACAACCACCAAGATGGTTTCCCACACAAACCACAGTCCTGCCCTTGGCAAACTGCAGGTAATTTGCTTAAGAGAAGAGATTTTCTTAAGCTGTCAACTGGGCAACAAAATTGCCATCAAGGAAAAAACAAATGCAACAGTATCTCCATGCAGATGTGAAAAAGAGAGCACCAGGTTGTCTCTAGGAGAAGAACCAAGAGAGACGCTATAGACTAGGTTCATTCAGTAAAATCAGATAACAGCACCTGACTTCTCCTTTATCAGTCTGATACGCACCTACTTACTCCTAACTTACAGTGGACAGAGTAAATATGGTTTAAGAATTACTTGTTCTCAAATTTCACTTATATTCTTAAAAGTACAGGACTTCGGGCATAAATCTGCCACACAGGACATGACTGTTTCCCCTCTGCATTCAATCTAAAAGCAGCCTTTCTTGAAACGATCATAAATTACACACTGACATTTGGCAGCTTTTGTTAAAAACAGAAACCTACCACAGCCTCATCACAGCTCTCTATTGCCATCTCCCCATTTCTGTAGCTAAACATACCCAGTGTGGCAAAGCAGCTGCATCATTTACTGTTCATTAAGAGGTAGAAATGATGCAGTAGGTGCATGTCAAGTTTTGTCCATTACTTCACAATTACTTGTTCTGAATATTTAACCCACATTTTGGGAGGTGGAATGAGAACCATTTATCTAAATCAGAATGATTCACCTGAGGAATATTTTCCCCTCCTGCACCTCTTTCATACCCCCCCCCCTCGCAAACCTCATAAACTATTACATTCTCCTGCATCACCTTATTAGTACTCATCTATTAATAGCAGACTCCACAGACTCCTCACTCCTCAATTAATATTGCTTAGCCAAACATCCCATGCTTGAAAGGGCTCAGGATGACTACGGAAACCTCTCTGTTGCAGGAACTAACAACCTTGAAAGATACCTTAACGAGGACAAGAAGATCTCCTCAAGTTTATTAAAAAAAAAAATAAATTATGCTAACTCGTCCAAATGCTTGCATGAATTTGGACCAGTTTCTGTCAACCTTCCCCTTGTTCTTGTGTGCCTAGGAGTCACTCTTAGATTTTAACCCAGCCACCTTTGCACACAGGATTTGTTCAGAATTGTAAGTTTCCATTAAAATGCAGAAAAACCTTGAAAGCTAAAGTTATTTCCATCTTCCATACAGACCGGTACGCTTGTAGAAAAAGCTCCACTGTCCAGAAGGCTGTTGACCACAGCCTTCGTTTGCAGCTTGAACTACAGCCAACCCAGACCACTGAAGGTGAGGACAAACACTCTCAATTTGACTCACAACATCATAAAAAGTCAGGGTAGTAAGTCAAGCACATGCCAGATAATTTACTTTTTACATATATGACTTCATTCTCCACAAGGGTGAACCAGCTCAGCAGCAATCTCTTACTAGTGGCAAAATACAAGACTAACACATAGCAGTAGGTATCTTGCAAGTGCCACCAAAATGGGAAACGCAAATATAGGCAACTTGCTGCATACAACTGATCACAGACTCTGGCATCTGAATAACAGGAAGGTGAGCTGGAAGCTCTATGTGTTACACCACCCGCACAATTCTCCCACCAACAGGGCTCCTCTCCTGCCTGAGAACAGTAAATTGACACTGGGCTACAGCAAAACTATTGCCAACAATTGAAATGAGAGAAGGTTGTGGTATTTAATTAGGAATTTTTAAAAATGCCATCCATTTAATATAAACTGACAGGACTTCATTCTTTCTGTCTCAGTGTTGTTCATTGAACCCTTCTTTGCTTTCTTGAATAATAGCCATGAATTTTGGGAAGGGTGCAGAGAGGATTACTTGAAGTATAGTGAGGGCTGTGTCCTGTGCCAGAAGCTTTAACAAAAAAAAATAAAAACAAAAAAGAAAAGAGAACTGTGGCAAATGGAAAGAATGACAACTTCAAATCTGCAAGCGCACAAGTGATCAACAAATGCTGGTTGATAGCCTAACGTGGTGAGTAAAGCAATCACAGTACGCCTGCTTCTGCCATGACAAGGGCCAAATGAGAGAACAACCATCAGCCAGGTGTCATGGGCAAGCCATCACTTCTGCACAAAATTAAAGTACAATGGAAACAGGCTGAAGAAAGAGAAATACACAGAATGACAGTGTGGAAAGATGCCCCTCTGCCTTACTTCAGAAGTTCATCTAGAGGAAGTGAAGGAAGAAAACAACAGCTATTCTACTTGCTGCTGCATGAGTGCCTGAACTGGCATGATAACATCTTCCTCCACCCAGGTGTGCTAGAAAGGGAATGCTGCACGCATCAGTTACTGAATGAAATTAAATAGATGCAAGTCATAAGTTCATAAACTGATCTCTAAATCACTGCTATTTTGTGGATAGGCAAGGTCAGAGTCTCCATCCCTGTATTTCGTTTCATCTACAGGCTTGGAGTCCATTTGACTCTCACTTAAAGTTACTCCCGATTTCACTCCTCAACTGAACAACGGGGAAACAAAAACCGACTTCTTGCATCCCTAGCCCCATGGTTACTTGCAACAAATGGTAAAAGGATGGTCACAGTGCATGTTTTTAGGGTTTTATCTGCCATTTGACAACACTTCCAGTTACCCACTGGCCAGATAAACACTAACATTAGACACTGCGTAGAGGTCTGGCTTATCAGAGCTATCGCTCCTCTGTCATTGGGTCTTCTTGTCCACAGCTTTTGTAGAGCCACAGCAAAACAGCCCTCTTCTCTCCCGTTGCATATACATAATGGGCAGCTACACTCATCAGCTAGTCACAGACCTGTGGCACATGAAAGAGGAGCTGGGCATGACCTTCAGCATCAAAATCACCCGCCTCCATGCTCAGAGCAGTGTGGCAGCCCGCCGCCCTCAGTGAGGAGCGAGGCTCTGCAAGCCAACACAGAGAGAGGGGAATGTGCTGCCTCCTATCATGGACACTACCCTCACACCGTCATCAGTTTTAATTGTGATTCTCCTGTAGCAGCATGAACTACTCCTATCAAAGAGGTAATGACAACAACAAAACTTTTGAAACCAGCTTCCTGGATTCTACATGAGAGTGAAAAATACGTGCTTTCCTCCAAACGATGCTGCTTGGTTTTTTCTTCCTCCTCCTTTTTTCCCCCTTTTTGCTTAGTATTCAGCTGTGGGTTTTGCATCTCCTCAGAGATGAGCACAACATAGCGGGTTCCTCACTGGACCTGTTCATGACAAACTTCACTGCCAGTTTCTAATGCTTCTTCTAGCAGCTAAGTTTTGTCCCTCACTATGGTTTCAGGCTTCCCACCTGGCCGAGTTGTTGCACTGTGTTCATCAGTCTCAACCTACCATATTGCCCTGGAAGGAGCAAAATTCCCACTTGCTGACACTAGAGAGGAAACTTGCAGTCTGTGACAGGCCACAAATCCTCCTCTCCTATCAGGGTAAAAAAAAAGCAGGTACTTGGTACCACACGCCCTGCTTTTCCAACATAGGCCACCTTTTTCAGGCTTCTCACAGACAGAGCACTTGAAGAAGGAAGACAATCCGGGGCTGAGTTATCCTGCAGGACCACCAGCATCTCTCAGCAGGATCCTGGCCTGACATTCATGAAATGGGCCAGGGCTCTCCCTACCTACACATGCACACACACAGAAAACCATCCATCTACTCTCATGCCTCATTCTCCTTTCCATGGCATTCCCATTTCTGCTGTCACAAACTAGGTATCCCAACGAGAGTGTTGCAAGGAAGGTCCTTGGCAAAGCTGGTTCCTTACACGACTGTTTGGTAAGGACTATGACAAACCACTAAACAGGCATGTAAAAACCACAAAGCACATGATTCTGAAAATCATGCCTTACCATTTTTCTATGCATTTTTTTCATGCTGCTTTGCAGTGTACATTTTCCTATTGTGTTTTAACAGCGAGATTGATTTAATTGGCAATTGTTTATCTAATATTGCTAGTCTCCTACGTTATTACTATTTTTACAGGCATCAAAAAATTCTGATGAAAATGTTTTAAAGTTGAAAGAACACCCACAATAGAAGAAAGTTCCAAAATCACCTGAGAAATTTCCAAGGTTTACTTTCTTCCTCAGAAATACAACAAAATAATTATGATTTTCATTGCAGTTTCATTTAACTGAAGTCTGTTTTCCACCTTGTGAAATGGGAAATAAATACACTGTTATTCTCAGTGTTAACATACTACTTCCAATTAGCTGTACCTTTATATTAACTTTAGCTACGAGACATTTACTTGCATGCTTCTAAATATACAGTTGGGTTATTTCATTTTATAATCCAGGCTGCCTGGAAACTACAGAGCCAGAATTTTTTTTTCTTTTTTTTTCCCGTAAAGAAGAGTTTCATTTTAAGAATATATGACCAAGAAGAATAAAGCTGAGAAGAAGAAATTTCAGGAAATGGGTATAAAATGAACTCAGCGATCCTCTCTCAACTCTCCATTGGTTCTATTGAGACGATCTTCTCAAAGCCGCTTTGCAGGCTAAGTTGGCCATATGTCCACACTGCCTAGGCTGCAGCAAGGCACCAGCCTTTGTTCGACAAGCAGCAACGCTTTGAAAATAGTGGGCTTTTGACGCACTTTCCAGTCGGCACTCATATGTAGTTTGGATGCATCTTCTGGACGCAAGCCACCTGAAGCATCACTAGTCAACGCACACCTGGAGAAGAGGCATAGCCCAAACCACTGTAGTTACATGGCCAGGTCAGCACGATGCTATAGCCAGTGTGACCCAGAAAACTAGATGCAACGATGCCTCACTGTGACCAGTCATGATGTCATCTCAACACGGGCACCAAGCAAGGAGGTTGCTGATCAGGTAACTGCCACTGGGCTTCACAAGACTAAACTAACACCTGGGTCTTGACTGCTTACAAGCTCGGGACAGACAAAAGCCCTAAAACACGCAGAAATCGTAGACTTGATCAGCGACACTAGCATAAATGGAATGCTTATGGCAGTCATCCCAGGAAAATGCTAAGTGCCACACAAATGGACACTATCCTCCAGTAGATGCTACGCAACAGGGAACCTGTGGACATGCCCAGCCCAGCCAAGGATGGCCTTCTGTCAGAAAGCAACTGTTAGTTTCATCACTAAGTCGAGGACAAGCCAGATGGCTGTAGTTTCACACACCTGCACGCTCCAGTGCTGACACTGAACAGGCTGGTGCCAAGCGAGGAAGGCCACAAGGTAATGCGAGTTTAGTGCAGGCAGAGGATGATGACCACCACCCTCTCTCTCCTCCTGGACTGGGCAGCTCATCCCAGACCTGGCACTACTCCAGGCTTTCTGCCAGCTCATTTACCCACAGCCCAGTCCTGCAAATCCAGTCCTGCCAAGGGATGCTGGTGTCACTCTGCCAGAAACAGCCTGGGGTGACAGGCCTTGGTTCAGTAAGAATCGCAAAAAAAAACCAAACCCAAAAACAACAACAAAAACAAAATCACACAAAATCCCACACACAACATAAAACTGGCACAGGAGCTAGACCCCCCCTGCATGTGAACCAGCTGGTTATCCATGGCCACGAGGAGGTCACCGCAGGTCACCTCAGCTCTCTTACCTGCAGCTCTGGCTGTCCCTCACAAAACAGCTGAACCCCTCCTGCCTTTCCTGTCCTGCTAGTAACATCCCACTGAAAAACAATCCCTCCGTGGTCACCAGAGAACAGCCAAGGAGGACACGGGGCAGAGCCACTTACAAAGGGAACAGTGAGGTGGCCCTGGGGTCCGCATGGTTACAGAGAAGTCAAGTATGGCACAAATGCTCTCCAAGACTAGGCAGACCGTAGTCAGGTGCTGTGGAATAGCAAGGATCCCTCGCAGCACTCAGCCTTTCTGTACCGGGGATGTCAAACAGCATGAACACGGGTGCAGTTGTCTAGCCAGAGCTACAGCCATGGGGACTTACTCTACAAATTGCGCATACCTGGCCCTCAAAAGCCAGCATTTTGTCTGAGAGTTCAACAAAGCCAGTGTTTATCTCAATGTGGTCACATAGCAAACCTGTTTCTTTCACCTCCTCTCCAGAAAATATCTCCTGTTCAAAAAAAACCCAAAACCACAGATGCTCGCTGTTCATGCTACCCATCTGAAATTTTGAGTCAAGTTAGCTTTTGGTGCTTTGTTGCTATCACCAGAGTCCTTGAAATTCCCACAGAAGTATGAAGGCCCTCAGAAGAGAACAGAGAACTGGTTGATTGATTACCTTGCTCTCCATCTGAATTGCACTCCATTAGCTAACGCCATTCAGCTTGTGACATCTTAGTTGCCTTAGGCATATACTGGTACAGCCCTGCTAAAGGCAGGTACTCTGATAAAACTGCAGGGATAAAACTGGCAGAGAATCTGCTCTCACATCTGAGGCCATGCCTGGGCCAACAAAACCAAACAAAAATAGAGAAGTTTAGAAGCCAGCTACTGAAAGTATTGAACAGGTAGTTCCCAAGAAAGTGTCTGTGGACAGGAGGAGTGTCACTAAGATGACTTCACCTTTGACAAGACAAAGGAAAAGTATAATCACATTTTGCACATCAATAGACACACAAATTCAGCAACTGAAAGATTAATGAGAGAACGGGCTTATTTGCTTTCCTATCACTTTGTCTTATCTCAGGGCTGGAGGAAATACACTAGAAAATTGCCCAGGTAGTATTTTAGGCCAAGTTCTCTGTTGACATCAACATTAGTAGAGAGTACTGGTTAAAAAGAGATGCCACCTTAGTCCAGTATCTCTGCAAAGATCAACATTTAAGCAGTATTTTTTAAGACCTAGAGAAAGCTCAGCAGGACCCCCAGAAATGCTTCTGCAGAAGCAACAAGCAGCAACCTCTGCGACCAGGCTTCGATTCAAAACAGATCAAAGCATTTGGCTGACCCTGGAAATGAACTAATGCTTTCTAAGGCTACAGATAATCTCACTAAGACCATTACCCAACTCACAATGAACTGATAAAAACGTTTTCACTGCTTCTCTATGGAAGTTGTCTCTGTCATTTGCACTTCCCCTCCCTCCTTAGAGGAAACTCCTTCAGACAAATTTAGATTACACTTGCGGACCTGTATTAGTATCTGGTCACATGAGTTTCTTCTTTCCTATCATCTGAGCTGTGAACTCAGCGCCACTTTTTTTCCAGGACTGGGAGATGAAGCTTGCCTTTTAAGAAACCTCTCTATGGAACACTCAACTCACAAAACACTCCGTTTACAGAGGAAAAAAAAGTTAAAATATGTTATCCTGGTTTGTCTCAAACACAGATGGGGAAACGCTCCAGAGAAAAATCCCAGCTGTCAATCTGCACCGCAGACCTCTACTTCATACTGATGTTAGAGGGAGTTCCACCCAGCAGATGTGTGCAGACAATGCAACAAAAATCTGCAATGCAGACAACAGATCCGCAATGCAGATCAGACGCTAGGATTTTACTCACAGGGTGATAATTCAGCTTCGCTGTTCCCACTACAGAATCACAGAGAAATGCTGAGGCTGGAGGGGGCCTCTGGAGATCATCTACTCCAACCCCCTTGCTCAAAGCAGCGTCAGCGACAGCAGGTTGCCCAGGACTCTGTCCCATCATGTTCTGAATATCTCCAAGGATGGAGATTCCACAACTTCTCTGGACAACCTCTGCCAGTGTCTGGCTACCCCTCCCAGTAAAAAAAAACCCAAAGCCAAAAAAAATCCAACCCAAAAACCATTTCAGAAAAAAAAAAAAAAGAGCTGCTTCTTATGTTTGAATGGTATTTCCTGAATTTCCATTTTTGCCCTCCGCCTCTTGTCCTGTCACTGGGCACTACGGCGAAGAGCCTGGCCCCATCTTGTGTGCTCCCTTCCGTCAGGTATTTACATTGATAAGCTTCCCCCAAGCCTTCTCACCTCCAGGCTGAGCAGTCCCAGCTCTCCTGGCCTCCCCTTCTATGTCAGATGCTCCAGTCTCGTCATCTTCTTCATGATCCTTTGCTGGACTCTTTCCAGTATGCCCCTGTCTCTCTTGCACTGCGGAATCCAGAACTGGACCCAGCGCTCCACATGTGGCCTCACCAGTGCTGAGCAGAGCGGAAGATGGACCTGCTGGTGACGCTCTTCCTAATGCCACCCAGGATGCTGTTGGCTGCCGCCCTTGCTGCAAGGTCACGTTGCCGGCTCATGGTCTAAGTTGTTGTCCACCAGGACCCCAAGCTTCTTCTCAGCAAAGCTGCTTTCCAGTCAGTCAGCCCCCAGCACATACTGGGGCATGGGGTTTTTCCCTGCCGCGGAGCAGGACTTTGTGCCTCCCCTTGCTGAACTGCATGAGGTTCCTGTCAGCCCAGTTCTCCAGCCTGTGGAGGTCCCTCTGGATGGCAACACACCCACCAGGTCTACCAACCACAGCCCCTCTTTTGGGGGCGGGGGGGTGTTCATCTACAAACTTGCTGAGGGTGCGCTGTGCCCCATCATCCAGGTCATTCATGTTAAACAGCACAAACCACAGTTGTGTAGGCCATAACACAGCCATGCTGGGGCACGGGCGACCGGGGCGGAAACCGATCTGTGTAAAATAGATTGAATCAGTTTCTGCTATTATAAAATTTTCACTCATTATTGTACCGCTGCTTCAAAAAGAATGACATATAGAAGATGACAAATCTGAGTTTAACCTCAATTCAGAAAAAAGTGAAATGAGTTTGGAAAAAAGAGAGCAACACGGCTGATATTCTGCTGCAGCACAAAACTAAGGAGCCTGTATTCTGTTGATACCAAACAGCAGCTTCTGTAAGAAATTAAGACAGTTTTGCTAGCAGAAGAGCTGATGTATCAGGATAACACAATTATTTATATGACATAATGAATTAGAAAGCAGAAAAGCACTAAGCACTTTTTTTTTTCTGAGAACTAATGCAATGAGCAAACACGCAAAGCCCAAGCAACACAAAGAAAACCTACGTGTCAGCTCATGGCTTGCCAACACCATCTTCAGGTGCTCAGAAAGTGCCTTGGCTACATTAGAATCAGCATTAAAGCAGTGGAGAAAAAAGGTCAACAGTTAAAGGCCATACTGATTCCAAGTCTGCAAGCTTCACAGAGTTTTTGTGAAAGCCAGTGGGCACTCCACAGACGGGAATTTGCTGTATCTAGCCCAGGCCACTTTGACTAACACATCATTCAACAGCATCGCTCATGATTCAGCAAAAACACTCTGCCAAGTTTAGCAGATTTCTAACATTAATCAACACAGAGGCACGTTTCAGTGCACGAGCACTTTGAAATACCAAGCCACACGCTCACCTGCAGTAAATCAGTAGAACTCCACAGAAGTCAACTGAGTTTTATGCCAATTTACACCAATTTTGGCCCACCCCATTTACACTACTACACTCTCTCATTCTTTTACTCAAGTACTGCAGGCATTGCAGGTAATCACATTAGAAGCAACTTTAAAACTATTTAGGAAGTGAAGAAACTCTCACAAGGAGCTACAGTGCCAGAAGAGGAATCCAACTTTCTCAACATCTTCAGAATGAATCTGAGTATTACTTTATCATGAGTAATACTGTTTGGAAGTAGGGCAGGCTTAATTGTAACTGCTACAAGCAGCCGGAAGGATAACAAGCATCTTTTTGATTCAGGAGCAGATACTACTGGTGACAATTACATGACAAAAATCAGTCTTGAGGTTCCAAGTACTGGAAAGAGAAATGTTACCTTCTTCTTAGAAACTCCAACTACAGATGCTCACGCTGATCTAAATGCTGCTTGCGCACATCATTTAAGAGGAAGCAAAAGAAGCTTCTGAGAGTTTTCCTTTTTACAAGAAATGCTCGTCAGTAGCTCTCATTTACAAGAAATACAACTTCAGGTCTAGCCCTTTCTCAGCTGAGCTGAGAGAAAATTTGCTCTGACAAGGAACTGCAAGAGCTCACATGAAAGCAGAGACAGATCAAAGCTACAGACATAACAGAAGGAAGCCCTGGGCACAAATGGGGACCCAAAGCCCACATTCCTGGGTCAATTGCCACACCTCAGAATAAAGGCCTTTCCACCAAAAGAAGATACAAGATTGCTCTTTGCCAGAGTACTGGTGCTGCACTGACAGCAAAGTTAAACTACAGGCCTGGTTTCAAAACAACCAGAGTCAATTTATAAAGTTTAGATCCATTTATAAAGTTCACGTGGAAACCAGCTAACACATGATAGCTTTAGCAGTCTTGCTGAGAACACTTCAGTAGATTCAGATCCAAAAATTATTACAACTACAAATAATTGTCCCAATCTGCAAACTACAGGCACAGCGGCTCTGACATCAGCATGTGCTGAGTACTCAGATGGATAGTGTGATAATTTCCAAATGAGACCTTTCTATTACATAAAAGAGTTTCCAGAAGTTGCCAGTTGGCAGCCTAACAGGCAAAAACCAGATAAAGAACAGCCATTAGCAAGTTAGGGGGGTAAGGGCTGTTGACAGTTCACGGCAGCTTACCTACACCTTGCTGTCTATCTGCAAAGGCACTGCTAGGCTGGGCTTTAGAATTTCTGGCAAAAGAATCTCCAGCAAAATACAGCAGTTACCAAAAATCATTCTGCATGGGGAGGCAAAGCAGACAAAACCTTCATCAGAAAGCACAGGGTCAAAAGAGAGATACACAGAGCAGGGGGTGCAAACAGGGGACTCCAAGCAACCCATAGCTGGTAGTCAGAGCATTCCTGGGGGAATCAACAATTCAATCCATTGGATGCATGACACCTGCAACAGGTATGGGGATTTCCAATGTGTCCCAGGTAAATGTTTAGCATAGATTCTCTCTTGGGTTTCGTCAAAAAAACAAATCTCAAATTGATCTTTCGATGCATAAATGGCTAGTGTTTTCCCAAGACGGAACACAGTTTTCTCTCCAGATCTGATTGTCATACTCAATTAACTGGAGCTAAGTATCCCTTTTTCCTCCTCCTTCAAAGCTCTTCACACTAAGAAGAAACGCAGGACCTTAGCAAAGATTAAGCTCTTATCCATCAGCCTTAAGATTATTTTGGGACATTGCATGACTGCTATTGTTGTTATTCCCTTCAAAATATTCCTGAACTCGTACTTGCAGGTTTTGTGGTCTCAAAACCAAACCAAATCTGTCCTTGATGGGATTGGATCTGGAGAATGTTTTACCACATCCTTTAGGAAAGCATCACAGTACAACCTACCACGTAACTTCATTGCCATCAGCCAGCCATTTAAAAGCAGATGAAACTGTATAGGAATTTCCTTTGGAGTGCCGCCTTTAATTTGCATAAGCAAGAAGCATTAAGAACTCAAAGCTTCAGCAATTCATCAAACACACTTAGCTCAGCTCATCACACTCTCTCTGACTGCCAAGACTAAGAAAGCCACTATCCCATTTTCTCATTGGCAATCAATTATACACCATGACAGCCTTAATTCAATAACAGCATGAGCAACTTATGGACCACAGGACATGCACAGACTGCCAGGAGAATAAATCTCTTCCAGAGCCCGCATTCCCCTCCCCCCAAGTGCCCTTCAAGGGCAAGCCGCAGGCTGGAGGAATAGGCCAGGTGGCCACCAGCCCCTTTCCAGGGCTATTCTGCCTGAAAACCCAGCTGCTCCTGCCCATTAGGTGACACGCCAGGACAGTCAGTTCACATCAGGAAACCCTCGACCTCTGCATGTGCACAGAAAGACCACGCTGGGCGTCACCACATGCCAAGAGGCCAGGGGGTCATGGCATAGAATTAACCCGAATAAGATATGTGGTCCCCTCCACCAGGGTGATTAGACACGA
The DNA here is from genome assembly GCF_964188355.1 of Buteo buteo. NCBI lineage: Eukaryota > Metazoa > Chordata > Aves > Accipitriformes > Accipitridae > Buteo > Buteo buteo. The sequence goes on along the minus strand of NW_027439225.1, from coordinate 415,951 downwards.
TTTATAGCATAACAGTAGTGACAAGAGTACCTTTCATTAGCAGCACTTCGAGTACTCAAAGCTGCAGCACAAGCTGTGACTGGTTTCTTAGGCACTTGTGCTTTACATCTTTCCTACCTTCCCCACAGCAACACATTCTCTGATCTGCTGTGTCTCCTGCTGCTCTGCTCTCCTTGGGCTTTTCCTCCAAAGGGCGCCCTGCCTGCTTGTGTGGTCACATATGGCGCCTCCTTCACAGCTACAGATGTGCTGATTACATAGAGAGGATGTTAGCACTGCTCAGCCAGACAGCAACTCTGGGAAGTCAGCTTCTCTCTCTCCTATCCATTCCTTCACTGGGACCCTTTCTTATCCTACCAGCAGTTTTCACAAAGCAGAGAGGAACTAAATACCTGTCCTGGTTTCAGCTGGGATAGAGTTAACTGTCTTCCTAGTAGCTATGTTTTGAGTTCAGTATGCAAAGAACCTTGATAACACTGATGTTTGCAGTTGTTGCTAAGTAGTGTTTAGACTATAGTCAAGGATTTTTCAGCTTCTCCTGCCCAGCCAGCGAGAAAGCTGGAGGGGCACAAGAAGTTGGCACAGGACACAGCCAGGGCACCTGACCCAAACTGGCCAACAGGGTATTCCATACCATGCGACGTCCCATCTACTATAGGAACTGGGGAGTGGCGGGGGGGAAATCGCTGCTCGGGGACTAGCTGGGTGTCGATGGGCGGGTGGTGAGCAATTGCACTGCGCATCATTTGTACATTCCAATCCTTTTGTTATTGCTGTTGTCATCTTATTAGTGTTATCATTATTAGTTTCTTCTTTTCTGTTCCATTAAACCGTTCTTATCTCAACCCACGAGTTTTACTTCTTGTTCCCGGTTTCCTCCCCCATCCCACTGGGGGGGGGTGTGTGTGAAGTGAGTGAGCGGCTGTGTGGTGCTTAGTTGCTGGCTGGGGTTAAACCACAACAATACCTTTGAGATGTCTACCATTCTGTTAAGCTACTGATCAAGTTCAGCTATGCTTAAGAACTTAACAGGAAGGCTGACTGAGAGATATACAGCAATTTCCTTTGGAAAAGGATAGCCGGTTTTCCTTAGGAAACCAGGCTAAAAATTATGTCAACAGGAATTGCAAGGCATCCCAGTTTCATATTAGTATGTAGAGGCTTTTAGTCGCTCATGGTGGAGACAACTAAACAGTGCATTATTAAACACTTCCTTATCAGAATAAAGGCTATCCTTACGTTAGTGCCTTTTCCTATATACAACTCCCTGCCCACATACAGTTTCTTCTGAAAACCTGCAAGGAAGACTGGGCTAGCAACTTCGGTAAGCCAAGCAACCAAGCACAGACCCGGGAACAGCCTTGTATACCCACAGGAGTGCTGCACGGACATTTGAGACTCACGTGGTTGGAGAGGTATACCACCATCCGGATTTAAAAATACGTTTGTCCTCTGTGTGTGGTGGGGGTACCGTAGTCCACGTCAAGGACTGGGGGTGATCTGCATGCTTACAAAGACAGACCTGGAAGCCTTGCACAGCTGCAAAACAAATGCTCAGAGTTTATTATGGTACCAGATTCACGTGACGTACGTCGGGCAGAGAAGCGTGGTCAAGGACAGGCATTGGGCAGTCCTCAAAGCAGGACTTCTTTACCACCAGGACTTTGTTTAGCCATGGAGCTTCAGCTCAAACTCTCATTCCCATTTTGGAAGGGGATTTCTTCCCTGCCTTTCCGAGGCACAGCTCTGTTAGGACACCCACAGTCCATCTGAATTTCTCAACTTGGGTCTTTTCATGTGTCTGATATTTACAGGGACAGAATCTCCGGCTTTGCTTGTCATCAATAATACATCTATCCTATGAAGAACAAGACGACTGGGACACCAAAAAAAAAACCCCAACCCGAAAGACAGAGAAGTCCATTTCTCTTTCAACTGCCTGAAAAAACACCCTCCTCCTGGACCCCTGTGCGTATACGCAAAGAGAGAGAGAATGCAGCCTTTGAACAGTAACTGACATAAATCTTTCTCCTCTGATCATTTGCCCTCTGACTCATAAATCTCAATCCACCAAGAAAATAGTGCACAGCTCTCACAAACCATGACATGCACCTAGAAGGGAGCCACAATTAAAAGAAGAGACAAGAGAGACAAATGATATGGCAGCCATTTCCTTAATGAACAGAACACTCTTCCCTTCTTATTCGTCATAATGACTACCAGTAAATAACAGGAAGAAGCAACAGGTTTGAATACAACGCCGATGAATTTAACTTTAATGCAAGTAAAGTGCCTTACAACAAGTCTAGATTGAAAAAGATGTTGAGAAGGGTGGTTTTCAGAGAGACTGCTTACATTTTAATGTTTAGCAAGACCTGAATCTGCAGTAGATGGGTACAAAAAACAATGAGAAAATGTCTTTTTCTTTTTTTTAACAAGTTAGGGCAAGTGAGAGTCATCTCTCATTTTTGTGTGTTCTTTAAAAAAAGAAGAAGAAAATCCAAATGAAAAAGGCAATAAACAAATACTGAGACCTGGCAGGGAAGGCGGGCTTTATTCTACCCCACGACTAGCCCTCGACTCCTGTTCTTCTGCGGTCATGGTCACAGCTCTCCCGCATAGCATCACCTCCCTCTCTGATTTTCAGACCTCACATACTAGCTTAGGGAGCTACAGCCAAGCTTCGGTGCTGCCCAGAGAGTGTCAAAACGTGAGAGGTGCTAAAGGAGTCCTGTAGGTCCCTCTCCACCAGCTCACTAGAGATGGGCTCTTGCTAGGACTCAGGCAGGGTAGGGGGAAGGCTGGCTCGTACCCCTTATTCCCACTGATGCCACCTTGACCCACATGATTGAGCCTCGTGGGCTGACTCCCAGCACGCGGTGCTGTGACTGAAGTTTTCGCATTTGGAGCGCTGCAGCATCCTCTCTATCCTGTCGATCAAATGGCCAGTCGCTGGCACAAGCAACAGTTTACATCACTCACAACCGAACCCGAAATACAGGAAGATTAGCTGCCAGGGCCATTTAAGACTCCCAAAGCAGAACAGAAGCAGATAAGGGAAGCAAAGCAAACCCTCCTTGGAAAGATAAAGAAACTTTGCAGCTGACACAGGAAAAGCAGCTATTAAGGTAAGCAGGGGTGTTACCAGTCTCAAGCTAGAAGTATTTTGAAAGGTGACAGCAATTAAGAACCCATGCAAGCCTTGAGCTTAAAAACACTCTGACCTTGAAGGAACTCAATCTGCCTTTCTGGTTCCCAGGACATATGGCCTCAGTAACAGATGATATATATCCCTTCCTAGTTCAGTATAGCTACATAGGTATCCCATAAGGCTTGTCTGCTACAGGACAGAGGGTCTTTGCCTCACCTGCTGACTCTTCAGCTGCCTGCTACCCTGGCTGATCACTTTGGAATCACTGCTGCCCCAAGCCCCCACGTGCTAGATGGAGCCAGCTGCACTACTCCACGATTCCAGACCAACTTCAGCTGTCACACAGGCCCTGGACCAGGATGGCAGGTTGCACTGAACATTTTGTCTCAGGCGAGCATCTCCACTCCTCCCTGGATGTCACCGTCACCTTGTACCATGGGATCTCTCCTGCCACAAGGTCCAGCACAGCCATTACATCCCATAAGCACCACCACAGTCATATACCCCAACCCAGCGTCCCGGGTCTTCGGACTCAAAAGAACAGCCCGTCTCTCCCGTACATCAAAACCAATCAAGTCTAGCAGAAATGATGACATCTTGGACACATCGAGTTTTCCGCTGGAACAGTGCCACCCTGGTGACTTGGTTCACTCCAGGCAGCAGTCTGGGGACAAACGCAGCAGTTTCTCTCCTACCCTCCAATATAAAGCACTTCCACAAACTTCTAGGTGGTATTGGGAGAACAGCACCCAAACTGTCTCTCGTTTCTCTGCTCCCTCTGCTGGGTGCCAGCCCAGCATTATCAAAATGCCTGCTTGGGTAGCGCTGCCAGGCAGCAGCACACAGAAGCTAAAGCAGGCTGTAAAGTTACTACACAGTCTCCCAAAGAGCTCAGTAATTACCACTGTTAATTCTTACCAAGACCAATACCACCACTACTCTTTACAGGGACCAAGCAGATCAAAAAGCAGATCCGGGAAGAGAGTTTCTGAGTTACAGGCTTCAGTGTCGGCAACCGCTGACATCTCCAGCCAACAGCCAGATCACGCAGCCCGGACAAGGCCGTACGCCCACCACCTAATATTCCACACTGGCATCAGTCCACAGCCACTGCCAACCATTGTACGTACATGGATCCTGATCCACGCACAGCTATTCAAAAAGAAAGGCATCACAGCCCCTGTAATTGTGAACTTGCATCTTGGTGCAAAGAAAGACAGTGGATATATCGGGTTTGTTGCATAAAGTGTGGGCCAAGAAGCTAATCACTTCTATGTGTCTCATGATACTTTTTTCCCTTGTCAAAAGGGGATAATCCACCATTCTCCATAGTCCACTGTATTTTCAAATGTAATTCCAGTTGGGGCCTCCCCTGCCTTTACTAGGCAAACAGACTAAATGCCAGTGAGAATGGATTTTAAATCTACATTTTAAGCACTGGAGAAGTAGAACTAGTCAAGACACAAAATTACGTACAACTGCTCCCTCACTGCAATATTCCAAACAAGATGATACTACAAACTCTTTCAATTCTCTCTTTAGAAAGGTAATCAGCCTTGCATAGACCAATCTGGGGCTGGTTCTTGGTATCTTCAGAAAAGAGATAGTAAAATAATTGTATAAGACAATCAAGACCCTTCGGAACACTTCTTCATTAGGGAGGGATCATGCACTAGACTTATGCCGGGTATAGAGAGGGGGTCGGTTTCATTTGGGTTTTGCTTTACATCTTAAAGATGGATTATTACCGCAGGAAAAGTACAACCAAAATGATTGAAATAGTCACATTCCTCCTTCCATAAGGTTTAAATGCGTTTCAAGCTCATATCTGGAAGCGGAACAAAATCAAACATAGATCTCCTCCTAAATTTCCAAGCTACAGAACAATAAGTACCGCACAGTAGAAAACAAGATCTAATACAAGAGGTGGCAGCTGGGATTTCATGCTGCTTGTATGTATTCACGTAAACAGATATGCAATCACAAGCAAGCGTCACTCCTTTGACACTGGAGAGGCATTCTCTTTCTAGCTGCGCATGGAAGGGATAGTTTCGCCATACACTGCTCCAACAGCAGTGAATCAGAACTAGCAAGGGAGTCGCTGCATTTTACAGTTCGTAGCAGTCACGTTCGAAAGCAAGGCCTGGTTTTTCTCTCTGTAAAACCAGTTCATGCAAGCCCAACGTGGCCCCACGCACCCCCTGAGATTCAGCCACCAGATTCCCAATTAAGACATGCTGAACCGGACAACTTGGAAAGTACAGTTCACTCCCCAAAAGGCAACAGGGTAACAAGATCTTCCACTAGCCTCTAGTAAACAAGAAACAAGGAAAGCCCATGCTTGCCAGGCAATCACTTACCCTCAGACACACCAGGCAAACTCTGTCTCGGAAGCACTTGAAGATCACCACCCACAGACGACCTTGATGAATCAAACATGCAGCCCATCATACAAAAGATGCTACTGCCTCCTAAGCCCCAGTTTGCACCATAATATCAACAAGATCCCAAACTCAGTCAAAACACCACAGTGTTTTTATTTTCTCGTGTCTTTAGACAGTAATTGCAACGTACCCTCTTCTCTTCCACTCCCCTGCACAGCTCAAGCGCACACGGGGCTTCCTTTCTTTATGAAACTAGACAATTAAAATTTACTTTGGAACAACAATTTGTTTGGATTCCCATCTATAAAAGCCTCCAAAAATGCCACACTGTACAGTAATTGCTCTACTGGTGAAATACAAAGGTTCGGTAATGTTTATAAAGCCATTTAAACTGCATGAGCAAAACTATTTTGCTTAATGACATTTTCCAACCCTTCATGCTATGTACAAGCTCACTTCTTCCAAGAGTCACCCCTACTCACATGATCAAATCATGCCACTTGAAACGCTCTGAAATTATTTGGGCATATAAAAAGGTTGAAATTATCGTGACGACGGCAACCTAAGGACTGCAGATACCCAGAATCTGGTATCAGAAGTGAAAGCTGAAAAAAAGAGTTAGATCTCTTGAAATTACACATTTTAAATACCAGAGACACAAAGTGTTTAAAAGCCATTCAATACCAGGGCTCACCATAAAACCATAAAACCATAGAAGGTTCTGAAACACTTGTCCTGAATCATTTCAATGGAAATATTAAAGGATGAAAACGCTCCATGGAATTACAGGATTCATTTATATAGACTCACAAACTCACTTTGTGGCAACGTGTTTTTAAATGTCAAGCAGTATAAACAAGGTATCTGAAATTACCACCTAATACAATGACTTGAACTTCAGCGCCTTCAAAATCACAATTCTACGAAGACTGAAATAAGTTTGACAGACCGAGGTATAATCAAAATCACTGGAGTCAAGAGAAATTTATCCAAAGCAAAAACCATTTCATGCTTGCACACATGTATGTTTACTAGAAAAGAAAAGTAGAGCATAGGTTTTCAACAACGACCAAAAAAAGGCTCGAAAAACACTTGGAAAAAATAAATTCTGCCACTCACTCTGCTTTTGCTGGGCACGCCGATTTTCACATTTTGGTCAAAGATCACTCGGCTTCTCCAGTTTACCTCACTTTGAGAAAATCATCTTCAGAAAACATGCCTCCAAGAAACATCGGACAACGGTACGTCCACATGATTAAATAAGAGGTAGGAAAACCCAGCAATAGATCTATCACACACTTTACAACAGCAGCGATCGCTTGCTCGCAAGCCCCTGGCCAGAATCCTTCTCCTTGGCAAAATAAATTAATGCTAGGCAGTTCTCAAGACATCACATCAACAGGAAAAGGGTTAGCTCTCCCTCGCATCAATAAAGCACATCATCTGACCTAAAGCGCAACTCTTCATCACTAAACCACTTTCAGAAGAAACAGTGCCAACCTTCAAAGACATCTTCCTAGAGTGAGCTGTCTTTCCTCACCATTTTGACTAGTTACAGACTTTGTATCTGTCTAGTTCTTCATCTTTTAGGAAGGCTAATGAGGTCAGAGAAGTAAAGGACAAGTCCAGCCAGTATTACTTATGGACCTCTTTTTTCACTGTTGTTCAGTACAGATACGCAGCACTGCGGAATCCTTCGGGACCCATTTCTCCCACCAAACCCACACTGCAGGCTTCATCTTAAAAACATATCCTCTCAAGGATAAACAAAAGTAAGCTCATATCCGCCAGACCTGAAAGATGTTTTCACCAATGCCTCAGGACTGTCCACTGCTGCTAGTTCATCCGCTAAGCTTTCTTCAGGAGGTCTCGGGCCACTGATGATGGTCGGCTTTGGCCTTGCCTTGAGGTTGCCGGTCAGCCCACCGATAATGGGGTTCCACAAGCAGTTCTGTCATTTAGACCCTGCAAAACCACACAGTCAGCAAAATACATTCATAGGCCTACTGCCCAGCCTCTCAGCAGTCTGCAAAACAAAGATGCTCTCTCATCTTTTTACCTTTGCATCACCACCAGTTTGGGATTAAGCCTGAAAACCCAAAATAAAGCTCCAAGTGGAAATAAGCACTAACTTTCAGCTCATTCCAAGTCCAAGACCACAATGCTTCCCATAAAAAGATTTGGTTACAGAACAGGGAGTTTTCACATCTCAGTAAAAACCATCCTCTCCACATCAACTTAGAGCTTAGCATGTGTTGGCGTACCTGTATTTGAAGCCAAACAACTAACCAGAACACAAAGTACCAAATCAATACAATAGTAATCGTTGCGTTTCTTAGTGCTTAAATTACAGATTTGAGATATCACTGAAGGGCGCCTATCAAAAAAACATACTTCTTTTCTGCTGAAATTGCAACTTTTCCCAGCAGACATTCAAATGCCAAAATATTTCTATGGATGGCCTTTTTACACTTACTTCCAAGAGTCACCAGGCACCTCTTGCATGTCATTCAGAGAACCCATCCTCATCCGTAAGCCTAGCTCCACTGACAAAGTACAATTAGCACCCTTCAGTCAGATCTCCTCCCCACCCCTGAAGAACAGAAGACCTGACTTACAGCTCCTCAAATTCAAGGACAGGGAGGGATCACTCCCCGCTTGCGGTCACGGTCACAAGACAGGCTCAACCTGAGGAAGAAACCAAATCAACGTAACCTGCTACCCATCAAATCACAACAAGGCTACGAGGAAGCAAAACCCAGCCTGAGAACAGCTTCCCCCCGGGGAGCCCTCCCGCCTTCCCGCCTCAACTCCACTCACTCCCCGCTCTCTCCACCTCCTCCCCCCGGCGGCGCAGGGGAACAGGGGACGGGGACGGGGGCTGGGGTCGGTTCCTCACCCCTTGTCTCTGCCGCTCCTTCCTCCTCAGGGGGAGGAGGACTCCGCGCTCGGCCCCTGCTCCGCCGGGGGGTCCGTCCCTCCCGCGGGAGACAGCCCTTCACCAACTTCTCCAGCGTGGGTCCTTCCCGCGGGCTGCAGTTCCTCACAGACTCCTCCAGCGCGGGTCCCTTCCACAGGCAGGGTGCAGTCCTTCCGTCACAGACTGCTCCAGCGCGGGAGTCGCGGCCATTTTGGGGGACATCCGCTCCCCCGCTCCCCTCCACGGGCTGGGGGGGACAGCCTGCCGCCTCCCCGCGGGCTGCGGGGGCATCCCCTCCTCCTTCCCTGACCTCGGCATCCGCAGAGGGGTTCCTCTCACGTCCCACTCCCCCGACTCCCTCACGGGGCCTTCCCCTTCTGAAATCTCTTCTCCCCGAGGCGCTACCGCCGTCGCTGAGGGGCTCGGCCTGGGCCAGAGGCGGGTCCGGCTCCGAGCCGGGGGAGCTTCGAGCAGCTTCTCCCAGGAGACGGCCCTGCGGACCCTCCCCCGCCACACAAAGGAAAAAAAAAAAAAAAAAACCCGGCACACACACAAACAACCCCGAAACAGGGAGGGAGCAGATCCCGAGAAGAGCAGCCAAGGGCTGCAGCGGTGCTTACCTCAGTCAAGAGGCTTCTCTCAGCAGAGGGGCAGCAGGCCTCCATCTTACTGGATTCCAAAGGAGTAACTGTTAGAAATGAATTTAGTCCCAAACAGGATTCCAATCAAAGTTAACAATTTATTCAATGAATAAAGGCAAGCAAACAGCGCTGGGCGCGCCGGGACCTTCTGCTCTACCACAACGCGCGCCGCGAAAAACAAGACAGCTTCTTTTGTAGTCCAACGCTCGTTACATATTCATACTAGGAGTGTTCTTCTCCACCTCCTGGTTGTGGGGGTGCAGTAGTTCTCCCAGAAACTGGTCTCACCTTGCACAGCACCGGCTGCGGTCACCAGGACCCAAACAAGTTCACAACAGACACCTCCCCCTCAACAAATGCACACCACAAATGGCCCATCGAGATCCCAAGCACTGCAATCCCTGAGGCCAAACACACATCCAAATGCCTCAGTTCTCCTCCAGGATAGTTCACAACAAAACCGGCTCTGGGCTGGCAAAAAGAGAACGAACTATGCACATATCATCTGTCTCCTCCCGGCCTGCGGTTAGATGAGGATCCACAAAATGGTTAAAGGTTACATAGACAGTGAGGGTCACATTTTATTATGCGGCCCTAGCATTGTTTATAGTGACACGAATCAGATGAACATATTTCACAGTAACAAAAGAGGATGGACTGGAGAGAGAAGCCATGGACTGAAGGAGGGATTTACTTAAGAAGAGGTCTTGTGAAATAAGAGATCCTTTGTCTGTACAAGGCATGCCTTGCTAACGACTGGGCCCCTGAAGGAGAACGAAAAGGCTGAGAAGAAGGGAACATCCTACCCCAGGAGGCGCCGAGAAGTTGAAAAACTGCTAATAGGCACGAAGTCAGCAAAAATCTTGGATAACCGGAGGAAAGGTAAAGGCAGCAGGGGCAGATCAGACCACCGACTCAATTCACGACCAAAACACTTACACACACACACCCCCCTTGGGCATGTGCTGTAGAAGAAAAGAACACTGGACCTTTAATTCAAAGTGGGGGAACTTCAACCCGATAGAAACTGTGCGAGATAAGCGACTCCCGGTAATAGTTTTGGGGAAGAACTTTGGAAATCGAATGTGTATAACTGAACTTGATAGCATATGTCCATACATTTCATGTGGTTCGTTCAAACTTTTATGTTTTTAATATTTTGTACCTTCTATGAAAACTGGTTTGCTGCTAGATGACTAAGTGAGATTTGATAAATGATCATGCATTAAAATTATGGCTGAAACAAGAGACAAAGGGTAACTGGGGAGATAATTACAAGAGTGTAGTCAAGGGACTAACTAGTAAATCTTCATAAGTTTTGCAGTTCTTTGCTCTTATGACGAGATGTTCCTGTACACTATGAGAACAATGCTGAAACTGACCACATGTGATTGAAGCTGCATTAAGCTTCAAGATCAAAGAACAAGGACAAGAATAAAGACTTCAAGGACAGCCAGCAAGAACTTCAATGGGTCGGTGGTCGCAAAAGCAGCCCTTCGACTCAAAGGGATCCTTCATTGCGCATGATCGGATGTAGGCAGTACTAAGATAATCAGTTGCGATCGTTTCTATGTATATGTACACTAATTCGATTAATATGCAATTACTTATTCTGTATAACCTGTTTGTGCTAAAGCTGTGGTGTGGATGCTACGTGGAACTATCCCCCGTGCATCCAGCACTGCAATAAAGAATGCCTGCTTTCTAAAATGCCAAAACGAGTCTTAGAGAGTTTCTTCGACCAGCTTTTCGGTGTCATTTTGGTGACCCAGATGGGACGAGGCTTCTGAGACTCGATGGACTTGGGATCGCAGGACCTCCAGCTGGCACTGAGATTTCTTGGGGAGACCCTTGATCCCTGTTCCCTGGGCTCACAAGCCAAGGCCACTGGTAAGATTTTATTTAAAGGCATTCTTTTGATTAACTTGGTTCTGGTATTCTGGTCTGGTACTCTTACCTGTAAGCCCGACTAAGAGAAGTCAGCAAGGAAGAAATATAAAAGGATCCTTAAAAATCTGGTATTCTGGTAGAAGTACTCCTCTGGTAAAGGGTATTCGTCTCGCTGGTTGAAGGCAAAGATACTCATTTGGTTTGGTCTCGGTAATTTGATTAAGGCTTTGGTATTTGACTATTGATTCTGGATATGACATTCGATCTCTGATTGATTCTGTTTGGTATTTTGACTTAGGCTCTGATATTTGACTTTCTGATTTTTGTATACTGAAGGTATTGATAATGGGAACAGGACAGTCAAGTGAACTCCATAAAAAATCACCTCTGCGGTGTGTTTTAAAACACTGGAAACAGCTGGGGGGCGTCCCGGGTGGTAACGTCGCCGAAAACCGGAATAAAACTCCTTAACGGCAATGAGAAGTTAAGAAGCAGGCACTCCTTTATTGCAGCGCTGGGCACACAGGGGATCCCTCCACCTCGTGTGTGCACCTGTCTGGTTTGATCATGCAGGTTAAATACACACCTGTTATAGATATTCACTAGATGCCTGGGAAATGTCATACATAATCATCAACTGTCCGACAAATCATTAGCATATGTAAATGTCCCTTTACACAGGCGTGGTGAAGTCTCTGGTGGTCTTCAGAAGCCCTCTGGTGGTCTTCCATAGTCTTCCTCACCTTGTCCGATAGTTGACCTCTCTTATGTGATTCTGCGCAGTACGATTTTGCCATCATGTATTAGATTTACATGAAAGTACATTCAATGTTAATTCTTGAATTTAACGTTTCTAGTGATTGGCCCTCAGTCACACCACCTTATCAATATTCTTATACTAAAACATTCATTGGTTAATCTTACTTAATTCCACTAACTGGAATCTTGATCAAAGTGGGGTTTCTAAGCAACGGAACTAAGGTCCATAACAATCTCTCTTAGTTTCTTAAAACAAAACACTACAACCTAACAAATCTGTCAAAATTTCTATGGTTAACCGATCTTAGACAAGACTTATTCTTTTATGATTGCATACTGCACATTTTGTATGTTCCTTAGTTTCTATAGCTATTGTGAGCTTCAAACCCCTATTTTCTACAATTTTTACCCTTTTAACCAAACCTGACTTAAGTAAAATTTCAACTTTTATCAAGTATTGGTAACATTTCCCCCCTTTGAAAGTTTTGAAAATCACTTCAGTACTTTCACTGTAATTTATCAATTATTCACTATAAGCTAAAAGAAGCTCTGGGATTGTTTGTCCATTTTGATGTCAATAACTTGGATAATCATAGCTTTATGATTGATTTTCTTCTTCAAAACCCTGAATCAATTGTAAAACTAGATTATCCTGAATCAACATCCCAGGAGCGACTGATACCAAGATTAATAATTTAAGCAATAATCGCCTCATTTTGTTTACCTCACACTACTTATTCCTTTACCATGTCAATTCATGATTCTACTTTTATAATCTTACATCTGCTTTGTATCTTACGCTTACAGCAACTTATGAGGAAATATTCACAGCCTATACCACACAAGAGGATCAATGCCCCTGACAGTATCCCTAATAGTAACCCTAATATTATAAGCTTTACACAATTATTTTCCCAAGTACATAGCATGCAACTTATCTATAAAGTTTCAGTTTTAAAGGACCAACTTCCTTAGACCTCCAATTCCCTGTTGGTGCTTTCTTTATTCTTGAATAATGAATCCATGCATCTGATTCAGCAATCTTGACAGCAGTGAAAGTAGTCAACAATATTTGAAAGGGTCCTTTCCAGCATTCTTGTAGAGGTTCAGAAGCTCATGTCTTCACATAGACATAATCACCTGGTTGGAAGTCATGTACCGGATTTTCCAAAGACAGAGGTCTGCTCTAAACAACCGCACTCCGCAGCGCAGTTAAAGTTTTTCCTAAAGAAAGTAAATAGTCACACACATCTTGTTTTCCTTTTAAATGTATGCTCAAATTTGGTTCAGGAGATTCATAAGGTTTTCCATACAATAACTCATAAGGACTAATCAGTGTCCCACTCTTTGGTTGGACCCGAACTCGTAAAAGGGCTAATGGGAGTGCCTGAGGCCATTTCAAATTGGTTTCTTGACATATTTTACTAATTTGTCTTTTCAATGTTTGATTCATTCTTTCCACCTTTCCACTAGATTGTGGTCTCCAAGGTGTATGTAGATCCCATGTAATTCCCAAAATTCTACTAACACCCTGGACCACTTCTGCAACAAAATGGGAACCTCGATCAGAAGAGATTCCAATAGGTACTCCAAATCTCGGGATGATTTCTTGTAATAACCATTTAATGACCTCCTTGGCTTGGTTGGTCTGACAGGGAAAGGCTTCTGGCCATCCTGTAAAAGTATCAACCCCCACCAGAATGTATCGATACCCATTTTGTCGAGGTAACTCTGAAAAATCTATTTGCCAATAGTCCCCTGGTTCCATTCCTGATTTCAATATCCCCATTTGGACCTTTTTCTTTACTACTGGGTTGTTTTTCAAACATATTTCACATGTAGCAGTTGTCATTTTAGCTATTTCTAGCATTTTCACTGATACTACTTGCCTTCTCAAAAAGGTTACTAATGCTTCTGCTCCCCAATGACATTCTTTATGTTTTGTCTGCACTATTTCCCTCATTACAAATGGTGGGACCACTACTTGTCATTTTGATGTCACCCACCATCCTTCCAGATTTTTCCTTGCATTTAATAATTTCCCCAATTTCTCATCCTCTTCTGAATATTTAGGTTTTTCCTTTGGTAATGCAATAGTTCTTGTGGGAATCAATGCCAATTGTAAAGTATTCCTTTTGGCTGCTTCCCTAGCTGTTTTATCTGCTAATCTGTTCCCTACAATCTCTTTTGTGTTCCCTGATTGATGTGCTTTACAGTGCATGATTGCTACTGCACTAGGTTTCTGTACTGCTTGTAATAAATGCAAAATCTCCTCCTTATATTTAATGTTGGACCCCTGAGAGGATAATAATCCTCTCCCTTTCCATAAGATCCCGTGGACATGGACCACACCAAATGCGTATTTCGAATCAGTCCAGATGTTTACTTTCTTTTCTTTACTCAATTCTAGAGCCCTTGTCAAAGCCACTAATTCCGCCTTCTGAGCTGAAGTTGTGCTCGGCAAGGTATTGGCTTCTATAACTGATTTTTCAGCTGTTATCGCATATCTTGCATAGCGAATTCCACTTTCAACGAAACTGCTACCATCTGTGTACAATTCCCGGTCTGGGTTGTCCATAGGTACATCCTTCAGATCCTCTTGACTGGAATATACATATTCAACGGTAGTCAAGCAATCATGTTCCAGTTGTCCTTTTTCCTGTACAGAACTCAGAAAGACTGCAGGATTAGTCAAATTAGTAGTTTTTAAAATCACATCATCTTGTGATATTTCATCATTCTGCTCAGGGATAGCCAATGGCCCCCCTTTTGCTCCAACACTGATATCACCATGTGTGGCACATATACCACCATCATTCTTCCCAAAGTCATTTTTCGAGCCTCCTGTATTATCATCACAGTGGCTGCTACCACTCTCAAACAAGCAGGCCAGCCTTTGCTTACAAAGTCCAATTGTTTGGAAAAATATCCAACCGGTCGCTTCCAACTTCCCATCTTCTGAGTCAGCACTCCTAGTGCAATGTGTTGTTTTTCATGTACAAATAACTGGAAGTCTTTAGTCAAATCCGGAAGTCCCAAGGCTGGTGCTGTCATCAGGGCCTGTTTTAAACTCTTGAAAGCCCTTTGCTGATCTGGACCCCATTCAAACGGTGGACCTTTAAGAGCTTCATACAATGGCTTAGCCAACAGACCATAGTTCATTATCCACAGCCGACACCACCCAGCCATTCCCAAAAAGGTTCTCAATTCATGGGTATTTCTCGGCTCCGGGATACTGCAAATTGCTTCTTTCCGCTCTGTTCCCAGCTGTCTTTGTCCTTGGGAGATTTCAAAACCCAGATATATTACAGTCTGCTTTGCTATTTGGGCCTTAGTTCTAGAGACTTTGTATCCACTTAGCCCCAAAAAGTTCAAAAGATCAATTGTTACCTTTATACACGCTGGTCTCTCTTCCGTAGCTATCAGTATGTCGTCTACGTACTGAAGGAGCAAATGTCCAGGTTTGGGACCATCTTGTTTCCACATCTCAAGTTCTTTTGCTAATTGGCTCCCAAAAATTGTTGGGCTGTTCTTGAACCCTTGCAGCAGTCTTGTCCATGTCAATTGCGTTTTTCGTCCTGTGTTTGGATTTTCCCACTTGAAAGCAAATAATTTCCGACTTCCTTCTTCCAGGGGTATACAAAAGAAAGCATCCTTCAAATCAAGCACTGTAAACCACTGATGATTCTCCCCTAGAGCTGTTAACAGTGTATATGGATTGGCCACTACAGGGTGTATATCTTTCACTATCTGATTTATTGTTCTCAGATCCTGTACTAATCTGTATTCTCCTGATGGCTTTTTCACCGGTAAAATTGGAGTGTTATATTCAGATTCACATTCCTCTAAAATTCCATATTTCAAAAATTTATCAATTAATTTCTTGATTCCCAATCTAGCCTCAGGTTTAATTGGATATTGCTTTAATCTCACTGGCCTCACATTCTCCTTCAGTTCCACCTTTACAGGTTGTGCCATTTTAGATTTTCCAGGTATGTCTGTGTTCCAAACTGTAGGGATCACAGCATCATCAACTTCTTGTGGCATCTCTTGAGTCTTAACCTTCTCCTGTATCATCAATATTTCTCCTGTCTTTGACTCCGGTATCTTTAAAAGAATTTCTCCTCCCTCAAAAACTATCTGTGCATTTAATTTGGATAACAGATCTCGACCCAACAAGGGTAGCGGACATTCTGGCACATACAAAAATTCATGTGTAATTGCCTTATTTCCAAATTTTAAATCAAGGGGTTGAAAGAATGGTCTATTTTCCTGTTTCCCAGTCGCTCCAATTATGGTTGCTGTTTTGTCTCCTAATTTCCCTTTATGAGTATTCAAAACAGAATATACTGCTCCTGTATCTACTAAAAATTCAACTTTATCATTTCCCAGCTTAATTGTAACCAGAGGTTCAGCTGGGCTCCCCTCCGGTCCCCTTCATTCAGTCAGTCATCATTTTCACAGCCTCTTGCTGATTTGTTTGCAGCTGAGGACAATCCTTTTTCCAATGTCCATTCTCTCTGCAATAAGCACACTGATTTATTCCTAAAGGTGCATTAGGGTCCTGGTCACCAAAGTTTTTAAAACCTCCTCTTCCTCGGGTTTGTCCTCTTCCTCTTACTGCACCCCCTGTTAAAACAGCTATTAACCTACATTCTCTAATCTTCTCTTTCTTTTCTTTTCTTTGTTCCTCCTCCTTTTCCCGATTATTGTAAACTTTCCATGCTGTTCCTAACATTTTATTCAGATTTCTTGAGTCCTCCCCCTCCAATTTTTGGAGCTTTCGCCTTATATCAGGTGCCGATTGTCCCATAAAAATCGAGGCCAGCTGTTGCTGTTCTGCCTCTGTTTCCAATTTTAAATCAGTATATTTTCGAGCAGTTTCCTTCAAGTTTTCCAAAAACACAGAAGGAGATTCATTTTTATCTTGTTTTATCTCATATAATTTAGACCAATTCAGAGCTTTTGGCATTGCATGTTTCACTCCATACAATACCCACCTTTGGTACCGAGTTAACCTTCTCCTGTCTACAGGGTCATTTGGATCCCACTGCGGGTCTCCTGAAGGAAAACTCTCTTCCAAAGTTCCAGAGAGCATTTCATTCATATGTGGAACTCTTGTGCCCTGCAGTCTCCAGATATAGACAACCCAGACCACTTGTCCACTCCACATGCCCTTGCTTCATTCTTTTGACTGCACCCTCATTCCTCAATTTTTTTTATTATCTGCCCCAAGAAACAGCTTGCAACTCACGTCCATTATTCATCCTTCCCACTCTGATGCTTCCCTCCAGTTTGCAGTTCTGTAGTTAAAGGCCATTTCCTAACTGTACGCACACAGAGGGCTGCATCAAGGTTGCACAAGTATTCTGAGGGCTTGACTTTGCAAATTTAATGTCTTTTGCAAGTCTGTGGTCACATATGCCTGTTACACAGCAGAATTAATAAATAATCATGCTTTTCACTTTTTTACTTAGTGCCTTATAAGAACAATGGGAAGAACACCACAGATCCCGTGCCGTCTCTCTCTCACCATTGTCTTTGCATGTGTACACCCCAGGCTACGTGAGTTGCAACCAGAGAAAGAGAAGACAGCAAAAGACTGCTACAGAGTGGCATGGCCTCTGCGGGTGGGACCAAAATCCAGACGCTTATCTGCACATGCTCCCCACACTCCTCTTGCCATGCTCAGCAGCAGCAATTCTTTCCTTCTCTCTTGGGAGTAGGAGACATGACATACAAGACATACATGACAGACTGCAGCCCAAGCCAGTGTGTGCTGTTTGCGTACCACTTTCAGCCCCAGTTCCAAGGCTCAGCGTGGCACCAGGAACTCACAACCAGCTGGGACAGCCCTGCCAGTCAAACAGAAGTGGTCCTGGGACCAAAATTCACTGCCACAGCTGAACATGTGGGGATGTCTGTGTACTGAAGGGTTCCTGCTTCTGCCTGAGGGATCGTTACACCATCCCTATGTGCCCTACTGCAACTGAGCAATGACTTATCTCCCCAGAGCAGAGCAAGCTACAGTATTTTACTCCAAAGTTTCCTCCTCTGCTGAATTTACCATACCGTTCATTTCCTCCAGCTCACTGCTGCAGATTCCCAAATCAAATATTGAGTGGAAAGACCAGAAAACATCTAGGTCATATAAAAAATTAAGTGCCACTTGTATAGTGCCATTAAAGTTCAGTGATACCTGTATGGAAAATACTCTTCACAATCACTACAACAAAATATTTTCTCTGCTGCTGCAAAATCCTAAACCAGCAGGGAGAAAGAATAAAGGGGAATTCTTAAAAAGACAGGGAGAATTAAGAGGAAAAAGTGTGGGGGAAATGAACATCAGTTAAACTTGTATAGCTAGCATTTTACACCCAAGCTTTTAGCAGGGGGGGGGGAAAAATTGCACTGAGACAAGGGCAAAGACTAATTACTAAGATTGTATATTGCTGGGACCTTCGCTGGGGACGAATGCGATAGGCAGCTTGGGCTTCGACTGGAGTTAAACGTGCCCATCAGTGATTCAGATAATTTTGTCCAAGAAGCAGCCATGGGTATCTGCTGAAAAGAGACACTTTTGCAGTTTGTGTTTGTTGCCTTTGCAGTCAGTTAATACAGAGATTTGCAGAATGATGAGATTTAATCTTTTCAGTGCCCCAATCCTAGCTAGAAAGGCATGCGTGGGAACAACTGGCTTTTTCAAAAAATATCATGGATTGTGTTATTAAGGTTTAAGCGCAGATTTTAGTTATTCGAAGTGGATTTCTTTTGCTAGAGAAAGGGGGAGTTCTCTGCTTGGCTACCAGTAGAGCATGTGCCCTTGAAAGATTAATGTTTGCCTGAGGAATTTCTACGTTCCTCAGCTGGAGGCTTTGCTGTCATACCACTGCTTCCGAAGTTCACTCCCCACGGTCAGCTTGAGGGCTTGCGGTACGTGGCATGTAGTACAGCCGGTGCCCCCACACTCCCAGCAGTTGCACAGGATCCCAGTCTCCATTGAGGTCATGCTCACCCAGCCACTGCGGAGCAATGCAACCTGTCTGGGAGCCAGAGTGTGTGCTACAGCCCTGCAATATTCCTCTCTGGTATCAAGTGTCCCTGATGAAAATTCAGCTGGTGGTAGAATTTCCCTGTTTTCAACAGATGTCACGCTGATAAACCCAGTGAGGACTGTTTCTCCAAGAAGCTGACCTGCTGGTGACTATAGCGTACATTATATTACCTGGATAGCACTGTTCTTAAAACACTATTTAAGAGGACTGTTTTAACTTTTTGGGAAAGTAAAAAAATACACACACACTAGAGCAAAACTACTAGTGCCGGATGAAGAGCACCTGTCTTCTACTTAGGCTTTGTGGAAAAAGCAACAAACTTTTTTAGTGAGCAAGTGGAGAGATCAACCTACCAAGACTGCAATAATTAGCAAGTCCCTAAAAATACCCCAACATGAGTAATAATCCCTCATCCATTGATCTGAAGGATCTTACAAACCACCTGGTTCAGATGAAGAAACTGAGGAGCCTGAGCTAGGCAGTCTACCCAAAGTCACACAGTAACTGCAGCCTGGTACTGGATACCCAAGAGGCAGATTTACTCTGAAGTTTATTGCATCTTCTTTATATTTTGTTCTTCTTGAACATAGCATTTAGTTAGCAAAAAGGTATTTACTGCTCACTGGAAGGATACATGATTACTCAGCAACTTGCATCACTGCATGTTTTTACTGTTTATTTCAGTCGTGCAAGTTACAAGAGCTGTTGCTTTTGGCAAGTCAATAAAAAAGCTCCCATCGTGCACAGGTTCAGCCCCCACATTTGTCAAATCTATTAGAAGATAGATTCTGTCATTTACAGCACTTTTCATCTTGTGTAGCCCTAAACACCAGCAGCTGGATTGAGATTGCCTTTTCAAAGTTCACAAGGGACTTTTACTGCTGTCAGATCTAAGCAAGACTTAAAAACTATTGCTCAAAGCAAGATTTATTGGACGGCTAGCATCTGGTGACAAATGTTGAAGGAAGAACAAAATCCTTTGTATTGTGGGGTTTCTTGACCTGCCTGTTTATTAATGTTCATCTTTCCTCATAACTCAAAAGCACAGCTTTGTGCTTCTGATGCACCCTATGGAAACAAATAAAATGCTGCTGCTGCTTCTGCTTGTCCACATCAGAAAAATCAGCTCATTAAAATGTTAGTGTGGAAGTTGCCAGTAACTACACTGCATTGCTTTCCCTATTCAAACTCAACTAACAAATCTCTACCAGCTCCACAAAAGAACTGATGTGTCTTCCAGGAGTTAAAAGATGACATATTTCTAATTTCTCTTCGTTTTCTATCTAAAAGCTCTGACTTCTGTCACAGACAGGGACACTATGCAAGAGTTTTTAACTACTGTCATTTCAGTGCAACTTCAAAATGCAAGTGAGGGACCCTGGTCTGCCACAGGTGCTGGAAGCTTACTATTGCTAGTGATGCCAGGTTTTCCCTGAATCTTTTCCAGCCCCAGTGTGCTGAAAAAAAACCCCCAAAGACTTCGAGAGATTCTTTCTGGCTGCCCTTATTCAGGCAACATTCAAAATGCATTTAAGAAGAGTTTTCTGCAAGACCACATATTTGGAATCCAAAAAGTAGTTAAAATCTGCTCCCTTGCTTGTACTTACTAGTTTCCCACACACATATTGAGACATTTGCACCTGGTTGCCAATGTGCAAGAACTTAGTTTAATGAGACACCAGAGGACTGTATGGGAGCACTCCTCTGCGCAGCCTACCCTCTTCCTAACAGGACTGCTTGCTACCTTGTCGTCTGGGCCACGGCCTGAGCAGCCATTTCCCCCCTCCTAGACTCCAAGGACTGAATTTAGAAGACAAAGTTAAATCAGATCTTCTCAAAACAGCTAATAGGATTGGTGTGCTTCACCAACCTTGAAGTCCCTCTTGTTCTGTGAATATCTTACTGGGAATAATTCATCTAAATAACACCCTAGATCCAATCACAATTAATCCCTTTGTATAACACAGGCACGTAGCAAAAGCTTCCATTATCTCTGTGTTCTTACATCAGTATCAGCCAGAACTGTATTGGTGCAGCACTTCAGTTCTGACTAGCACGCTGCTAACTGTGACTCTTAATTGGCTGCAATATTGCTGCTTTCCAGGTTTCCAATCTGCATGGGAGTCAAATTTGTATTTGTATCGGCGCATTAGGCATAATATTCCTCCACCAATCTCTTCAGTGATAGTCACAGACTCCACTTTGTTACAGATGCAAGTATCACAATATTTAGAAAACAATAACACCAAAAAAACCCCCACCCCAAACATCAATCAAAACGGGTCAGAATTCCCACCTGTTCTACGTGGATGGCTCTCACCCATACTCACATGTTTCTGTGAGCACCTCCCAGAGTAATCTATTGGCTAGAACCGTCTTAGAAGCAGCTAATTCGAAAGTAAGCCACATATACTACTTAGGGAAATAAAACTTACATTGCAACCAGAACGTGATTCAAGAACATAATATTATTCCCCATCAGGAACTGAAAAGAGCAGACACCTATCAGCAGCAACCAACACAACCTGAATTTTAAAACCTTGTTACCAGTTATTTTCAGGCAACCTGTTCTACAAAGACTTGCAGATGTATCTAATTTCTTCCCCCAAACTAATGCTACTGTTTTCAAAAGATGATACTGTGGCACCAGAGCCCTCTTCTGGGCCAGTATTCCACACACAGTTTGCAGGGGGACTCATTGTAAAGCTAAGCACCGGTACAAGGTTTTGCAAAACCAATTCCTCGCACGGGGCAATCGGATGTGTGGTTTGGGGCAGCAGCATTACACAGCAGGGTCTCCAGATGCACTGATACAAAATACAGTATAAGGAGTCCCCAGTCCTGATCTTTGTGAGAAATAAGCAGATCTCCGCTCAGAAATAAGACTGAGATCCGATTGTTAATTGTATAGTGGTATAAGCAAGTTTCCTCAACACACTTACAAATCCCTAATAACAAAGGACTTGAATTATTTGTAGTAATTATTGAGCAATTCATTATGAGCTAGCAAATAAGTTTAAAAAAACAACAAAAAAACCCCAAACAACTCGTTGGCCGCTACCAGGAAATTGGTCAACACAAAGAAATAAATTAATCAAAAATTATCCTATATGAATTATCTGGGTAGTCCTGGTAAATATATAGCCTCTTCCCAATTTTATTAGCTGCTGCCCAGCTCTCACACACAAAATGCCAGTGATTGCATGTGCAATAAATATTAATGGTTCATAAATTAAATAGCATTATTCTTCTTGACATAACACCATTTTGCAAGGCCCCATGGAAAAGGTACAGGCGGTTTGTTGAGCAAGCTCTGACAGAAGAAAAATATGCCTTTGTTTTCGCTTTTAAAAGTATTTGTCAGGATTTATAGGGTATATCCAGAAGGCAATTAAGGCGACATTTTACAGAAAGCTATCATATGCCCTCAAATAACAAACAGCAATAAAAGGGAAGTGTGATCGGTGAAAACAATTTGATTTATAGAATTACATTTCTAAAATGTAGATACTTTCAGTCTAAACAATTTGTTTAGGAGAAGCTTATGCATATAGATAACCCAGACTCTTCATAACGAGTAAGCTGCATTGTTCATATTATAGCAGTGCACTGCTACCAAGGCTTCCTTTTTGGGTGACAAAAGCAAGGCGGGCTCTGTCCCCTCAAATACCACTTCCTAGAAGACAGCAGCACCGGGGCACAAACACAAGCCAGAACAAGGCAGCGCACTGGGGCGTCTGCTGTCACACAGGCATCACTGCTAAAGGGAATTTCAAGGCTAGCCTAGGAGGCACCCAACCGAGTTGTCCTCCTGGGGTTACAAGGAACTTTGCCCACTCCTGGCAAGAAACATAAGGAAAGGTGAAGCAGGAGGGTGAAAAAGACTGGCATCATCTTCCGGGCAGAAACAAGAGTTAACAGCTTCATAGCCTCATGGGGCAGGCCTGGAAGGGTCTTAAAAAGTGAAGAGCTACAGTGTATACGGGGAGGAAAGCAAGCCAGTGGAGAGAGGCAAGAAGAGTGATGAAGTACTTAAATTAACAAAGGCAAGAAGTGAATCTCAGGTGCAGCATTTTAAACAAATATAAATGTAGTGTGAGTGTTCTAAGTAACTCCAAACATGAGGTGATGAAACCTGAGTCAGAATTTTAGTTGTGCGGACACAGAGATGCTGCTGCACAGAACAGAACAGCAAAACACAGATGCCCTGGAAGTAGGGTGTGAGGACGACACACTGAAACAACACTCACATTGCAGGCTGAGCCGTGACAAAGACACTGGGTGGTCTTGTCTTCAGTGCCTGGAGAAGAAAAAAAAAAAAAAAGAGAGAAAGTGACCTTTAGCAAGGAAAGGGCAAGAGACTGAATTTTGTTAACTGAATTTCCAAAGAGTTGTCCAAAATGCTACAAGCTTAGCTTGCATTTGCTGAGTGCGCACAGATCCCTGAATCTGAGTCCATATATGAGATTTCCAGAGATAGCACATCACCAGAAAAAAAGAAAATGCCGTTAGACCTCCAGCAAAGGTCTGTCACTACTGAAGGCATTTCAGTGCAGAAATAAGGATAAACTGGGAAGTATCTATAATAAGACACCAGAAAGCAGTTCATTAAGCTTTAGGGCAAAAGAAGAGAGGATGGAGAGAGGGAAATGGACTGAAGGGTTATGGTTTATTTTAAGGTATAGGAGATTACAGTGAGATCATATTTTCTGTGGAGGAGTCTGCAAAATTATACTGGTTAAGAAAAAGGGTATGGAAGGAATTGCTAACTGAGAAGCCTGAGGGACTGGAGAGCATATAAAATGTGCTAAAGTGGGCTTTTTAGTCACTCAAAAAGTAAGCTTAGAGTTGCTAAAGTAAAGAGGATGGACATTTCTGATGGTACAGGTAGACTGAAACTTAGCAACTCAGTCAAGGGAAACGCCGAGTTCTCTGCAACTCTGTCTGTTGTTAGGAAGGACCAAACTAGCTCCCTGTGGAAGGACCAAGTCACAGCAAATAAGTTTGATGCAGACAGTTTATAAGCTGTCCATTCCTCATTTGAGATGGGACTTGAACTGGTCGAGAAGTCTGTGGTTTGAGTGAGAGTAATACAGATATGGAGATACTGCTTCTTTCTTGTTCTCTCTCTCTTTAGTACACATGTAATATAAGATGGCATTTGCTTTGTCTCTCACAAATATCGATTCACTACAGACAAGCTGAGCTGGGGATCAGCACACTTGGGAATGTGTAAAGAAAAATAATTTCTCACCTTGGGGAAACAGAGGGGGATGTTAGGTGCAGAAAACATAGAGTGACAGAGAAGACACAGCGGTATATAGCTAAAGGATATCTCCTATCCAAGCTGAACTCACCAGCATATGCTCAACACTAGCAGGTACTTACGAAGGACACAACGCATTTTGCCCATTATTTGTAAGACTTCTGGTTGCTCTGGTCAGCAAGTAGGAGTTCAAGGCCTCATCCTTTCCTAGGGGGTTAATGAGAGGGCCTCAGCTGAGAAATTATCTGTGGAGGCACTAAGGAGCAGAAAGATCTTGTGCGTATAGTAGTGCAAAACTAAAGGATATTCACACCTTCAGTTTTTATAAAGTAAAGCTATTTCTTCGGCTCAGTTAATTTCTTTACAGCATTTCAGAAACCTGTAGCACTGGAAGAGATACTGCCAGATCTGATGAAAAGAAATATTAAGTAATACTAAATGCTAGTTATTTGGACTTCATTTAGTTTCAGGAACTTGACAGTAAGTGACAGAGCTCTCCTGGGGGCTCTGCTTCTGCAGTTTTACCATGACCCCAAACTGGGCACCAGTGCTAGTACTTTAGCAGTTGATTCCTTCATAAATAGAATATTTCTGTTTGAATTCACTACCTGGATCAAAACAGTCATGTATATTCAGCATCCAAAGAATCCCATGTGCCCCTGTCATTTTTTTTTATGATCAGCAGAAAATATGATCTGTACATTGAAAGTAAAGGATATAAAAGTGCAGAACATCTGCTTGCTACAACCGCAACAACTGCCTGGCTCTGAACTGATGAAACATGGCAATATTCAGTAATTTATAGAGCAACAAAGACAAAACAATAGGAGGTTGCACTTCCATGACCAACAAGGCAATAAAACAAAAGAGGGGGGGGAATGTGTAGTCAGACCAAAAGTGACATAGATATTTCTGCTTCCTACAGTAAATAAAACATGCCGTGTCAGCTGGAAAAAAAGCACTCCAGCAATGCTGTCCACCTTGAAAGAAAGGTAGCAGCAAGGGAAGGTCATCTGCCACAGCTGCAGCATGTTTAATGTGGAGTTGGTTCCTCTGAAGGAGCTGGTACCAAGACAGCCAGGGTCCAGCGAGCCACAGGAGCTGCTCCCCACAATAGCCTTGCTGGCAGCTCAAGGGCAGAGCTTGCAGCTGGACTTCTGAGAAACACAAAACTCAAACCACTGTTTTGGAAAACTACAAGAAGTTGCTTCCTCATATCACGGCATCGTATTTCTAGGCTACAGACTGACAGAGAAAAGAATTAACTTATTCCAATGTGTCCATGTTACACTGGTGATTTATTTCACTGTCTTTACCTCTACGCATGCCCTGCAAATGGAAGGATTTTTTTGTCCACACTAAGCACTGCTGTTTTATGTCTAGAAATGCTTTCCATCACACAGCCCAGAGAAAAGTCTATTGATTTTGGAGAGTTTCACCATTATACAAAAGCTGGACAACAAGTCACTATCAGTTTTGTTTAAGGAAAAATTTCAACACCAGTGCACGCAATTTCAGCATAAAGAAAAAACACATTAATATAGCAAATACCTTATGGTTTCTTCCAGCCAACAGAAGAGAGCTTGAGCCATGGTCTGTTCCACCACATCAGCCAGAAAGGTGCTTATTCCTCACAGCCAAGGACTAACAAATTATCAGAGAGCAACAAGCTGGCATCTTAAACTGCCCAGCCTTTCCTGCAGCCAAGACCTCACCACTCTGCAGATGGAACGTATTGTCCAAACTATGGCAGGGCTCACCAGGCTAATCTTTACTTTATCTAGGTAGTGATTTGCAGGCAGTGGAAAACAAACAAGCAAACAAATAATGAGATCACAAATTTCCTGAAGCTATGAGAAAAGTAGGTATTGTTTGCATAGTAATTACCCTGGTTCAATTACAGTAAGAAGAGTCTTAAAAGAAAAGTTGGTCTCCTTCCTCTGAGGGCAAAAATGAGTAAGAAACTACAATTATCTTCCCTACTTATTTCCATCAGAGTTGAAGTATTTCCTGTAGAAGATGAAAAAGACAGTACTTAGCATGAAAATAAGACATTTATTTTCAAGAGATATGGGAAATTCTACACACTACACCTCTAAAACCTTCTGTTCATTGCCCCTAATGTTCAATAATTTTTATCCAAAAGTAGTACTACTTCTTAGATAGACTATCAACTGCTCTCCAGTTACATCATTATATGCCAGGCGTGTTAATATAAACCTGCAGTCATTCTGCTGAGGTCCCTGTTCTAAAAGTGGTCTTGATTATTTTTCCATACTATCTTAGTGTAGTTTCACAGATGACACTGATAGTCCCCATTTACACAGTGAGAATAAATCCCTAAGATCATAACACTATGCATTTTGAAACCTGCAGATGACTTTCCCCAAGAAATTGCACAAATAAATCACCTGAAAGCAGTAACAGTGTAGGAAAATTCTACAGCTCCAGACAATGTGCAATCAGCCAGCGCACACTGTATATATTCCTTTGTCTTTATCACGTCTGACAAGTGTACAGTTTGACACTGACAACAGAGACTGCCTGTTCATCAGGAACAGGGCAGAATTTATAGAAATACCTCTTGAAAGAAAGCACTCCAGCTGGAGTGCCAAATCTCCATGTCAGCTCCAGACTGGTAATAATTTGTGCTCTATTTTCCTATAAAGCAGCCTTTTCTTAGAAGAATATTCAAAGAGCTTTTGGAGCTGAGTGTAAATGCTTCAGCTATAATATGTCTACTAAAATGACATAGTGCAACTACAGGGAGAACAAGCACAGATGATTCAGGATGTAGCAAAGTATATAGAACTGCCTTTTGCCTCTAAATTACCATGTTAAAAATGGTTTAGGTCAACTGGATGGCTGCCTAGCAAAATTTGCTGCTGAAACGGTCCAGTTTCTAAGTCAGAGGAGCCAGATTCTGATCACATGCACGCTGACATGCTATTGAGAAAATATTAACTATGTCAGTGAAGGAAGTGTCAGGTTTTTATTGAGTCCAAGGGATGAGAAATCACTGCCACTGTCAATGGCACAAACCCCCCATTTTTACTGTTGCTGCCTGCTGTGGGACTACAGATTCAACAGCTCAGCTGAGAGGCCAAGCACTATGCTGCACTTTCATATTCATTGCAGTGATAGCTCCCAGACGTTATCTGTACAGCATAGAAAAACTCACAGCCCTAATGTGCATTATAGTTACAACCTTTACAGGTAACAGCTTTCCCAACAGGTGATGCAAAAGTGCAACTCTGCTGCTTGGGATATTTTGTTGTTGCATCTTCAGGAGGCCATAGGGAGGACTGTCCTGCCTTCACATGCCAATACTGCCATGCGTAGAGTCCTCCTGAATCTGAATCTGGTGGACTCCACAAATGCAAAATGGCAAAAGGGTTTTTACCCGGGAACAAGTGTACTGCTCGCAGCAGTGAGGCAAGTGGAAGGCTGTGGAAACCCCTCTGGAGAGGATCTGACTCTTGGGAAGCAGCTTAGCACCCAGGTTATTTCTTTGTGCGGTTCTCTATGGCACAGGTCATAGGTCTTACATACATGTGGGACCACAAAGGGGATTTGCCCTTTTGCAATGCCAGAAGGAGTGGCAAACTGAGAGAAGGCAGGAGAGGATTCTCAACTCCACTAGCTTTGCACCACAAGGGCTTTCTGTGGCAAGTCTTTCCCTCTGCTGTCCTGATAATGAGCAGCAAGCTCTGCTTTGTCAAATTCGAACAGAGTCGAACAGGAGGTGCTGACAGAAGAATAAATACGCATGCTCTGGGTCAAATCCTGAGAAGTCACCATACTAGGAGCGGTACAGGGGAATGCGGCAGCCCGCCAATAAAGGAAATGACATACTGGGCAAACCAGAGGACCATTTAAAATAC
This sequence comes from Buteo buteo, assembly GCF_964188355.1. NCBI lineage: Eukaryota > Metazoa > Chordata > Aves > Accipitriformes > Accipitridae > Buteo > Buteo buteo. Next base: position 388,001 of record NW_027439225.1, on the reverse strand, counting down.
TCAAACCCAAACTATTGGCAGACATCCTGCAGGCAAGGTCAGATGGCATTTGCAAGGCAGCAGGGAGGAACAGCCTCTGCAGCTGTAACCGTTCAAGCAGAGGGCAGGAACCACCCTGGGGAACGCAGCACAGCCCTCCACATCTGCCACCATGGCCCCTGTGAATAGCTACCCCCAAAAACTGTATCTTTATGGCTACTGACACTGACAGATGGCAAAGCAGGAAATTATTGGCCTTGGGACCTGAGCTCAGACTGATGCATGAAAAAAACCTGCAGAAAATCACCTTATACAGCTGGAATTGGAATCGATAACTTATCAACACTACGGAGAAGGGGGGGGAAAATCCCAGTTCTCTCTGGCCTAGTGGTTCTGCTTACTAACTAGGGCTATTCTGTAGCAGTCAATATTTTTGCAAACTGGACGTAATTCATGCACAAGTACAACATGGATTGAGGGTGGCTGAGGAGAAAGGGAGATAACAGAACAAAACCTTTGCCTGGACAGTATTTGGATTTGGAGAAGTTCTGAAGCACCTCCGTCAGATGACACAATTTCTTCCTCTATGACAGCCCAGAAAAAAAATGGTGTCACAAGGTCACCATGAATTGTACTCCCAAGGGGAAAAACAAAGGTTGTCATCATCAATGGTAGGTGAGATTAGGAAAATATTAAGTGCTGCCTTTGTGTGTTGCAATTGTTATTATACCTTCCCCATATGTAATTTGATTTCTAGAAGCAAGTATTACATAGTGTCTGTTTTGAGAAGAAATTTTCTGGCATACTTCAAAAACGCAAAATTCACAGAGAATTGTTTTTTAAAGAAGTTAATGTGTCTGAAAACTCTGTTTCATTTACAGTCTAAAGGAAAAACATAAATACCTTATCAACCCTTAAATTGCATGCAATTTGATGCACCAGTATCAAGTTAAAAATGAATAATTCCATGCCTAAAGGAAACAACTCTCACTTCATGTTGAGGGTCATTTATGTGAGTTGTGCGTATTTATCCAGATGAGGAGAAAAGTATAATACACACTCGCATTGCGGGGTGGGGGTGGGGGGATTAAAAAAATAACAACTCTATTTTTGTAATTCTATTGAGTTTTCATATTGTCACGCAGACAAATTGGTTCTATATTCCTGAGCCACGCTGCATTATGCCAGGGGAGGAAGGCACATCCCTGCTTCACTAAATTGTGGGGGAGTAGACTCAGTGGAATGAAGAAAGAAAAAAAAAAAAAAAAAAGCTGATGAACACAATCCATTCTCAGCTGAAGTTGTGGGTGGGCTCCAGGATATTTTGGTAACTCACTTGCACAATATACTGCTGCAATGTGCAAAAAAGAAACAATGCCAGCGTGCTGCACACACCACAGTTTTAACCTCCTGTAAACCGAGTCACACACCTTGGCCACACGGTGTTCATCTGGATGGAAGATGCAACAAGTGAGCCGGGGTGCCCCATCCTGCTGCCAGCAGCAGGCTGACCCCCCCGCCATGGGACGGCAGGCAGCACACCCCCAGGCTTCTCCACATGCAACCCCAATTGTAGCAGCACAGGGAGTTGCCACCCTTCCTCGCCAGCACCAAACCATGGGGGACACCGCTGAGGCTCTGTACACCCACAGCCTAGCTCAGGTGCTTGCTCCGCATCTCTCCAATGCCCAAATCACAGCTGGCAGTGGCCCAGGGCTGGCCCTAGGAGAAGTCCAGCTCCCAGGACAGGCCCTTGGCTCCCACAGCCAGCACCAAAATTGCACCCAGGGAACTTGCTCCCTACACAAACAGATGCACTCACTGAAAATATAAACCCATCTCCCTGCCTGCCCTGGATGCTCCAAGTTACTCCTAGAGAGGTCCAAAAGCCCACAAAACCCCATCTCCCGCCCAGGTATTAATACAGACTCTCTTGTACACACGTTTGATAATTTTCTGCAGTGAACAGTGGAACACGCATTGCAAAACGTAAAGGTGAAATAAAAGAAAACAGCATTTCTCTAATGGTGAAAAAGCGGACAGCCAAAGGCTGTAAATTGCTTTACAAGGTCCCACCAGGCATGATGGGTTGCTGCTGTCTTTTCTCAGAACTTAACTCCTCTTTCCTCTGTGAGCCTATAGGCAAGGAAGCAGGTTTTAAGGCAAATCAGAGACCTTCTGCCACCCTCATTCATGCAAGGGACCCCCTCTCCCCTCAGCTGGACCAGTTAGAAGGAATTTATCCGGCTACTAAGTGCAGGTTCAAGGTCCCTTAATATGTTATTTCTTACCTTGTGATAGGCATTTGTCATGGTTTAACCCTAGCCAGCAACTAGGCACCACGTGGCTGCTCACTCACTCCCCGCCCCCCCCCAGTGGGATGGGGGAGAAAATTGGGAAAAGAAGTAAAACTCATGGGTTGAGATAAGAACGGTTTAATAGAACAGAAAAGAAGAAACTAATAATGATAACACTAATAAAATGACAACAGTAGTAAAAGGATTGGAATATACAAATGATGCACAGTGCAATTGCTCACCACCTGCCGACCGATGCCCAGTTAGTCCCCAAGCGGCGATCCCCCCACCCCCACTCCCCCCAGTTCCTATACTAGATGTGACGTCCCATGCTATGGAATATTCCTTTGGCCAGTTTGGGTCAGCTGCCCTGCCTGTGTCCCCTCCCAACTTCTTGTGTCCCTCCAGCTTTCTTGCTGGCTGGGCATGAGAAGCTGAAAAATCCTTGACTTTAGTCTAAACACTCCTTGGCAACAACTGAAAACATCAGTGTGTTATCAACATTCTTTGCATACTGAACTCAAAACATAGCACTGTACCAGCTACTAGGAAGACAATTAACTCTATCCCAGCTGAAACCAGGACAGCATTTTTCTCCACATCCTGAGTATTCAAAGAAAGCTAGGTAAATCCGACTTAAGACCAAAATTCACCTCTGAGCTCAGAGCAAGATTATCACGCTATTAGGATTCATTCTGGGGACCATTACACATACTGAGAAAAAAAGTGGCTATACAAGAGCAGAGTGCTCTCAACCTTCTCATCTCAGTGAACTTCAGCTATGAGAGAAGAATGGCCCAACATTGACAGAGAAGAGACAGTACAATAGAAAGGTGTCCAAACACAAAACTCTGTTCCAAAGTTTCTATGATGGTTTTGTTCAGCCCTGTGGAAAATACGCATATATCTGGTTTTGCTGATTTTATTTTCTTTGACATTTGAAACTTATAACAAATTGGACTCAATTTAATACAAGAATTTCTAAGCACGTGCATGTGGCATTTCTTTCCAAGTAATTTTCTTCTATTATTATCAGAATAACTCATTACGTACGTGACAAAGTCTCTGTGTCAGTACATTCTAAACCTTACAAGAACAGGATTGTACCAGAATTAGGTATTCCGTATCAAATGCATCTTCGACAGACTCAAGTAAATGAGGAACAAAAGTTTAAGGCTGTCTGAAACTAAGTGCAGTTGTCAGCTGCTGTTTTTCAAACAAGCCATCTAGTACTCACATCCTTGGAAAAGCAGTGATACAGAGCCAGAGAAATTAACTGTATCCCAGGGGCTTGAGATTGAACGCTAAAAAAAAAAAAAAAAAAAAATTACGTGGTTCTTCCTATATAGAGATTCAAGAAGGTAGTGGAAAAAAAATTATTAAATGCTTGTTTGGGGAAATTTTTTGAACCAGAAAATTGCGTAGAAGATAGCTCAAAACAGTGAAAATTATTAGCATAATAAAAACAAAAACGTGCATATGGTACAGTCAGTTAACAATAGAATTTCATAATTGCACCACCATAGTTACTCTTAGCAAATACCAGCTCTAGACTCAACAAAAGAGCTCTTCCTTCTCCCACTGACTCGAACATAGCTACACACATGAATTTATCTAGTTATCTATCCTAAGTTTGTATAATTTTGGAAAAAAAAAAAGGGAACCCAACACACACACACACAGAAACCCACCCTCCATCTGCAAGGTCAGATCAGAGAGCCAAAGGGTGCCCCACACAACAGAGCATCTCTGCCCCCATGCTCCCCCTGGCTGCCCCAGAGCCAGCTCCGCTTCCCAGCCCTGCTGTGCTCTGTGGCAGCATGCCAGCCTTGAGCAAGTATTGAACAGGACCTGAGTATTCAGTATCTTTTGGTTTCAGCTCATCTATAAAATGATGACAAAAAGCAGACTTTTTGTTGGGGGGAATTTTCAGCTGGATCAGGCCTATAACATAGTACTGCAAAAAAGCCAAGCAACCGGAGGGGGGGGGCTGGGGGGGGGACGACATGACAACCCAACAAAAAAAAATAACAACAAAAAAACCCCAAACACCACACCAACCCAGCCACTATGTATTCAGTAAGAGTACTACATGTATATGCCATCGCTTCTGAGAGGAGTGCAGGCAGAGGAGATCATCATCCGTGTTGGGCTGCAGGTTTCTCTCTGTTCTGAGCACCTCACCACATGCAACGTGGGCATGAAAAGGCGTGGTGTGAAATGGAAAACCCTGCATAACAACATAGTGGCTTGGTTGATACAGCTTAACAATTGGCCATGAAAACAAACAAACAAAAAGACAGGACTGTACTTGAGAAATACCTGTTTGCCAACTTAATTCTTATCATACAGTCAGATCAGTCAACTGCAAACACAGTTACAGATATCTGTAATAAAATATTAATAGCTCTTGTATACTGCTTCCACAAGGTAATGTAGTGAAAAATGAATGTTGCTAACACACTTCCACATTTTCTCTTCTGTTACGGCTGAAAGCTTACACTGGAGAAAGCCAGTTTACTGCAGCATTATTCCTTTTTTCTTCCAGGAGGTATTTTTCCTTTAAACCTTAGAGAATAATTAAAATTCCTCACACAGGACAATGGTAAATAAGATTAGGGCATGCATTTCAAATGTAGCATACTAATGGCATTTTTGGACCTCATAATAAATCATCTCTATTCTCTGCAAGCAGTAGAGAAAATGGATAAAATATCTGAAATATACATCCCAATATATGAGTCCCATAACTTCACTCTTATCTTTCCATGTCTCTGACTTGCCCAGACATCTTGGCATTGTATAAAAAAAGCTAATATTCTGTCTACATCACACAACAACCCAATAATCTCATTAACTGCAAATACTGTAGGAATGCAGCAGCCTGCTGATACCCACAAAACCATTTCAGCTTTTGCCAGGGCCAGTTGTCAGCAATAAGCAGCCAAACATATATTGCTCTATCTGATTCACTTTATCATTTCATTTTACAGCTTCTGTTTAGCACTGAGCTGATAGAAGAGAAATGTTTTAACATTCAATATGAGGACTGCTTATGTCAATACACTGAAGCTGCTTTGGTTTTGTACCTAACCTTTGGATGATCTCATCTCTTCCATAGGTTTCTGACATTTATGTTTGTTCTGAGTAGCTGCAGTTTACCCTACTGCAAACAGTAGGATCATGACTGGATATTTCCCTTATCTGATAGGTTTTCTCTCAGCTTGCTTTTCTTTTTCCTTCCATATAACATCAGCAGAAACCATTGCAGTGTTTTCCACCTCCCCTGGGCTATATCACACTGTATCTATTGAGACAACTACAAACCTTGTTTCCTGGTTTGGGGCAAATCCATTTCTCCTGATTCAACTTTGAGTTCAGGTAAATCTCAGCCCTCTGTTAAACCCTGGGAGGGTGAAATGGCCATGTGTATGCTATGCCTGATAAACCCTGTCCTAGTTTGCAAGAAATCCTGCTGGTTTTGCACATTAGACATTTCTTAATCTTTCTTTCCTCTAGGAAATCATTTTGGCTAAACAAGGATAACAAATTAGTTTGTCTTCTAGTTTTCACAACTAGTAGAAATGAAAAGAGGAATAAAAGATTAAGGAATATGGAGTGTGGGTGCTTTTATTTTCAGGAAATTGCATAGATAAAAGAGAATTTTTTTCTTCCAACAGACATTCTCCAAATCCCCTTTAAGTTCAATTTTCTGCTGTACTTCCCAGATAAGCATTCAGTACTTCTTGGTTTTAGCTCATGCAATCAATATAAATCAGAAAATTGTTACCCTCTGAATGCTAACTAACACATTTTCTCTTTTCTCTTCAATAACTTCAGGCTAGAGCAGGTACTCCTCACGCGGGTTGCTGTTTGCGGTCTTCAAAGATGAAATCTTTATCATGGACTTTTGTTACTTTACAATCTTTACTATTGACTTTCAAGTTCCTGTGACAATGGAAAGGCTGTCACTTTGAGGCCAGCCTTCAAAAAACTTCAGCTTATTTACAGCAGCATGAGCTGAGCGTGCCAGCTGACTCGTGCCTTATTCCTGTGTCTGTGGGAAGGCTCCTTTTCTGCACCAGATGCACCACCAGCATCACACCAGCCATCACAGCCTGAGGGCAAGCGCAGACCCCCATGGGGTTGGCATTAGTGCTGGCTCAGCTCCCTAAACCTACTGCCAAGTAGGCAGCTGGAAGCTGTGAAGTTTAGTCAGAAATTTTGATGGAAAATGCCAAAAAGATAACTAAAAGCTGCCGAGGCTTTTCTTACATCAAGGACTCAGAAGTTCCACTTACAGAAAGCTTAGAAGTGAGATCAGCAATTCAGGGAGCTGGAGAATTTGATAATATGATAGCTCAGTTATTGTGATTGTAATGGCAACTCCACCTGAGGCTACAACCACTTCCCAGGTCAACTCAGCTGTTCAGGATGTATCTGGTCTGGAGGATCTTGTTTAGAAATAGCTGTTAACTCTTTTGGGGAAGATTTCCACGGCAAGCCAGCAAAATCAGTGATACAACAATATTAACAAATCTCACTCACACAAAAATCCAGTTAAATGGAGAAATAAATGCACACTCATTTCCCAAAGTACAGCACACGTGAAGTCCTCCCCTAATGGATGAGCACCAAAGTGGGTGCCTGAATCATTCCAATGACTTTCTAGCAGAAAGTATCATTGTATGCAGGACTTGGTCACCATTTTCAGTTCAGCACTTGGAAAAAAGCAGTAACCTGCTTTGAAGGGGAGTCAATCCATTAATTAATAATGGGAGACAAATTAAAATACGGTAGCATTAAAACAGTATGAGAAGGAAGGTGTGACTGAGGTACTGTTCACCTAGACACAGGCAGCTCCCACACAAGCACAGAATTACAAACAGGCTAAGGTGACAGCCACACAAGTACACCCTTACCCCACTGCCCAGGGCACTGCACCTCTGGGGGTGTCCCCACAACACTGTGCCTCCAGTGGTGCTCACAAGCTATTTCAGATTCAGCAAACCCCATACACTCCTCCTGCAGCAATTCAGCATTTTTTTGGACCCCAAAACGACTTGACATTACTCTTGAAGCTATCCAGCTCTCCAGAAGCTCTTAAAAAACAGACACTCCACAAGCACAAAAACCCCTCCAGATTTCCTCAGTCAGCCACAACTTTTCCAGTTTGTGACACAGCCTTACTCATCGTCTAGCTACAGCACGTTTTTACAGCTACAATCCATTTAGCTACAAAATATGGGTCCAAGCCACTTCCAGATTTTTCCCCTCAGAGGAAAACCTTCTCATTTAACCCACTTCTCAGCTTATCCTTCCGACAACATAGCCACACTGCTTATCAGAAGGAGCAGAAAAGACAGGAATGAAGAAAACAGACAGAAATAACTCTTTTTCTTCCAGAAATTTCAAATGCTATCATTCTCTTATTGCTAGGCATCCTGCTCACCTCCTCCTCCATGCAAGTGTGAGCACCAGCAAGGGTACAGGTCTCAGAGGTATTGCACATAGTGCTGCTTTATAGCTGTCGTTTCTGATTAAAAGCTGCAGGTGTACTCCACTCGAGCGAGGCTGGATCTCTCTCCGGGACTGCCGTCAGTCCGCATAAGGCCCCTACATAAAACAAAAAGAAAAAAAAAAAATGAAATGCTGCAGCTCTTTGTGTTCATCTGGCTCAGCAATGAACATCTAAATATAAAATGTTTATTGTCACTTAAGGTGAGCTCTGTGTCCCAAGCCAACGAGTTGGCATCCTGCAAAGCCAGGCATATATTTGCAATTGTTGCCATCCAATAGTTTGCATTGTTATGAACTAGATTTAATGGTTACACTCTGTATCTATTACCCATTTAAATTACTCTTCCAGCATGTGAATATTAAACACTGGAAAAGGCAGATGAATGCCTGTACAAAACTACAGTAAGAAAAGAAAGATTCTAACAAAATGTTTAATAGAAACAAGTGGCACCCTGACTCCAGTGATGTTTCACTCCTCTCTGCTGAGCCCAGAACTGGATGACATTGTTCCAAACTTGTTAGCGTAGAATCATAGAACAGTTTGGCTTAGAAGGGGCCTTCAAATGTCATCTAGTCCAACCCGCCCCCCCCCCGCAATGAGCACAGGCATCTTCAACTAGGTCAGGTTGCTCAGAGCCCTGTCCAACCTGACCTTGAAGTTTCCAGGGATGGGGCATCTACCACCTCTCTGGGCAACCTGTGCCAGTGTTTCACTACTCTCACTGTAAAAAATTTCTTCCTTATATCTAGTCTGAATCTACCCTTTTTTAGTGTAAAACCATTACCCCTTGTCCTATTGCAACACTCTCTACTATAAAGTCTGTCCCCAGTATGCCAGTAAAGAAAACATTTCCATCCTTACTATTGTCCTGTTTGAGTCTTGATTTATGAGATCTAAATTTTACACATGAAAGCATTCTTAAGAAAATCATACAAATTAGTCCCTCTGACCTAAATGGCAATAGGAAAATAAATAAATAAATAAAAAAAAATCACATCACCAAGCTGCTTTTGATAACTTTTTTCCCCACAAAAACTTTCCTGCAGACCAGGTGTTCTTCCATGTTTATTTTCAAATCTTTCTTCCGTCTTTCAAACTTAAGGGGAAGAGATTCAACATTTTTGAGCATGATTCCAAGTGCCATGAAGAATTATTGCACTGGGGAGAAAGGAGGACTTTCCGCTCAAATTTTATTTTCTTAATTTGGTTGGTTGTTTTGTTTTTTTTTTAAATCTCATGCCCAGGACATGGACATCTTTCCATAGACTATTTCTAAAGCTGAGTGCTTGGAAAAGTCCTGTCATCAGGACACTGCAGCGGTGTTCAGATCATTCTGCACTGGAGAGTCCAACATCACCAAAAACTTCCTGAGAAATTTTGAAGGAAAAAAAAAAAATCTCTATTTTGAAGGAAAAAAAAAAAAATCTCTATTTTGAAGGAAAAAAAAAAAATCTCTATTTTGAAGGAAAAAAAAAAAATCTCTATTTTGAAGGAAAAAAAAAATCTCTATTTCGAAGGAAAAAAAATCTCTATTTCGAAGGAAAAAAAAAATCTCTATTTCGAAGGAAAAAAAAAATCTCTATTTCGAAGGAAAAAAAAAAATCTCTATTTCGAAGGAAAAAAAAAATCTCTATTTTGAAGGAAAAAAAAAAATCTCCATTTTGAAGGAAAAAAAAAATCTCTATTTTGAAGGAAAAAAAAAATCTCTATTTTGATTTTAAAAGACACCATTGTCAGGAACAATTATCCCTCATTTTTCTCATTCTCTTCTTTTGCTATAGCTTCTGGGAGGGAGATATCCAGCTGTCATTTCCTCCTTAGCATGACACTGCATTTCTTTGTTGCAGCCAGCTCTAGGAAGTCATTTGGACAGTTAGTGTCCAGCCTGTAGAGGACAAGTCCAAGTCTCCCCACCAAGTGACACTGTAAGGACATCATGCTGCCATGGTCCATCCTCACCATGCAAGGAAGAAAAACAAGCCAAAAACGTTTTACTAGTTCGGGTTCCCCTGAAGACAGGGAAGGGGGCCAAGATTGTGCAAAGTTAATCGTGCCAGGGTGCGTGTACGAGGGGTCCCCGTACACGAGGGTATGACAGTCCCTTGGTACAAGACCTGGGCACAAATGTCCTTCATAGCACTGGGGTGGGAGGGAACAGTCATCATTCAAGCACATCCCTGCGTGGATCCTTTGGACTGTACCCCTGATCCCTCCTATGTACCTGAACTGCTCGTCTGGATTTCTACAGCAGCTGTTGACACCCTTCCTTGGCCTCCTCCCAGCAGAGCTTCCCTGCTCCTGCAGGGCTGGCTGGCAGAAAGGCCCACAGGACCTCCTGCCATCTTCCAAAGCAACAATCCCCGTAAAATGTAATGGATCCCAGAGGTGTTCAGTGGCAGCAGGAAGAAGCAAACAAAAAAACAAAACAAAAAAACCCAAGAACTTTCTAGCATGAACAACTGAAAAAAGATCCTTTGAATCACCAGATCTTCTCTGCTGCCCATAGTCAGTTCTCCTAAACTCCCCTAAAAAAAAAAAACACAAACCACAAACCAAACCAAAAGAAAGAGAAAAAAAAAAACCACAAACCACAAAACCAAAACAAAAAAACCCCAGTGAACAAAGATCCTCACATTCAGCCTCCAGTGAATAAGGGCAGGGAATGAATTATGGGATAGCAGATCCTTCACAGACCAAGCCTGCCTGCTCTCTGCTCTCATTTTATTGCGCAGCATCTGCCTGCTGCTCCTGGCCCAGCAGTAGCCACTGCCACGACGCTACCTGTCATCGGAGAAGGGTGGCAGCTTCTCATAGGGCTTAGAGGCACAGTCTGACACATCATGAAAGTCATTCCCTTTCTTAGTCACTAATTGAAGTTGGTATTGCAATTTTCCTCTCTGACCTTTGGATTCTTGCAGCACGGGCATTACTGTAAAAATCTCCCAGCATTGTAGTCTGACCATTACAGGCTCTTATTTCCCATAACCTGCTCCCAGTGCAGCCCACTGACAATCCTCCCGATGCGGCAAACGCCAGAAACATCTGTGGTAGCAGATTCCCCCCAAGTTAAGGGAGAAGCTGGAGAGTGGATCAGCCTGGTTTGGTGAGAGCCCCTGCTAAATATTGCTAAATGCTTCTCTTCCCTGTCCCTCTGCTCCTGCCCTTGTGGGTGCTGTGGTCCCAAGAAATCTTCAGACAAGGGGTTTCACAAACCCTGGCCCTGGCTACAGCCCAGTCCCAGGGAGCTGCAGGAACACCCCAGATAAATGTGTGTGTGTGTGCACACACCATCCTCAGGCACTGGGACCACCGAGGTCCCCAAACACTGTGGTCCTCCCTCGCAGGTGCTGGGTAAAAGGGTGTTTTAAGGTGATTCCAACCAGTCTTGCACGAAGGAAACAGCCTGGAAAACAGCCTAAACATTTATGTAAACACCATGGAGAAGGGGTGCATGGGTATATACAGAGAGATTTTAATCTTCAGCTTTTCCAAAAGAAATAAGCACCGAAAACAAACAAAACCCACCCCAATTAGATGAGGGGTAAGCTTTCAACACCTCTGATTTGACCACACCACCTAAAAATAACCGACAACCATCACACCCTAGTGATCATCATAAAAAAAATTGTATTGAAGGCCTCCCCAGTACTAAGTTCCAATCAGATAGTTCAGAAACTCAGATTAAAAATAGACAGAACTCCACTCTTTGTTCTGAAACAAGTGCAATCATTTAAACTACTGTTAATAATATGTCATTGCCAGGTAGTTGCCCTCACAAGATATCTGACACCTAATCTATTACCATCTGCTTATATTCAACTAAAAATGAGATGCAACAGCATTTAAAGCTATACAGAGCTCTTTCAGCTGGATAAAAAAGCATGAACACATTTTCTTCACTCCTCTCAGTCTGGCTCATACCTCAAGGTCTGCATAGGTTGCAGAGGGTGATTTTTAAATTCCTACAGTCTTCTCAGAGTTTAAGCTTTAAGTTAACACGAAAAGATAGATTTGAGCTTCCAACACTGCAAGATACCGCTGTAATATGGCATCAACAGTCATGCCATTTTAATCAACAATGTTCCTATTCAGTGAAGCACATTTCTGATCTTCAGCCAAATCATGCAAGAGAAAATTGCATTCATACTCCCTGGTACTGCTGCTTCTCAGTAATCCATTACTGCATTGAAGCAGGTCAAAAAACCTGTCTCAAAGACACTTCTGCTATCAGATCTTCAGAGGAGGGGCAGAAGGGGCAAAAAGCAGCACATCTCCAGCCCACAGTCCCACCAGGGCTCCTTTACTCACAACTAGGGACACTCATGGACCTCAGCAAAAATGGGACAGTGGTGAAACACACTCCCAGAAGGCAAGCCTTCTTGCCTCCCCCGAAAAATGAAGCCAGACCTGCCTAAAGCTGAAAACAAGGCTGTAGAAAACATTATTCTCTGCAAACCGCAGAGAGCCGTGCTCTGCAGAGGGAAAGCTCCCATCTAGCTGCCTGCACAGGCACGTACCTGGGACAGAGAGCAGAAATCACAATTTGGCATCTCAGACAGGGACACAAGAACCCCCTTCCCTGCCTGCTACTGATATTCAGCACGATACCGAGATGATGAAGAGTCAGGCAATGTCCGAGATTCTGATTCATCTCTGATAATCAGAAAGTAGCTTTACCTGCACCCTGGGACCAGCAAGCAGCCAGCTCCTTCAGCACCTAGACATTTTGTTGGCAGTGAAAAGCTTCATAATCTTAAGCCTTTACTTCCAATTCAAATACTTCATTTACAAACAGCAAATAATATTTAAGTGCTGTTAGTACTGGGCAGATAAACATCTAGTATCTTTGGAAGAGAGGCAATCCACAATCTGAAGGAAATGCAGCATGGCTTCTTCTGCCTTTTTATTTATTTTATACTTAATGCATTATTATCATCCTACAAGATGTGTACTATTTTGGTTCAGTAATTAGGTTTCTTCTCACAGTTGCATCCAGGAAGACAATCTCTTCTGGAAGTTGTCTTTTCTGTCGGTGAATAATTAAAGGAGTATTTTTGGCAGGACATTTTTCTCTCTTCCATCATCTTGGGTTTTGGTTTGGTTTGGTTCTTTTATACCTAAGCTCTTGTTTCCAGCTTTTGTATCCACCTGTGTTTGCACTGTGCTTAGTCAACACCAAAGCCCAGACATCACATATTTGCAGTCTTGGCAAGTTTTATGAGTCCTGACAACTGTGTAGCTGAATTTCTCACTAATCTTTCAGCAGGACCATAACCCTCAGAACCTCTAAAAGAACTTTTACCCCTAAATTCTTGTGTGCCATGCGCCCATCGACTGAATAGCACTCCACAAAGCACTGTTAAATCTTTCAATTTCCAGGAAGTACATGCAAATTTTATGCCACATTTGAGAAAAGAAAATCAGCTCAGTAGTAGAGACAAAACAGAGAATTGGTCAGATGACAGGAGTGATTTAAGGTTTCAGCAGATCACTAACTGCACTCAAGTCAAAATCTCAATGAAAGCAAAGATAAATCTCTTTTTGGACTTATTAGCAAGTGTGTCACCAAAACAAGAGTTCTCAAACCAAATCCCTAAACCTCAAAAGTGTTTTGGGAAAATGTATTTCCCCCCCCCCCCCCAATGTTGCTTCTTTACTTACAGTTGTGTCTCATTTTTTTAGCTTTCCCCCCTACCACAGGATCACAACCCTAAGAGATGCCAATACCCTGACACAGATTTCCCCAAGAGCTTTGGCATTAGCACCAAATGCCACAATGCCAGTAAAGTCATGAGAGTCAGCAGAACCGATAAGCAGTGGAGATCCCTTAAATTACCTTTTCCTGGCACCCTGAACTGCCTCTCCACACAGAGAATGAACTGGGGCGACAGCTGGGGTCGACAGGTGGCGACTATTCCTGCAACTCCATCCCGACTGCTTGCTTGATTTCTGCCTTTGGCTTCCCGAGGGCAGGCAGATGTTCGGCCACTGCCAGGGAAGCAGAGCTTCCTCACGCGTAATGGTGACCTGGGAAGAGAAGCACCACAACCCTCAATGCCCACCCTTCATCCTTGTCTCCCTGAGCGACGGACCTCCCCTCCCACGGCATTCCTGCGAGCAGTCCTGTCCCATTCCCTGCCCGCTGCAGACCACCCACCTGCAATTAGCAAGGGCGGGCACCAAATGAACTCCTCCTGGAGCCTTGCACAAGTGCTTCCACTTCAAGAAGCACAAGAAGAAGCGGGAGGGCAAGACGGGTTCCCGCCGAGCCCCCCTCGTCCAAATGCCTGCCGCTGGAGAACGCCCAGCTCAGCCGCTTGCCCTGCGCCTGGCACACTCAGCTCCCAGGACTGCCGGAGCCCTCGGCACTGCAGGTGCCTAGAGGAAACTCCTGGCCCCAGGAGAAGGCCCCACCTTCTTCTCCCATGGGTCAGCACAGCTGGGGAGGGCTGCCAGTCTCCTCCCTTCAGGCGGTGCTGCCTCGGAGGATCGCTCCCCTCGGCTGCCACTGTGCCCTGCTTTGGGGCCCGCCCTTCCCTGAGGCGATGTTTCCTCCGATTGGCTGCATGAGATCGCTCCTCCCATCCAGTGATGGGTCAGGCGGCTCATCAGTCATCTCTGCTTTGCTCTTGCCAGCTGTGATTGGTGGAGCGGGCATGCCCCGCCTCCAACCAACACCCCCCCCCCCACACACACCCGGCAGGGAGCCCGGCTTTTTCCCCTCTTGCCACCTCTCCTGCAGGCCTCGAAGCTTGACTGGTGGGTTACCTATCGATCACATGCCTTGCCCCCGCCTCCTCAAATGCGATTGGCTGTCCTGGGCCCACTGACTCCCCAGGGACTGCTGGGTGGAGGTTGCCAGGCAACGAACTCCACCTTTAGGGCTGAGAGCCTCAGCATGGAGCTGTGGGCCCTGAGGAAAGGCTGGGGGTCATCAAAGGCGGGTTTGGACCCGAAAACCGAGGATTTCGGCCCGAAACAGGAGGCTCTGGGCACTACAAAGGATAGGCGCGATGCTACAGCTGACGCTGGGGACCCTGCGAAGGAGGGGAACCTCTTGGTTCCTCTGCCCTTTGCCCCAGGGTGCCGTGTATGGGGCAGGACTCTGGACTCGGGGAGAGGGAAACTTCCCCTGGCTCACGGGCAAGGCTGTGCCAGCCCAGAGCACGCAGGAGGTTGCCACCTCTGAAGACCGGGACGAAGGAAGACTGGCCAGCTTGGCCCTTGCCGGTGCCCCCGCCACAGCAGGAGCCCCCCTCAGCCTGCTGTTCAACCCAGAAAGGGGCTCCGTTCCCGCTTACATCCTCACCTTTACCAAGGAACACCTTTAGGAAGGACTGGGCAAGGCGGAAGCACGTGCTTCCTTTGAGCGAACTTTGCAGAGCGTTCCGTTTGGGTCACGCGCGTGTGGTGGGACCCGCGGGACAGGGGGCTGAGGCTCACGTGGGCTCGCAGCCGGGCCAGCGTGCACAGCAGCCCAAGGGACAAAACCACGTCTCTGCTGGTGGCCTCCCTGTGTGGAGCTGCCCCTGCCCCCTGCAGATGTGCGGAGGCTCGCTGGGGGTGAGGAACAGCACCAGTGGGGCCTGGGTTAACGGGCAGGGGTCCGATGGGCCAGCCAGATGCTACTCTCCGTCCCTCTGCTCGGCCCCTGTGCCGCTGCTGACCCTTTAAGGTCCCCCCGCCATTCCCCACTCGTCCCCCAGTGCCCCCCTTCCGCCCCCTGCCCACACACCTGTAACCTCCTGTGACCCCCTCGGTTCCCCCCAGTGCCCCCTACTCCCCCCAGTGTGTCACTGGGCAGTGCTGTGGGGGGTCCCAGCGTGATGGGACACCGGGAGGGCGAAGCCTGCTGTGGCGATACGGTCGGGGCTCTCGCGGGCTGTTCCCTGCACCAGCGCGGGCTGGTGCTGGAGGTGGTCGTGCCGCGGTGGGAGGGGTGGCGAGGGGATCCCCATGGGCAGTGGGAGGGCACGCCAAGGCCCCAGGACCCCACGGGGAGACCCCTGCTCTGGGCTCTGTCCTGGCATGACTCCATTGTCCCCAGCCCGGGAAGATCTGAGAGGGGCCCCACAGCTGGCAGCCCCCAGCCTCGGTGTCACCCACACGTTGTCTCACCAGCTGCCAGGGTGCTATTAGGGAAAGAACAGATACACTCCCCTTTCGGTGTCTTTTGATGAGCTTTAATTAACTCCGTGGTGCTGGCTGGGGCCAGGTATTGCGGAGGGATTGCTCTAGTGCCTGCTTCGCTCGGAGGTCCCTGTCGTCCTGCGGTCCCGAGAGATCTGGAACAACACCACAGGCAGCGCCGTGGGGACCTGGTCCCGGCCAGGTGCTCCCCTGGCCACCCCGCTCCAGGGACCCGTTCGCCAGGGATCTTCCCACAAAAAAAGACATCCCAAGCAGCAGTATCTCGGTAAAAGTCCTCTGACCCCTTCCTTCCCCATCTCCTGCCTTACCTCAGCAAAGAAAGCTGTAGCTGTCATCCGCAGCTGAACTGAGCAGGAATTCAGCCACGGCAAGAGGTTCTTCACCAGACAGGGGGAGACGACTCCAGCGTTGAGCAGGACACTGCGCAGGGGTCACAAGCGAGGGACACAGTTACCCAGGAAGGCCACAGGCCGGGCCTCCAAAATTCACTTGCGCTGATGCAGACACTACTCTTCAGCTCCCGACGGCTTCCCGGGCACGCCGGGAGGGTCCCAGCGGCCATTTCCCTGGGCACAGCCCTGCAGGAGTTGGCCAGATGCATCCCTGGGGCTCTTACCTGGTCAGGAGACGCACCCCCTCAGGGTGAGCCACGGGGACTTCCAGGCGAGCCCACACTCCCCAAATCTCGAGCAGCTGCGTCCATTTCTGCGCCATGCATTTGCCCAGCACCAACTTTATAGCTGAAAGGAAAATCCTGGCAAAAGAAACAAAGTGCAAAATAAACAAACCCAATCAAACAAAACAAGTCCAAAGAGCACCACCGCCAGAAACCCCAAGAACTCTCAAATCGCAGCAGGTTCGGGGAAGACTGATCTGCAGCAGAGCTAAATACCCCTGGAATGATGCTTCACAGCCTTCCAGACTGCAGCTAACGACACTGGCATTTTCTTCATGCCCCAGACCCACCGAAGCAGAAGAAAACCCACGCCTCTAGACTGACTCCACGCTAGGTGTCAACCAAGGCCAACACCTCATACCTCTTCCCACCAGCCTTTGGCCAAGAATGACACCAGTGCCCGCAAGAGTCACTGCTCCAGCGGGGGTCCGTTGAGGGAGTGCAATGCTATTGTGCACACAAGGGTATGCAGGAGGCAAGAGGACGGCCATCCGCAGTATGAGCTGCGTAAGACCTTCCTGCCTGGGAGCTGGAGTTGCTCCACGAAGGAACAGAAGTAAAACCAACCGCGACGACCGCTTTCCACATCTAGGAAGTGGGGCAGGCGAAGCCCTCCCTCAGCCCCACAAAGGCACATGCCTTGGCACGGGGAACTGAAGCCAGCCCCTCCATCTGCCCCTTCGGCTCTTTACCTGCACGGCTTCTCCACATGCAGTTGTTTCCAGCTGGTCATGAGCAAAAGCTGCCTCTCCCCACCCAGCATTTCACTGGCCCACCTGAGCAGGCTGGGAAGGAGGTGGGGAAGCAGTCGCCTGAGCTCCTCCGTGCTCCTCAGGGCAAACACCACCTCGGAGATGGCACGGGTGATCTGCAGAGAAACATGACCAAGAACCACCTGTTCAGGGAAGGCCTTTTCCCACCAGCCTGGTTCCCCCGCCTGCCCAGGGTGGGGGGTCACTGTCCGCACTTGTCACTTCTGCGACAGCCTTGTGGCTCAGGAGTACCAAACTGCCCTGGCTCCCCACACTCCTTGAGGCCGGCCCAGCACAGCGCCCTGCGAATCTCCACGGGCACCCGCAAAGGGCACCTGACTCCCTTGCGCCCAAGCGTGAGTTAGCAAGCAGATGCCGAGCTGCAGAAAGGTGTCTGCCGTTGAACGTACCGTCAGAGTCTCCAGAGCAGTCTGACAGCTGTGCTGCTCACAAGGGGAGGAGTCCGTCCCCAGGCGGTCGTTTCCTGCTCTGTTTAATTTCTCCACTAAGCACCTCAGGATCTGAATCCCAAGGATGCTTCTCCCCAGGCTCCTCCACAGCTCCACCGTGTCACTGCAAGGGAAGAGACGTTCACCCCTGAGCCCGTATCCTTGCGGTCCTGCGGTGCCCTCAAACCTCCTCACCTGCAGTGGGGCTTACAATGCCCCACTCACAGCAGAGACACAAGCACGCAGTCTTGCAACACTCCAGACTGCTTGGGCAGAAAAAAAAGACCTGCTTCTCAACCGGACCCCCCCAGGGCAAGGAAGCTGCAGGGTCCCTGTTTGACTACAGTGGGGAGGTGGGTAGTGCCCGTACCTGTCCATGAGCAGACTCTTCTGGAGGAGACTGCTGATTACAGGCTCCTGGTGAAAGCGGGTGAGGAGAAACACTGCATGGAGCAGGAAGGGCCTGTGGGTGCTCTGCTGCATGTAGCTGTAAAGGGTGTTCAGGATTTTTGGCACCTGAATGGAAGAAGAGGAGAAAGAAGGGCTCCTTTACCCCCTCCTGTGGGGCCCAGGCAGAGTCATTCGGCACATGAGCGATGCCTGCTGCCTCGACACAGAGTCCAGATCCAGCTCGAAACCTCACGCCTTCCACCCTGCCTGACCCTGGCTCACATCTGGAGCCCAGTGTGCTCTTGGCAATCGTGCACCTGCATGCACACACGCACACGCATGCACACGCTCACATGCACAGCCTCGGTCGCTGCATGTGCCCAGGCCCAACCCCATGAGCGGCTGCGTGCCCTGTGTGCACACAGAGGACACGGACCCATTTCACGCTCAGCGCTTGGCTAACTCTCCCCATGTGTCCGTAGCGATGCAAGACCACGACCAAACACGCTCTTTGAGACCCCGCAGATGCCTTGCAGGGCCTCTGCAAGCGCACGTGTCTCCTTCCAGAGGAACCCCGTTCTCCAGGGACGCTTTTCCTTGCCTCTACCCTCCTGAGACTGAGTTAGTCTGCACTGCTTGAGCCACTGGTGGCCCTAGAGCCCAAGCGGAGCGCAGCAGAGCGTGAGCGGAGGAGAACAGGAGCCTTGAAAGGGCAGGCACAGCACGAGGCCAGAGGCTCCCAGGCTACAGATGGGCAGCAACTAGTGGCTAAAGGAAGGGCACCTCACAGGCTGGGTAACACCACAGTCGGGGAAAGCAGTGAGAGCAATGAACAACTATGCAACCTGTGGAAAACCTAGCGTGCCCAGCAAAGCTCAGAGTAGATGGAATTGGGGACCAGTGAAGAAAGAGAAGGGTGAGGTGGGTCCCAGGGCAGGGAGGACTGACAGTGACCCCAGAGGAAGGGGAGGAATGGCAAGGCTGGTGCCTCCCAGTGCCTCACTCATGGGAAGGACCCGGACCAATGGCAGCCTTTGGACAAGAAGTGCCCATAGCCTTGTCACCAGCCGGAGCAGGCGCCAGCAGCGGGTGCTAATGCACGACTCGGACCATCAGGAGCCCCTTGGCTCGGCACACAGGCGGCATTTCTTGAGCCCATGCCAACTGCACAGGGTGCAGTGCAACAGCCAACAGGAGAAAAGACGAAGTCTAATGGAAAAAAAGCTCTCCTTTACCTCCTGGACTATCTCCTCTCTGCATTCCACCAGGAAGATGAACACCCACTTTCTCACTGCTCTTGCACGTGGGGGCATGACATGCAGCAAGCTGTCCAGGATGGCAGTCAGAAAGTCCACAGCCTGTGCTGCAGGGATGCACCTGCAAACAGCCTGGAGAGAAGTCAGGAACAGGAGAGCCCGCATCACAGCTCTGCCCCAGTGATTCGGAAAGGAAAGGCAACTTGACGGGACTGTTAGTTCAGCAGTCATGGAGGGGCCAGTCTCTTGGCCCTCCTGCTGTGCCTACAGTGCTGTTTACATCTGGTGCAGCTAACCGATTTGGAAGTGTCTACCCCCTTGTTGTTTGCTTATATACCAAATTGGTATTCTGACAAGAGCACTCACACGTGTGTGCAAACGCACACATCACGGTGTCTGCTCCAGCGTGCCTTAAAGGACGGTCTTGCCTCAGAGCCTCCTGCTACTTGCTAACAACAGCTGTCCTGGACAGCCCGCTCTGGAGACAGAGACTCTGGAGGGGAGCAGGGAGACGTGCAGGAGCCCAGGAGCTGGGCCCCCACCCCACTGTTTCGGGGCCAGTTACCTTTGTTATTTGGGTACAGGTCTCCGCAAAAGTCTCGGTGTCCGGGCTGTTCAGCTCCTCACAAAGGCACCGGATCTCATCTGCCTGCGGCACCTTCATGCTCTTGGCTGGAACAAACAGCAGGAGAGAAGAGGAGTCACGTCTACAGAAAGCCAACCTCTGCCCCCAGATACCAATAAAGGAGAACCCCCGTGGTGGCAGGGAAGGCCACAGGGAAAGCCAGGGCCCTCCTGAACTTGGGGCAGCGGGATTTCCTGAGCCTGATAAATGGCTGACAAACCCCGGGCTGGAAAGAGCCCTCTTCCTCCTTAAACCTTTTGCTGGGGCTTCAGGGTTTCAGCAGCCTCTGCTCCTAGCAGCTGCGTCCCCTATTCCCACACAGGCCGCCATCGTCTCTGGGAGGCAGGAAACCTCCCTGTGACTTCCTCAGCACAGGCAGACCCTGCTGCCTGAAGAGGAAAGGCTGCAAACTCAACCCTTTGCAGCACGCTCTGGGCCTGCAGCTCAGATCCCTCCTCCCTGCCCAGTTTGCTCTGGGCAGCAAATTGGCTTCCTCTCTTGTGCTCCCCAGGAGATTTCTTCCCTGCCAGGGATGACTTTGGAGACTGCCTGGGTAGCTGCCTGTCTCTCCAGGCTGAAGGCAGGGAGCGAGGGGGAAGGCACCCTCTGAAACGTCGGGGACCTCATCCGAGCGAGTTGTCTGACCACCCTCTGTCTCTCCTGCCTGGACCGTGGAGAGGGACAGACGTGGAGGGGGACAGTCCCCAGCATTGGTGACGACGTCCTGCTCTCAGACAGCAGTGAGGGATGGCCCTGACCACCCAACCTCACGCACGCCCCGGGGAGGTGGGACTCGGCAACACTCTCTCAGGGATCCTTCCTGAGATGGGCAGGGGGGCAGAGGGCTAACAGGGTGGGGGCACAAAACCAGCCCAGCACGTTGCCTCCCCCTTCCCTCCACGGGACCCCGGTGGCGCCAGGCCAGGAAGGGAGGGAGGGAGGATCGGGCTGAGCAAGGCTGGGAAGCGCCTGCTCTCCTCACCTTGCATTTGGAGAAGGTAGCCAAGGCAGACCCATGCCCTCTGGTGGCACGTGTCCAGGCAGTCGCTGGTCAGAGACCCCAGCAGTCCCACCAGGGAGCCGAACTGCTTGTAGGGACATCCTCTCTGCAGGGGACAGCAGCAGGAAAAAGGTTGCAGGCAGTCCCAGCGCCCGCTCGCCTCTACTGCCCAGCCTGCTCCCTGGGCAGCGACCAGGCAGAAGGGCTGCCCCATAATCCCAGGGCCCCCGAAAGCCAGCACCCAGCTGGGCAGGGCTCCTTTCCAGGGCCACGAATGGTGGGAATGGGGCACCAGGGCACGCGGAGGGTCCCTACTCACCGTGAGCTCACATCGCTCCTTGCAAGCGCCCAGCACGTGGGTGCAAACCCGCAGGGCTCTCTCCCGCTCCCATTCTTTGGCTGAGGTGAGCCAGCCCTTCAGGACCTGGGGCAGGGGGCATCTCTCTCGCAACAGGAATCTTTCTCTCCCCGAGATCCCTCTCCCTCTCCCTTCTTCTCTGGCCCCTTCCTGGCGCATCCCCCGCCCCACCAAGCACCGGCCCTGCAGCCTTCACCGCCTCGCGCTATGCAGCCGCCTCTGCCCTGTGTCAGGTCTTGCTTCCCTGCTGGCGTCTCCCTGCTCCGGCCTTCCCCCCAGGGCTGCTCTCGCCCAGCTCAGGGCTGGCTCTTGGCTTTCCCTCCACCAGGGCCCACTTCGCTGCCTGTCCTGAGGCTGCAGTGGCCAGGCACTCCTGACCCCCAGCCCCGGCCAGATGCACAGCCCCAGAGCAAGGAGCCAAAGCCCCATTTGTCTGGAGGAAAGGTATCCACCTCCTATCACCCACTAAGGTCTCGATTCTCTGCCCTGGCAACGCTTTCCCTGTTGCCCCGTGGCTACTCACGTGGAACACTTTGCAAAAGCAGGCAGAGGCCGCCTCAGCCTCCAGAAGGGTTTCTATGAGGTGGCCCAGATCTTCCATGCCTCTCCTGTGCAGAAGCTAAAAGCAGCAAAGGAGAGCTGAGGCTATGCATCATGGGGGCTGCCAGGGCGTGCTGAGGTGGGATCCTGACCCAGAGGTGGGCAGGCACTGGCCGGTGGGTACCTCCATGTTCACAGCTGCCCTCACACTCCTCCTTCCCTTTTTCATCTGCTCCTCGGAAGGATGGGACAAAACACTCTGGCAGCACACTGCCAGCAGGTTGCCATTTTCCTTCCTGCTCAGAGGCGGCCTCAGCTTGCTGGCCAGAGGAAGAAGGGAGACAAAACAGAAAGGGGATTTACTAGCCCTCTCCAGGGTGGTTTAAACCACAACTGAGTCCCTCCTAATCGAGGGCCCCGAATCCAACCCCCCCAGCCCATGCCAGCGAGCACTGCCTTCAGCTCCAGCAATTCCTACCTCCTCCCAGGCAGCAGGCAACCCCCCCACCCCCCCCAGGTTAAGGAACCCCTGGGGCTCCCTTCTTCTGGGAGACACCTGGAATGGGGAACACCCTCCCACTCCACAGCCCCAGCAGCTCCTGGCCCCATGCTCAAGCTGGGCTGGGGCACACTGGGAGTGCCCAGAGCCTGGGGAACAGACCTCACCTCAACTCCTCCAGGGCCTGAAACACTCCATACACCAGGGAGTCCCAGGGCTCCCTCTTTATCCAGTCCTGCAAGTCCCAGAGACAAGTGCAGAGTTGGCAGCGGGCAGGGACACGGGACAGCCCTCCCGCCGCCCCGGGGACAGGCTCTGCTGCCAGGCTTGGGCAGACGCTGCCCCATCTCCCCCACGGAACCCCAAAGGCACAAAGGCACTGCAGGAGGGACCCTGCTCCTCAGCCACAGCCACCCAGTACCAGCACCCGAGGGCCCCACCAGCTGCGGACACAGCTCCAGGAGCTCGCGTGAAGCCGAGAGGCCATCATGCCTCTGGGGAAACCAGGCTGACGGCACAGCCCAAAACTCCCCCGTGTGACGGCTCCAGCTACGGACACTCACCAGCAGGGTCCGCATCGCCTCCTGCTTTAAGGAGAGCTCAAAGCTGCCGCAGTCGCCCACAGCCTGGATGGCACAACTGACCTCGGTGATGCTCTGCACCAGGGCGAGCTTGAGCTGCAAGTCCTGAGGCCAAAGAGAGCAAAGCACCCCTTGAACTCTTTGAAGGGCTGAGAGGTGGAAGAGGAGCACGGGCAGGGAGAAGCCACAGAGGGCTTGCATCTGGACACTGAGGACAAACCCCTCCTTGGGAGGTCTTTAGGAAGAGACCGCCCATCTCGGTACACCCCAGCCCCGAGGGGCCGGAGCTGGGGCACCCGGGCATCCCCACCCTATGCGCCCTGTGCTCCTACCCTCTCTTTATCTCTGGAGAGCCTCAGGATGTTGCCCATGATTTCTTTATCCACACAGGTGAGCAGCTGCTCCTTGGGGGCATGCAGCGCAATGCCGCTGTAGGTGCGCATGAGAGCAGCACGAATGGTCCGGGTTCGCTCCATCTTCTGCCGCCGCTGTACCTGTGTCGACAGAGATGCCCTGAGACATCAGCCCCGGGACTCCTGCGGCGGGCTCCTGCGGCAGGCCCTGCCCCGCACCCTCGCCAGCTCTTTGTTTCCCCCAGCACCTCCCAGCAGCTCCCCGAGCTGCGAGTGCTGGGGCTGGGAGTTGTTCCCACCCCGCAGCTTGAGTTCTCTCTCTCGGAGAGGGAGGAGGTGCAGCCAGCATCACACACGCTGCTGGCTGTTATACCACTGACTCGAGAGGCCGGGGAGCTGTCTGGAACCTTTCTGCGGACAGGTACCTGACATAGCCTGTCACGGTCCTGCTCAGAGCCGTGCAGCCTGTGCGGGTCAGTGGCGCAGATGAGCCCGGTCTGCTCACCTCCCCAGGCCAGGCTGCACTGCTCTCTCTGCAGGGCCCTGCCCTGCCCAGAAAGGCTTCCCCACAGCCCCCAGGTGGGGAGCAGAGCCAACGAGACCTCACCAGGCTCCTGCTCCCAGCCCTCAGCTTTGAGGAAGGGGCAGAGTGTCACACTGTGCCCACCCCCTTGTCACCAGCTCCTGCTGAAGTTAAGTCAGGGCAATGTGCCTGCGAGCAAGCAAGCAAGCAAGCAACTGCTGCAGCTGCCCCAGCTGGGTGGCTCTGATCCACCAGGTGCCAAACCCCATCCTCTCCAGAGACCCCTCAGGGGCCCCAAGGCCAGGATGTCCCCTCTGAAACACAGGTCTCGGGTAGCTCTTCCAAGAAGGTTAATCTCAAGGCAGCTGCCACAGGGTGGCTGCTGCAGGTGTAGAAGTGGAAAGAAGGCCAAAAAAGGAAAGCCAACCAGCAAGCCCCTCGTTCCTTTACCTCCCAGCCCGTGGAAGCCTGGCGGGACCAGTCTCTGGTGAAAGCGGCAGAGAACATAGTCACCGTGCCCAAGACCAGGTGGAAGTGGCTCTCGGCAGCGTGGGACACAACAGAAATCATTCCCTGCAACCACGGAGAAACGGGGAGTTGGTTCCAGTCCAGGCATTCAGCCGTGGCCAGCGACCGTGGCCGGGCAGGACGTTGCAGCAAGCCGGAAACAGCAGCAACGGGGAAAGGAAGGAGGTCTGGAGCTGGGCCAGGAGCAGCCCTCCCTCTCCCCCAGGAAAATCCAGGGGCTGCTCAGGACAGGAGCATCACCTCACCTTGGCCTCAGACAGCTCCACAGGGTTTGTCTCCTGGAGGAACCTCAGCACCTGCCCTTGGACGTGTCTGAGGTCCTGACAAGCTGCCAGCACCGTCCCAAGAGCCTTGTACAGGAAAAGCTGAAAGAGAAGAAGCCGAGCCCGAGATGCAGTCATGGCCCGACCCGTCAGGAGAGGGCTGGCCCCAGATGGACCCCACCACCTCCGGGAGCAGGCAGAGCCGGCCACGATGCCAGGCTGTGGCCAGCCGCTGGGGCAGCCCAGGGGAAACGCCTTTTGGGGACGAGGGAAAGGAAAGCAGTGAAATCTGCCTGCGTGGGCAGAGCACCAGCGCCAGCTCCAGCCCCAGTGCCGGGCAGGACACACACCTCCTCCCAGGAGCCGGCAGCAGAGCTGCCCAGCCGCTGGCTCAGCTCCTGGCTCAGGCCTACGGTCCAGGCCTTGTCCTCCACGGGCTCCAGCGACGCTCGCAGAAACTGGTGTGAACGGGAAAGGAAGCGAGTGTTCCCCAGACCTTGGCCAGGGCCCTTTCCACGCTCACGTGTCCCGGGATGCTGCGGGGGAGAGCTGCCGGGAACGGCAGTCTCCTCCCTCACCCCACCCAAGCCTCTTTTCACCAGCTTCCCTCTTCTCCTAACGCCTCATGTGAGACCCCCCGGCAGGCCGGACTTAGAGGAGGAGGCAGCGCTAAGGCGCGTGCCACAGCGTTAGAGGGCATTAGCCATCAGCCGTGGCACGTGTGCAGGCAGCAGCTCCTCTTGAGTGGGCAGGCACCTACTGCCGGGGGAGGCGCAGGGTGCTCAGGAGGTGCCCCCACCTCCTGGTGCCTACACAAGCAGCCCCGAGCTTCCTCCCACAACTTTGCTGCCTCTTCTCCCCCCTCGATTTGTGACACCCCCCGCAAGGATGCTATACCTTAAGCACACGGCGCTCCCACTCTGCAGAGGCCAGGGAGCTCTCAGTTCTGCCTAGGAAGCAAGAGGAAGCAAAAGCTCTCGCAGCTATTTAAGCTCACACCAAAGACGAGTCTGGCGCTCTCCTCTGCAGTCCGACCTCCCAAAAGTCCCAGGCCATCAGGCTAGAGAGGGCCTACGCGAAAGCCCTTGCGAGGCCAAAGACACAGGAGGGATCCCAGGGGCGGTCGTCAGAGGCATTGACTCAATCTGGGGAAGGACGCACTGGCCGCAGCAGATTCCCACTGAGCGACTGCAGCTCCCACAACAACTCCAACCACCCAGTCCCAACACACATTTTCTCCCGAACCACCCATTGCCTTTTGCCCATTTCCAGCCCTTCTCCCAGGCTACTGCCGAGGACAGCTGCTGCAAACCTCGCCTGGCCTGGGGACTTGGTCCTCCAAAGCCGAGGGCTGCACCCCCTCCAGGAGCACCAGTCACGTCCCTCTCCCAGACACCATCCTTGGGTGATGCCAACACCTGCCCTCCGAGGGGACATCAACGGCCCCCTCCATCCCCTGGGCCGAACTGATGCCAGGGGACAGCTGCCCCCAGCCTCAGCACCGGCTCCCTGGAAGGGGAAAGGCAGCAGAGCAAGTGCTGGGGAACTGGGGACAATTGCCCTCCGTCGCGCCAGGCAGCTGCGTTTTCCTGCCCCCCTCCATCCCCTCCAGCCTCTCCCTCCCCACCCGCACTTTACCTTCCAGGTACTGCAGCAGGAGGGGGATCTCGGTCGCCCACGCCGCCCCCAAGCCTCTGTGGATCCTGCCGTGGAGGGCCTGCAGCAGCTGCAAGGCAGCGACTGCGCGTTCGCGGCTCGGGTAAGGAGCTGCCGCCACCACCTAGAGGAGGGCAGGAGAGAAGGGTCGCTCCTGCCGCCAGAGCCACAGCTTCTCCCAGGAGGGAGCTCGGGAGGGAGCTCGGTGCCGCTTGGCTGGCAGCAGGCAGCCGACGGCTTCACCCAGGGTGCTGCCAGCCCTGAGAACGGAGTGGGATCCCTGATGGGCTCGGGCATGCTGCCTCCTCCTTGGGGGCTCCCGGCGCTGGCCTCAACAGCATCTCTACCCCGGGATCTCCCACCACCCCTGGCCAGAAAAGCTCTTTCCCCAGGGCCCCGCTACTCACCAGCAGTCGAGCCAGCAGGGCCTGGGGAGCCGGCAGCCGGGCTGTGGGGAGGCAGAAAGGCTGGGTGAGCCGACGAGCCTCACGCCTCCGATAGCCCCACACAGGGCTGAGGGCTGAGAGCAGCTGCGCTGCAATAGCGCTGGCTGGGGGGCTCCCCAGGGCTGCCCAGCAGGAGATGAAGGCAGCTCCAGCACGGCCAGGAGCGAGCCCCGGCTCACCAGGAGAGCGCTGCGAGCAGGAGAGCCAGGCCTCTGCGCCGGGCAAGGGGCCACGCAGGGCAGAGCCCCTCGTGCCCAGCAGCAGAGCCTGTCTCTGCCCTTTGCTTTTCCTGGGCTCCTGCTCAGGGCTGGTGGGGCGCAGGGAGACGCGGGCTGGCCTGACCCCTGGCCAAACCCAGCAGCAGCACTCGCTGGGGCTCCTACCTTGCTCCTGGGAGTCCATGGCATCCGGCTCCTCCTCCTCCTCCTCGCACCCCGCTCTCTCCCGTCTCTCAACCAGGGCTCGGAGGCAGCGGGAGAGCGGGATCAGCATGCCGCTGTACTGGGCTGGCACCACGTACTGCAGCAGCCTCGGCCACAGGAGCTGCAGAGAAGAACCGGGCAATTCGCCACACTGGCATTTCCGCTCAGCGCGAAGACGAAAAGGACGGTCTGCATTTCACTGAGCCTGGTGCGCTTCAGCGCAGGAGGGGACAGGTTCAGGGCATGGGGGAGCACACGGAAAAATGTCCTGAAGGCAAGAAGCGGCCACAGCAGCAGGACAGAGGGCAACTTACTTTGGTCATCCCTCTCAGAGTGACGTCCAGTGAGCCCACGATGTCCAGGCACAGGGCTCGAATTGCTCCATCCTCTGGGTTTTCCCAGGCAAAAAGGCCTCCTGCCACCTGTAAGACAGAGTTGGCAAACCCCCAATTACCTTCAGCTCCCAACTGATGAGGCTCAGGCACCCCTCACCAGTGCTCTTCTTGCTCCTGTGCCTGCCCCCCTCCCGATGGCCAGACGGACCCAGCTCGAGGACCGGGTCCCAGACCCTGGGAAGGACTGGGAAGCCTGGGAGCAGACAGTGCCGCTGCTTGCCGACTCGGTCCCCTGGGGCCCAAATGCTGCTGTCGTGCCACCAAAGCAGAGGTGAGGAACGTGCCCTTCAGCAAGGCTGTGCTCAGTGCCAGCCCTGGAGGCAGCACACCCAGCCCGACAGATGTGGAGGAGCACCCAGAAGCCCTTTCCTTTGCCCTGCTCCCAAAGCAGAGCCTCCCCGAGCCTCAGAGTGACGCACATGGATCTCCCAGCTAGAGGGAAGGTGCGGCCAGAGGGAATGTCCTCGGCGAGTCAGCGGGAGGCTCGGCCATCCCCAGCTTTCACCTCCTGGGCACCCAGCTGAATGCTGGGAAACGCTCACCACAGGGACTGCCAAACGGCCCGTCCCCTTGCCAGAAGGGATGTGGGCCCCCAGACTGTTACTGGGTGGGCAGGGTGTGCTTTGGAGGGCCAGAGCACGAGAACACCACAGAAAGCTCCTCTAGCCAGGCCCACCTGTCCGCACTGGCTGTGTTTTGCTCACCGTCCATCAGCATTTAAGGACGGAAGATGTCCTGCCCCTACAAGACGCTCCCTTTGCAAGGCGGCTTTGCCGAAGGCGCCCGTGGGCACAGCTCGGCACCACAGTGCTGGGTGGCATGCCGAGGTGTAAACCCACATCATCCACTGACATCTCCACCAACATCGGCACAGACACCCACGAGGAACGGCCATTCGGAAGCGGCTCTGACGGCAGTGCCAGCGCCGATGGCTCTGCAGCATGGAGCTCTCCAAGGCCAAGGCCGCCGGCAGGAGCCCTCAGCACGGTCCAGGCACTGGTCAAAACAACCAGCCCTGGGTGTCCTGCTCTGCCCTTACCAGTGTGCCCGAGGTCCGGCTGAACTCGCTGAAGATGTGCCCCACCACATCCCATGGCCAGCAGCTCTGGGATCCGGAGCTGAGCAGCTCCCTGCTGAACTCCAGAACTGCCCTCCGCACCTGCCAGGGGAGAGTGTGGTTATGACCCTCCTGTTCAAAACCCAAAGAGTTTGCGCCTTTGTGGCTCGCAGAGAGGTGGCAAGGCCACGGCAGAAGCTTTCGCTCCTGGCGTCAGGGCTGGGCTTCAGCACCAGGCTGGACGGGCATTTGCCCCGCAGAGCCCAGAGACCTCCCCGCTCTGCCCTGCCAGCTCTCCCCAGGGAGGAGCCATCAGCCACCACCTGGGCAACGCGCCAGCACTTCCCCAGGCCCTCTGGCTCTGTCCCAAGGGAAAGGGTTTCTCTGCCTCCCCTGGTGGCACCCTCTCTTCCCAAACCAGTTCACCTGGGCACTGGGGTCACTGCACAAGGAGCGCATGGCCTCCACCAGCTGGGGCAGCTTCTCTCTCACCGCAGGTGCTGGAAGAGATACGGAGAGGTGTGCATTGAGGCAGAGCCCCAGTGGCAGAAGGGATCCCCTGAAGCTTCCAATGGGACAGAAGAGCGGGGCCTGACTGGCTTCACGGGAAGCAGCGGCGTAGTCGGAGCAACCCCACTTCCAGAGGCTATTTTACAGGGACCGAAGGCTATGGCAACAGAGAGAACAAGAGAAACAGCACGGGTACGAGCAGCTCCTGTGCAAAGCAGCCCACCTGCCCGCCCACCAGCCTGCCTGTGTTACACGCCCGTGGAGCGCCGTCCCTGGTGTGCCGGCATTTCTAACTGCCGGGGGAGAGCCCTGCTGCGGGGCGTCAGCTCGGCTGGGGGACCCGCTCTTCGCAGCTCCCTTTGGGTGCAGGTGCACCACTTTCGGCCCGTTCCTGCTGTCAGCCCAGCAGCCCCAACCCCTGCCTTGCGTCCCTGGTCTGTGGCACTGACCGTCAGCGCGGGCCAGCGCTCCCAGCAGGCCCAGGGCTGCCACGCGACCGGCCTCACTCCCACCGCTCAGCTGGGAGTGCAGAAACATGCCTGTCTCCTCGGGGCGCATTCGTGCTGCGGGGAAGAAATCGCATTCTGCATCAGCAGGCAGCTGTCCCCAACAGCCAAGGACAGGGAGAGAGCTGCCACGGCACGGCGGGCCATCGCCCAGTCTCCTCTCCTTACCCTGCAGCATGATGCAGCGGGACAGCACTGCCTTCTGGGCCGGGCCAGCCTCCTCGGTCACATCAGGGAGCTGTGGGAGCAAGATCCATTTTAGAGAAAGCGGCATCAGTGCTGAGAGGGACCGAAAAGTAATGGCGCTCTCCGTTCTCCTCTCCCTGGGCACTCTGGGCATGGGACCCACAGCCGAAACCCAGCCCACCCCACGGTGGCCCCGGGCACACACAGAGGTTTGCGGCAGCCCAGGCTGCCCAGGAGCTGAGGCTGAGCAGCGCTGAAAGGCTGCCTTCAGGGTGCTGGCGCTCCAGAGTCCTCCTGCGACTTGGCCGAGAGGGAAATGGCTGTGGGAACCGGGCTGCCGCTCAGGCCCGTTCCAAACGGCCAGGATCAGGCCTCCTGCAGCCTTAAGATGGCACCTGGATCGAAGTCCTGGCATGCTCCAGGCCTGCAGGAAGGTCCCAGTGGAGGAACGCCCTGCTCTGCCCTGCCAGCCGGCAGGTCCTTCCCTTCCGTGGCAATCATGGGTGCAGGCCCCAGGCTTGCGGCAGGGCGCAGGGCTCCCCTTACCTGGCGGCGCACAGCGGTGCTGATGGCAAGAGCCGTGCCCTGCGGCATTGGGGTCTGAACTCCCTCCAGGATCTCCAGGACATAGCTGAGGCTCTACAAGAGAACGGGGGGGAAGAGGAGGCTCAAGCCACCTAAAGGCACTTGGGAATGGAGAAACCCAGCACGTCTGGGATAAGGGGAGCCCCTAACATCAGCTCCCAGGGAAAAGCCTGACGAGCAGAGCAGCATCAAGAGGGTCTCCTTCCTCGGAACGGAGCCCGGGCTTGACAACTCAGTTTCCCACTCATCAGACCTCGCCAGTCGCCGCATGGGACTGGACGTGGCCCTGGGCATTCGGGCAAAGCTCTTCCTGCACACAGAGCCCCAGGGAGCTGGCAGTGCCTCCCTTCCTGAGCAGATGAGCCCCAGGGACTCTTGCCTCCCTCCCGCCCTGCCCCGGGTTTCTCCTTTTCTGCCCAAAGAGCCCAGGAAACCTCAGGCCTCCTCTGCTCTTCCTGTTCCTTCTCTAAGGGCTTCCCAGCTCCTCCTGGCACCCCACAGCTCCCCAGTGCCTCTTAGCACTCGCGCAGACCCACCCCAGCAGCCACGCCAGGCCCTGCGCAACATCTCACCTCGGTGAGCCGGGAGTTGTCTCGGACCTCCTGGTATTGCTGCAGGAGCCAGAGGAGCTGCTCCCAGGTCTGCTCTCGGTGCTGCTCCTCATGCAGAAGGACCCCCAGCATGGCAGCCACTGCCCCGAGGACAGCCTGCTTGTCCTGAAGAGGGAAGGGAGAGGCTCCGCTTGGAGGGCTGAAGGTCTGCCTAGTGCTCAGCATCCCCTGAACACCGGTCTGCCCTTCCCACTGGGAGGGGTTTCCCTTTCCCTTCTGCCCTGCAGAAGAAGGGCTCGCTCCAGAGGAGAGAGAGCACTTCCCCACCCTGCTACCCCAGCCCTCCCTGCAGAAAGGCCCCAAGGCTCGGCTGCTTCCCGTCGGGAAGCCCCCTTCCCCTCGGCCCTCTGCTCGCACCCCACTGGGCACAGACGGACCCAGCGCCATGGACATCCCTGCTGCAGCCCCGGGCGTGGAAAGCAGCACTTCTCACCTCTTCCTCCTTGCAGTCCAGCCAATTTGCCACCACATAGCGGAAGACCGGGTAAATGGCTTCACAGAACTGTGCTACCCCCTTGCGAGGGAAGGGGCATTGCTCCCAGCTGCAGAGGTATGTACTGACTCCTTTCGACCATTGCTCCAGGACTGCACCAGGACAAAGGAAAAGGGAGCATGTGAGAGTCTGCAGCAGGGACGGTACCTTGCGTTCACGCCCAAGCCTGCTTTAAGGACGGTCCCAGGCTCAGCAGGGCTTCCCTGGATCTGGATCTGGATCCAAGGGCAATCTGTGCTCTTGAGGTGCCTGGGTTCAAACACCCCACCGTTTCTCTCCTCCTCACACCCATCGCACCTTCTCCTCCTCAACGGCCCCTTCCCCTCCAGCATTTCCAACTGCACACCCTTCCCTTCCCTTTTCCCTTCCCTTCCCTTTTCCCTTCCCTTTTCCCTTCCCTTCCCTCATACTCACCCTTTCAGAGTAGGGAGTTTAATCCCAGAGGGAAGCGGGGGAACAGAAACCGTGGGAAGGGACCCAGGAGTTTCTCCGTGCAGCGCTGCCGCGTCCCGCCCACAG
The DNA here is from genome assembly GCF_964188355.1 of Buteo buteo. Lineage (NCBI taxonomy): Eukaryota > Metazoa > Chordata > Aves > Accipitriformes > Accipitridae > Buteo > Buteo buteo. The sequence goes on along the minus strand of NW_027439225.1, from coordinate 355,874 downwards.
AAACCTCCTGGCCTTCCCCCGCTCCTCCTACACACTCGCTGCAGTTTGGGATTGCCCCGGGCTCACACCCACCACGTTCCCTCTGAGATCACATGGAGGCATCGAAGGCCGCCCCTGCCCCTAAGACCCCAGCCAAGGAGCCGACACTCACCACTGCAGATGGCATGCAGGACCTCGCCGCTCCCCACCTGGGTCAGCACGGTGCGCAGGGCGAGCAGCGTCATTCCCACAAAGGGGATGCACCGCAGGGCTGCAGAGGAGGCAGGGACAGAGGGACCGAGAGGGTCGGTGAGAGACACGGGAGACTGGGGTCCATCCCTGCCAGGGCTGGGGCTGCTGGGCCACGCAGGACGTGCCGGAGGGTGTGGGACGGGCTGCCTTCCCCGGGGGGAAGCCCTTTGGGGAAACGGGGAGGACGGTGGGGGGCCAAGACCCCGCGGGTTTGTCTCCAACAGGTTCCCACCCTTTGGGAACTGGGATCGGGCTGATAAGGCAGAGCTGCCAACTGGCCCTGGCGCGGAGCAAGGAGGCACGGCAACTCCGTAGCCCCCCAGTTCAACACAGGGCGTTTAGGGAGGGGGAGGATCCCTTCTCCTTGTTATCACAGATCTCTACCCAAGGCCCAGGGTGCCATACCATAGCTGCGGGCCATTTTGCCCAAGGTGAGGAGCACAATCTCATCAGGGACCTTCCTCATGGCCTTCAGGTGGCTCTGGAGCTCGGACATGACAAAGTGGAAGTGGGAGCGGGCCAGAGCTACCAGGACGTCACTAGCGGCCATCTTCACGTCACCTGTCACACCCTGCAAAAGCGTCACAGGTTAAACACTCCGGAGAAAAAGGCTGAGGCACTAGGGCAGGCTGAATGACCCCATCTCCTCTGCAAGACCCCTCGGGACAGCTGTGCTCGGGGCCGAGCGGCTGCTGCCTCTTGTACCCTGGGATAGGCGAGCAGTTCCCTGGCGAGATGAGGGAGGCTTTGCCCCAGAACAGCCCCGTGCTGCTGCCCCCTCTCCCTCTCCATGCAGATGCCAGGATCAAACTGCCACAGACTCAAGACCCCCCTGGGACCTCTCCGTGGGGCTGGTGGGTTGCCACGGCCCTTCCTCAAAGCAGGACAAACAGTGTTGAGCTTGAACCCAGCTGTCGCTCAGTTAGAAACAGCCCCGAGTCCGCTTCTCTGCACAGTTCCCTGCCTCCCTGTGGAGTGACTGCTAGAAGCGACTTATCAGTATGTTCCCCGCACCCCCTTGAGGGAAGGCAAAACCTCCAGGGTGGAATGCAGTGGACACGCAAGGAATTGGTTCCCTAATAATTCTCTGTGCAATGTAACCTGCAACCTTAGATGTTAGCAACACCAAGGCAGTTTGGTGTGCTGACCCTAAGAGAAGTAACACGGAGGGTGGAGTGGAGCGGAGACGCCACGGCCAGTCTCTGTGATGTTATCGCAGGGATAGGGAACTGGAACGATAGGAAGGGTAGGTCCCTGCATTGAATCCACGGAAGCAAGGAGGTAAAATCATGGGGGTTCTGTCGATCTACTGCCCTACTTCTGATTTATCTCCTAAGTGCCCTGTCCTGGGGTACTGACACGCAACATCACGTCCTCTGGGTGAACTTTGCTCATTAGAATACCAAAACACACCTCCATCCCAAAAGCTACCCGCCTCCAAAGTGCAACCACCCCTCACTGAGCCTGCGCTCTGAATTTTTTTCTAGCATGTCCTTTTAAAAGCAAAGCGAGAGAACTTAATACCAATCAAAGTAAAGGCATGCATGACTGGAGTCACTCGAGCTCCACCTAAATAGGAAAATAGTGTAAAAAGGCCCAAAGAAAGGGTGACTATTAGGGAAGATACCGTCGTGGACAAGTTGGGAGGACATCACTGCCTTCTGGGGTCAGTCGACAGGCTGAACCTCTCTTCCCCCCAGAGGGACACCTCTTGGGTGAGATTCGAACACTCGGCTGTACCGAGTGCTTTCCCGGGAAACTTAGAATTCTTTAGAGCTCTTTTCCTTCCATAATTTAATGCGCTTGTAGTCGACTGTATTATTATTTGCACGTGCCTTGCAGACAGTGTATTTATCATCGGCAATCCAAAAGAACCTGTACTCCTGTTGCTTTAATAAACTGTACTATTCATTAAAATCTAGCCGTGATAGTTCATTGAATGCAACCAAGCTCCTTAAGTCTGGCTGTGATAGTTCATTGAACGCCACTAAACTGAAAGTACAGTGCGCTATTTGTGCGTCCGTAATCGTGTTAGTTCAACATATTGAACGCGACCGGACTTACAGTGCTGAATTGGGCATCACCCAGAATCTAAGCCTAGCCGCCCCCAGCCCCTCGGACATCTAAAGACAAGCTGGAACGCAAGGGGGGTTATTTTCTGCCCAAAGTCTTTACCCTTTAACACAACACTCCCCTCTCCAAATTCCCTGTCACGACGAGTCCCCAGAGCCTCTCCCTTAGGACCTCTGCTGGGTCTGAACAACCGAGGAACATCTCTGCGCCACTCTGTATTTCCCCCAAAACCAGGGGCAGAGGCAGGCTGCTTGGGTGGCCTTGAAAGAGAACAAGCTCACCTGGGCTGCTCGCATGTCACTCAACGCCTCTGCTATCAGGCGGTTCACAACGCCACTCGTCAAACAGCCGTCGTCTCCCCACAAGATGCTCTCCAGCTCCCGGTATGTCTCCACTCGGTCACCCTGGGGACGGACCACAAAGGGGAGTGATGGGACTTGCTTTGCCCTTGTTCCCAGGGAGCCACGACAGAGACCTGCTGCCCCCCAAATCATCTGCGTGACACGGGCACGAGGGACGAGTTGCAGGCATCGGTCAGGACAGCCACGGGGAACAGCAGGATCTTCCGCGGTGCCTCTGACACGAGCAGAGAGTCAGACAGGGAGATCGACTCCACCGGGGCAAAAGGCCACATGGGAGCCTGGGCGGTCACTCCTGAAAACGGGGGATGGCGGAGGTCAGGGGGAAAGTGCCGGACAAGGAAGGGTGTGACTGTTCACTCAACTCCTGCCTAGATTTTGGCTAACCCAGCTCCTGCTAAGGCCTGGTGTATGCTGGGAGCAGCACCATTAGGTCAAAGCGAGAGCACCGCGTAGGCAGGACGCGTGGCCAGAGAGAGCTAAAGGGCCATGATGCAGCCATTACCAGCTGCGGATGGCTGTCTCCGGCAGCCATTACCTTTTGTCTGGCAGTTTCCTCAGAATCCACTAACATAAGGAAATGGTATAGACCCAGCCTCCAAGCTGGAGGGTATAAAACATCAGCTTACTCAAAAAGCTTTTGAAGCAGATCCAACAGCAGCTGAACTGCTGAGGCTTTCATGCTTCCCGGTGCGACACAGGGGACGCCCACACCGTGATGGAGGAGGAAGGGTGAGCGCTCTCTCGGTTGGCTCATAGGTTCATAGCAAAAAAATTCTTTTTTTTGCTCATAGGTGCACGATATTAAGAGTTACAGATTACAAGTTATGAAACCTTATGACTTGACTGGTGAAGGAGTGAATTCACGTGATAGACGAGTCTGGGAGAAGGGAATTGAGCCCCTGTCATGTTTTTTCATTGTATTTCTTACTGAGCTCATGAAATAAAGTTGAAATCACAGCGTATGTTGTCCTGTACATTTGAGAGATCCAAATGGACCGTGGCAAAGGGGAAGGCATGGGAACGAGACCATGCCCCGAGGAGGGGAAGCCGTGAGCACCCTGCGCCTTGGGGCCCAGTGTTGCTCCTCGCACGGGCAGGAGCCCCAGCACTGGGAGCTCCCGGGGAAAGGAGTGGGGAGCAATGGCATTAGTCCAGCTTGAGCAGCAGGATCGGCGCCTGGGGACAAAGCGCCTGCAGGAGGGCAGAGGTGCTGTCAGGTGAGACGCCCCTCTGCCACGGCACCCGGGGAAGCCAGGGGCATGGAGGGGAGCCCTCAACCCCCACCTCACCTCATGGTCTTGCAGTCGCTTTAGCAGAGAAGTCCCGACGGCCACAAAGGTAGTGACGGCCGCAGGGACAGTCCCCGTCACACCGCCTCTGTCCTCAGAACGCGCAGGTCTGGACTGGGAACGCACGCATGAGCAGAGAGCTGCAAGAAAAGAAAGAAATGGCTTTGCTGGCTGCAGGGCTTCGCGCCAGGGAGGGGTGAGGATCTTCCCAGACTGCCCCAGCACTACCAGCCTGTGCTGGGCTGTACTGGCAAGAGGGAAGTCAGTGGGATGAGGGGAGGGAGTCTTCCCCTCACCGCGGCAGTGGGAAGACCACCCTGGGGGACTGGGCCCATCCTGGGCTCCTCAGTGACAGAACGGCAGCGATGCGCTGGAGTGAGTCCAGCACAGGGGCCCTGAGCTGGCCAGGGGACGGACACGGGCTCCGCAAGGAGAGGCCGGCAGGGCTGGGGCTGGGCAGCCCTGACAAGAGCCGGCCAGCCCAAGTCACCTCTGAGCGGTCCCCAGCTGCCTCACGGAGGGCAGGGAGAGGATGGATCCAGGACCCTCTGGGACGTGCCTGGCAGCAGGATGAGAGGTGATGGGACGCAGCCCCCAGCACCCGGCTGGGACAGACACTGCCTCCAGCACGTATCAGACCCCAGCCTCCCACCAGCCCCTCACCTCTGAGCGCTCTCATCCTCCGCATGGGCAGCAGGATCCCACGGATCGACACGCTGCTCCTCCAGGCAAAAGCCATGAGCAACTGGGGCAGCACCAGCCCCAGGAGGAAGATGTAGAGCCCAACCACTGTGACCTCACAGAGGGCTCCGGTGACATGGGGACATGTGCTGGGGACGCAGCAGCACCCTGGGGACCCCCCAGGCCCAGAAATGCAGGATTTTCCATCCCTTGAATTTGCTCATGGTCCTCAAACAGTTTTAGCAAAGACTTGCTCCAGACAGCCCTTCCCAGCTCTGTCCCTGGGAAGACTGGGACTTCTTTTCTCTCTCAGAAGAGAAGACTTTTCCTTCGGCAGGGGACTGATACGGGTGGGGTGTCCCAGGCCCTTGTGCCTGAAGGCAGGAGTCTGGAGAAGAACAAGCAGCAGTGGATGGGGATCAAGTCAGGTGAAAGGCAGAACATTAAAGCAATTAAGTTTACTAAGAGTAAAGAAATGAGTCTTAGGACCATCAAGAAGAAGGAGAAATGTTTGTAGAGCACGCAGATGGAGTAGTGCTCACAGAAAAAAAGTACTATTTGCGAATAAAACAGGATAAGAGAAGGAGAAAAGTACACAAGCAAAGGGGTCTGGAACCAAGTAAGTTGCAGAGAACCAGCTTCTTGGGCTTTATACACTTGTGGTAGACCTACCTCTTCCTGCCACATCTTATTAAAGAGAATATATTTATTTTGCTTTTCCGTTCAGCATTTGTTGTTGATTTTCTTTTCTTGTTACAGACAAACCATTGTATATTTTGCTAATGAAATATATTTCAAGTTGTATAGTTGAATCCCAGCCTATTAATCAACAATGTAGAAAGCTATCTTTTGACTGCCAAATAGAGCACAAACTGCTTGAAGTGTTTTATTTTAATGCTCTATAAGTAGTGGCTAATACTTCAGCTATATAAAATGAGCTATTGATATTTCAGTGCATTCCTATTTGGAGTGCAGAAAGCTTCGGATTTTTTCATTTGTATGTAATTAGGCTCTAAATTTTAATTATTTGCTCTACAAAGAAGGTAGAGAGTAGAGATACAAACATAAACTTTCTCCTGTATCCTTGTCATTTAATTACCATCATTTCACAGTCTAAAATACAAAGCTTTTCTCAACCACCTAATGAATGAGGTTCTTGTGTAATTGAATGCAGGGATATGACTGAAGAGCAGTAACTTCTGTGTCATTTAAAAATATTAGTGGAAAACAAAGTATGTGAGCTTTACGGAATAGGCAACACTAGTGAGCAGTATATTTAGAATATCTTTCCTCTCAGGACCAGGAAAAACAAAAAAAATGTTTTTACTCAGTAGATATGACATATGCTTATATCTGTAACACTTACTTGTTCACCCTACTGAATAAAGCTGTAAAAGTGCTTTGCTAGGTTTTCAAAGTTTTTGAAGTGCTTAATTCCAGCACCGGTAGAAGAGAGTAAAAAAGATTCCATCCTTCTTTGTGCACTATGATTTTGATTGATCACTTGCCAGTAAATTAACACTATACAAACCAGTGGACAGTAAAGGAATTGCATACATGGCGTTGAATGTACACTTTGAAAATGGTATTTTTCTTCTCCCCAACATTCTGAATGCTAATATATAGAAAATAAAATCTTAGCCTAAAGCTCCAGCCTCAGGCTGTGTCTTCAGAGACAATGATTACAATCTCTCTGTAAACTGAAAAATTTCAAATACAATTTTGAAGAAGAACAGAGAGACAGGAGAAGCTCAGTTTAAAGCTTCAAAGAATTTCTTGTTCAGTTAACTTACTTTTAACATATTTATTACTTTGGGGAGGAATTCATCTGCTGGATTTCAAATTTTCAAGCAGGATTTCCTACCTTTCTACATGATTTCCATTTTTTTCTCTCTACTAAGGGATTAAAACAAACCACTGCGGGGGTTTTTCCAATGGATTTTAGACTTAACTTCATTGCAAACAAATGTTACCAGTTATCCTCTCTATCCAGCTGGTTGGTTTTCTTCTTCTAGATTCCTAATATGCAGTCTCACAAACAAAAAAACCAAGATCCTTACTTGCTCCGCCCTAACTCTTACTATATGCTGCTGGTGCATCTGAATGAAAATATTTCACTGTATGAAAAACATATTTTTGACAAGCCAACAGCAATTTTTAAAAAAATTATAAATTCTCAGAATAGTAATTTATCCCACAGTTTGGATTTAAAAAATTGAAAAAGATCTCATCTGATGAGGTATTCATTTTAAGCTCACAACTCATGTATCAAATCAGTTTTCATAAATCTGAAAAAAAAAAATAAAAATCATCTCTTTGCTGAAAAAAAAATGATAGACTTCAGCTAAAAGAGTTTTTCAGAAAGTCATGTGTGTCTGTAAAGAGATGCTTACAATAAAAGTGCCTCTTAGCTACAGTGGTCTTGTGTACTTAAGCACATCTACTTTGATTTGCAGCCAATATCCTGATATCAAACCAATTGTCCTTCTATGTTTTTCTTCTACTAAACTGTTGTTTGTTTTTTTTGATGACTGTAAGTAGTAGTGCACGTGACAGAGCTGATAAGGAATCCAAATTTCTGCCAGCCTGTGTCTACATCCTGTTTAAATAACCCCCTGTTAACTCCTATGGAAGCTGACGCAGCTGCAAGGAAGATACTATATAGTTCATTATGCCTTAAAAGACCTCGTCTGACTTGATCAGCTCATCCTAGTAGTACTTCTGGTAGTACTTCTGAAAAATAGCTTTATGGATAAGGACTTCAAAGTCAAGTTCTCAGGAACGTTTTTATTTCAGGAACCTTAATGAAGCATCACAGCTACAGCAGTTGCATGTTTCTGTTCTATCATTTCATTTTCCCATACTTGATGACTGACCACTTGAACAACCACAGTGCATTTAAAATTCATAAATGTATGTTAACATAATACTAGGGATGAAGTTCTTTTGCATGACATTGAGGGCAGAAGACAGGAGCAGAAAAGGGCTTCACAGTTACAAGAAGAACAAGATTTGGATTAGAAGCAACTCAAGCAGCCTGTTAACTCTTGAAGCACAATTTTTGTGAATTTCCCTTGTCATCACTTCAGAAACACTCTCTAAATTATGAGCACGTGCATGGTTTTGCATTCCCACTTTCTATTACCCATTGATATCAGAAGCTGAATTAAGTCTGACACTTTAACACTAATGGAAGGGATTACCCCATTGCATTTTGTCTAATCTTAATTTTCTTCTGTTTAACTTCAGAGTTAGCTATTCATTTTGCTTTGGTATTATTGTTTCTGGTTTTTGTTGTCTTGTTTACCACTTCCTTTAACTTTGAATTCCCCCTAGGGGTTGATTAGCAATGTGCAATTTAATGGGGAAAATGACTACTTCCTTGCCTTGCAAGATTTAGAAATGGCAATTATAAAAAGTTCCCATTCCAGCTTTTGCTCTGAAACCAAGTCTTTGAAACAAAACTCATACTGCCTATCTTCAGCAATATTGTTTTGTGAGCTCTTCAGCAAGCCATTTCTTATAAAATTCACAGTAAGGACGACAGTTTTTGCTTTGTGTCCATACAGGGACACAAATTTGCTTTTCAACTCTCAAAAATTCCACATCTTTACAGATTTTAGACTAATTTCAGGCTGCCTGACTGCCACAGTTTGTGTGCTGCCTGATTTGTTACGTTTGCTGCCAAATCCCCTGTTCAACTACGCTTATACGTCCCAGTAGCATTCTTCATGAGGACACATTGCAGGAGACGAGAAACTTTATTCCTTGCATTACCTCAATTACACATGTCCATCCTTAGGTTCTTTACAATCATATAGTATCTGCAGATATACTGATGATCTGCGTACTGGTATATGCAATGTACATTGTTTCTTTTTATAGCATTAATGATACTCAGCTTATCAGATGGAGAACATTTTCCTACTATGATGACATTTTTTAGTGCATCATAATACTTGTGTGTATCTTTCCACTCTCTTCTAAATATCTCTATGTTTTTTGTTTGAATTTCCTGGTATTTTCACATTTCCTTGAGCTTGTTTGCAGTCATGGTTTGAGACTCTCGAGTTTTAAAAAAACATGAGATCTTGTAATATCTTTCAGGCTCTTGAACAGGAGCCGGATCTCAGGGAGCAGGAATGGATGGACTCTCCAAGGAGATGTGGAAGGTTCATCTGCAATAGTTTGGGAACTCCAATAGGACCCAAAGGGATACTGTAAGGATAGTAAGGATTCTAACATTGTATGTTCACTCTCGAGATCTCCATATGACCTAAATGGACCTAAATTTCAAAACAACTTCTACTATATGAAAATGTTAATACGAGAATGCTCTCAGGGAAGGATCTCCAGTCAGTGAATGTACTGCTGAGATAAAGAACACCATCTGGACTAAAGAGCAACCTGTGAGAGATACTAGGCCACTAGATAGTCTCAACTAACTAAACGGACAAGAGTAATGTCCTGTATGTATCACACAGCTACCACACTCAAAAAGCCCCACAGATAGACTGTATCACTTCCAGATAAATCCCTGATGCTTTTGAGATTGACACTGGTCTAGAGAAGGAAAAGAGTAAATAAAATGGGCTAGGGACTAATCTCTGGTTCGCAGGTTGGCAACACAGCAGTTTCTACTCACTTGCCAGAATTTTTTTTGTCCTCAAAATAGTACAGTAACATCTAAAGTGCCTATTGGGAACAGATCCTAGCATATGCTGTTGACTCAAGCCACTCCTGAGAACTGTCTGGGAGATTACTAGGTTGGAGCAGATCAAAACTATGCCAGAGTATGCTAGCAATAAAAACGCATGGATGACTTCTCAGCAGTGCTCGAGCCCTTGCCATTCACTGTTTCACTCACTTGTAAATACACAAGCTAGGTGACCAAGACTAATGCACTGAAGTTGTCTTACTGAAAACAGCAGTACCAAAACTGTCACTGCTTTTCTAACATACAGCATGATTTCTGTATGCCTGCTATGATGCATGTGCTTATACAAGACTCAGCAGGACTCAGCTGCAGTATCGAAGTCAGACTGAGGAGTCTTTAGAAAAGTATTTCTTGGCACAAATTTCACCTCTTTTTGTATAAGCACTAGCTGGGGTCCCAATTTTCACATGTCAAGACAAGTGCTACTTTTCATATGAAGATTTAAGTCATACAGCCTTATGCAGATCTGGCAAGAAACTATAAATGTAAAGACACAAGAACTGATGAAGCTGAGGTTGACAGGGAACATCCTAGCTAGAATATTATCCAGGGAACTGCTGAAGCTGCCGATCTCTGTCATCTTTTCAAAGTCACATGTAGCACAAAAGAGGGCCTTCTTCAGAAATTAATGGCTCCATAGATAAAACAATGGATTAGATCAGTTTCTCAGGAACTCTTTAAGTTCTCTGTCCTCTGCTCTGATAGGTGTTGATTCAAGATCTCTCTGTACTCAGAAGCTCTACAGTTGGATATCCTGGCAGGAGCAGTGGGGGACAGCAGCCAGGCAGACCAACACCTACTCCTTGTTCTCTCCGTTAAGTCAATAAACCTGAAGGAGCATAAAAGTGACTCCTCTGAGAGCAAAACCAGAATGGGATGAAGGGGCCTGAGATTTTTAGAACTGGTCTCCCATATATCAGAACGATGTAGCAGGAAACACTTTCTTTTGATCCCAATTCACAGTTCCTTCATAGCCAGAAGAAATTTCATTACAGGAATTTTCAAACCACTAAACTGGCAAAAAGGCATACAAGCCTTTTTATTCCTTCTTCTCCTTTTATACTTGTTCCATAAAACCATTTCCCACTCTCCAGCTCACGATCTCTCTAAGCAGGAAAGTCCTATCTGCCACACACTTGTCATAACCTAGGTAGGATATGACAAAGTTTCAAATACATCAGTATTTATAAAATTAGAAATGTCAAACTGCAGAAAAGAAAAATAAAAAGGAAAAAAAGGGTGGTGGGGTAAAAATCAGTTTCTACCTTGACTGTTAGGCTCTTAAGCTGCCAGTATTTAACATTAATGTTTCTACTTCAGGCTCATGATTGCTACAGTTCTGCCATTTGTGGATATCAGTGTGAGATTATCTGCCTTTCACCAGCTCAGGCAATCCACTTCTTGATGGATATGATTTTATTTTACCTTTTAATGTTTAAAATGGTGAGAATCCAGCCCTCCAAGCTATCATTACGCTTCTCTTGATTTAAATACAAGAAGTTAGCTCCACTGGTACATTCATCCACAGGAACGTTAGCACTTCCAACTTCATAGACAACCATAAATTATTTCTGTCAACAGCAAATTACTAAACATAGTACAACACTCTATGAAAGACAAAAAGAATGCACACAATCAGCATTTCCCTTTATGACTATGAAAATCTCTAACAGCAGATAAGCCTGAACTAAACATCAATCAAATCTGGACCCCAAACAGGGTACGGCTTATGATATGTCACACATCTGGACTCGACTATCGAAAGCAATCATGCACTTAGGAAATTTGAGGCTGTTATGCAGAGGTTTAACTAGAGTCTTGGCAACTCAATTTGAGACATGAAAGGTATTTGCACTACAGTACCAGGTGCAGTAAAGGAAACTGGTCTTGCAGTTCGATTCCAACACCGCGTCCGCAAACAAAACAAGGCAGCTACGTGTGAGGAACATGGATGGAAATCTCACCTGCCATCCTGAAGTTACGCTGTGGCATTTCGTCACTTCTTGTCACTTTCCTCGGGCTTGGTAAAGCCTTTGCAGAGTCTGAAGCAAAGGCCCATAGCTTCTTCCCGTTTGTAACAGTGGATGCCTGGGTTTTGGCAGGTTGGTTTGCTGTGGGGCACCACTTGTACCCTCGATTTGCCTTCACACATGCGTCCTTGTACTAAAAAAGGAAAATTGCCAGTCATGACGTTATACTATCCACAGGGCAATAGAGTGCACTGCTTGTAAGAGCATTTAATACAGCAAATAATCCTTAAATATCTTGATTTTTTTGACAGTTTAGTCACGTGCTTAGAGTCTGACCGCCAACACAATCTAACAAGAAGAACTATTAAGATAAGTAGAGATGCATTTAAAAAAGTGGGGGTTCTCTTTCCTCTCCTGAGGGTTTATCACCCAGAGCAGGCTGCAGTTCTGATCCTGCAAACTGCTCCCCAGTGCTTGAATGCTCACTCTGGGAAACAAATTCTTTGGCAGGTCCAATCTTTGTTTACTTTCTAGTTTGAATGAAATGAAAGCAGACGTTTAGCAATAAATGCAGCATGATGCTCCTTACCTCATACTCCTTTTCCTCTAATAGATCTGTACCTTAGACTAGTTGAGGATATTCTTTCCCAAAGCAGGCACTGAAAACCACTTAACCGTTTAACTGTGAAACACGTTACCACATCAGGTGTGTGCCGTTGGTGGAGCGGAGACTCCCCGGCCACCCAGCGCTGTTTTGCCTGCTTGTTACTTGCTACAATAAACCTTGATTGGATTATCCCCGGGCTGGCGTACAAATTTTCATCATAACTTATAACAATTTGGTGCCGTGACTCGGATAAGGTTAACTTCGTTTGGAATCTAAACTCTGGGGAGGCGCCCCATCCTTGGATGGCCCCGGAGTGGACGATATCCTTTCCAAGACCCTTACCTCCGAACTCTAAATTTGGCAAGCAGGCAAAAGAACACTGCAGTACCCCATAATTTTCGTGCACGAGGATCCGGACGAAGACTCCAGGTTAAGTGAGTATTGAAAGCGTTTCCCGTTCAGTCGGGGTGGGTTTCCCAAAGTGTGCATAAACGAGACGCTCCCGAGAGGAGCGAAGTGAGTGCGGACCCTCTTGTAGTGCGGTTCTCATTTCCCACGAGGGCATGAGCCACGAACGAGGGGCACGTGTGTGTGTGTGAGAGAGAGGCACTTCGGAAGATGGGGCAGAAGAAAAGCAAGCCTTCTGACTCCATGGTGGGTTCCCCGGGGTGTAGGTCGCCTGGGAAGAGGGATGACTCCATAGGGAATCCTAAGGTCAGTCTCCCTATGATACCGCCAGATAGTCCTTTAGGGTAATGATTGCCCATTGGGATGACTGGCTGCCCAGACAGGGCAAAAGCAGAGAGAAAATGATATATTAATGCATACAGGGGTGGGGTGGTAAACAAATTAGAGGAGATCAGGTATTTCGGCCTGTTTTGGGGACGTTTGACGATTGGATATGTCAAGCCTTAAACATATATGTAAATTCTAAGGAACCCTTGAGTTTAGAAGAGAGTGAATATGCTTATTTATGGATAAAATTAGATACCCAAATCCATGTATTTGCTCTAAGTGAAAAGAACCATAAAAAAAAAAAAAACAAAACTAAAAACCCCGAAGAACTTCCCACACCTCCTCCCCATTATGTTCCCCCTACACTCGCACCTGACCCAACCCCCCCCTTCCTCCTCTTCCCCGACAGCCCCAGCCCCAGACTTAGACCCTCCGAGTTCCCCTGAGGAGAACAGGGGAATAACGAGGAGTCAGACCAGAAAGAAAAGCAGTTAGAAGAAAGATTATACCCCTTGAGAGAAATAGCTATAGGGGGTCCACAGCCTGGCATGGGATTTGTGTCAGTACCTTTGAATTCCGGAGATGTAAGGGAATTCAAGAAGGAGACGGGGAACCTTTTAGAAGGCCCCTTGGGAGTATCCGAAAGGTTGGACCAGTTTTTGGGTCCTAATATATATATACCTGGGAAGAGTTACAGGCAATTTTAAGTATACTATTCACAACAGAGGAAAGGGAAATGATTCGAAGAGCAGGAATGAGAGTTTGGGATCAGCAGCACCAACACGGTCCAGGCGCAGATATTAAATGGCCACTACAGCGGCCAAACTGGGATAACCAAAATGCAGAACATAGAACTCATATGGCAGATCTGCGCATTATAATTGTTCAAGGCATTAAGGAATCTGTTCCTCGAGGACAGAATATTAATAAAGCATTTAGTGAACACCAGAAGAAAGATGAGACCCCCACTAAATGCTTAAAGAAGATTAGGGGGGTCAGGGGATCTATTTGCTGGGGACCCCTAAGAAAACAGAGCCCTTGATAAAATTAAAATTACATCCCCAGCATCAAGAAGTAGAGTTCCTTGTGGACTCTGGGGCAGAGAGATCTAGTGTCCAGTTAGTGCCCCGAAGATGCACACTGTCCTCGGAGAAATTACAAGTAATAGGAGCAAAAAGGGAACCGTTTCAGGTACCACTAATAAAGGGAGTAAAAATAGAAGCTCCATCTCGACTTGGAATAGGATCCTTTTTGTTGGTACCTGAAGCAGAATCTAATTTACTGGGAAGAGATTTAATGATTGAATTGGAAATTAATTTGGAAATAAAAACCAAAGAAATAGCAGTAAAATTGTGTGTCTTGACAACGGAGGATGAAGCTAAAATTAACCCCGAAGTGTGGTACACTCCAGAGTCAGTAGGACGATTAAACATTGCTCCATTTGAAGTCACTATTAAGAACACGGAAATTCCAATTAGAGTCAAACAATATCCCATGGCACAAGAAGGTAGACATGGATTACAGCCTGTAATCGAAAGGTTGTTACAGCAGGGATTATTAGAACCTTGCATGTCACCACACAATACCCCCATTCTGCCCATAGAGAAGTCAGATGGCTCCTATCGCTTAGTTCAAGATTTAAGGGAAGTAAACAAAAGAACTGTTACCAGGTTTCCAGTCGTAGCTAATCCGTATACGTTGTTGAGCCAACTTTCCCCGGAATTGAAGTGGTACAGTGTTATAGACTTGAAAGATGCCTTCTGGGCTTGCCCCTTGAAGGAGGAATGTAGAAATTATTTTGCCTTTGAATGGGAAGATCCAGAAACCCACCGGAAACAACAATTAAGGTGGACTGTACTTCCACAAGGATTTACAGAATCACCAAATTTGTTTGGGCAAGCTCTGGAACAAGTACTAGAAACTTTTGAATCAACCTCAGAGGTAACTTTAGTGCAGTATGTAGATGATCTGTTGTTAGCTGGGGAAGATCAAGAGACTGTTAGAAATGAGAGCATTAGATTATTGAACTTTTTAAGCCTGAAGGGGTTCAAGGTTTCAAAGTCTAAATTACAGTTTACTGAAGAGGAAGTAAAATACTTAGGACACTGGCTGAGTAAGGGAACTAAGAAATTAGATCCTGAACGAGTGAATGGTATCTTATCCCTCCAGGCACCAACAAGCAAGAGACAGATAAGGCAGTTGTTAGGACTTTTAGGGTACTGTAGACAAGGGATTGAAAATTACAGCAACAAAGTGAAGTTTTTGTATCAGAAATTAGTAGGAGTAAGATTAATAAAACGGACTCAGAAGGATGAACAGAGTCTAGAAAGCCTCAAAGCTGACCTTGTAAATGCTCCGGTATTAAGTTTACCCGATACTAAACGACCGTTTTATTTGTTTGTGAATGCAGAAGGAGGAACAGCCTTTGGGGTATTAACCCAAGAATGGGCTGGAAGAAAGAAACCTGTAGGTTATTTTTCCAAATTATTAGATCCAGTTAGTAGGGGATGGCCTACTTGCCTACAAGCTATAGTAGAAGAAACATTTGACTAAATTAATCATTGAAACTAAAATGAACCGGATAAAATGTTTACCATTAGCACTATTAAATGTAAGGACGCAACCCAGAGCAAACACTGGGATCTCTCCTTTTGAAATGTTATAGGGGATGCCCTATGACCTAGAAATGCCGATTGAACACCCAAAGATAGAAGAAAAATTCTTACAGGACTATATCATTAAACTCATGAAGAGACGGCAAGAACTAATAAAGAAGGGACTGATAGTGCAGAGGCCACCATTAGATATTGCAATACACAAAATTATGCCTGGAGATAAGGTATTGATCAAAACTTGGAAAGAATCATCTCTAACTCCCTGTTGGGAGGGACCGTTTCTTGTTCTGCTTACTACAGATCCTGCAGTCCGGACTGCCAAAAGAGCATGGACTCGTGCAAGCAGAATCAAAAGACCAATGCAGAATTCTCACTGGGAGGCGACCAGAGACCCTGACAGCTTGAAAATTAAGTTCCGAAGAAAAGCGGATGAGTGAGACTATCTTTTGTAAAGATCCTCACTGTATATGTTATCCCTTTGTATGTTACAGGTGTAAACTCTGTAGAGAAAAGTGGTGGACACATGGCTCCTATGGGTATTCCCCTCTAGTGGTATTTGCCACGAATGTTATTATTACAAACGGGAATTAACTGAGCAAGCATTACGTGTGGGAGTATCAACCGGGAAAATTACAAAGGACTCCAAAGAGTGGTGGGATATTTTTGCTAAAGGCATAAACCCTGAGAGGTGTTGTCTTTACGCCAACGAGCCGTGTTCAACGAAGGCTGAAATACTGCCAATATCTTGCAGACGAACAGTGGTCAGAGTGGGGTGGGGAGCTTGGAAAGTGAAGGATAAAAACTGGGACGCATATAAGTCAAAGCGAATCAAATATAAAGGAGGTTCCCCTGAAGAATACGACTGCTGCCGAGAAGATGGTACACCTCACTGCTCTAAGCAACAGAGTAGGCAGAGAAGAAGGCAGAGACGTACTGCTGTTCGGATTAAAGTTGATGAACCACCTCCAGAGAAGGCTCACGGAGCCTCTTGACTTATTACTCCCAAACAAAACGTCCTCAGAGCTTCCCCGAAGTCTCCCATCTCTCACCAGGGGTAAAGACAAAAACCAAAATGATTATCAACAACCTCGGAATACCTGTCGCAAGGGTAAGGGTACACCACTTTTCTTGAACTTAAGATTAAGCATTTGGATGATAAGACTGTTACTAATGCTGATAGGGATAACCCAGGGTAAAGGGAACCCCCACCAACCTTATAAATGGACGCTCTATAGGTGGGAGGATCAAATGATATTACAGCAAGTAATTGCTACCGGGGCCCCAAGTTTTAATCAATCGTTATGTCAACTCGTACCCAGAGACCCATGTCTACATAACTTAGGCTTTTAGTTTTGTCCTAGTTCTCATAATGTTAATATTAACCTTTGCACCTTGTATATTGAATAGAATTACTGGATTGATAAAAAATCGATTAGAAGCTGTACACCTAATGTTGATAAGAAGACACTATAAGCACCTAGAAGAAGACGAAATTGTTAAAGAAACTCCCCTTCTCTCCCTAGCTCGAGAAGCTCTTGCCCAGTTTGAGGAACAAAATAAGAAAAACAAAAAGGGGGAATTGTAATAAACTTTGCATAACCAATTTGTTCATCAAACCTGTTGATTGTTAAAATATATTGATCTCTACAACTTAGTAACTAAGCTGCTTTTAACTGTAATAACCACAGTAACAAGTGCAGAAACTAGATATTGAGCTAAGTAAGCAGGATGAGCCAGTCTTGATTACCTTATCATATAGCTCCTCAAGAGCAGTTTTCTGAGAAAATAAGGAACTGGTCCCAGAAACCGGCCAAGGCCGATTCCGTGGCTTGGATAGATAAACTTGAGGGAGTGTCCCCTTGGAACTAATCGTAATACCTCTCGGAACTAATTGTAATACCTCTTGGAATTAATTTTAATGCAAAGCGGGAATAGGTCATGCATATGTATAGGCGTACCTGCAACTCCCATACATATGTAACACTTAACTGTTTAACTGTCAAACACGTGACCACATCAGGTGTGTGCCGTTGGTGGAGCGGAGACTCCCCGGCCACCCAGCGCTGTTTTGCCTGCTTGTTGCTTGCTACAATAAACCTGGATTGGTTTATCCCCGGGCTGGCATACAAATTTTCGTCGTAACTTATAACAAAGACGCAGCGTGCCTTGTGGCAGGATCACCATCGCAAGTGTATCGCTTGCATTCATCTCCATCTTAATCTGCCGGCTGGCACTTGCTCCCTCCAGGCTGTAGCCGGGATAAAAGCGATGCAGTTTACAAGAAGCACAGCACCGTGTGAGCCCGCTGTGTATTTATAAAAACGGCTACAAATACTAAAGCTCTGCAGGGACCGCTGACCCACACAGAGGCTGTGTTTTCTGAAGAGGGAGTCTGTGTGAAACCCACAAACCCAGGACTGCGACCCCCCTCACCCTGCCCCTTCTCTCCTTCCCTCAGCCGGGCCCGGCTCCCACACCCCCACGCCCGCCCAAGGGCCTCGCTCGCCTCACGGGCAGCCCCAGCCCTCACCTCAGCCGGGCCGCAGCTGGAGCAGAGACTGCAGAGACCAACATGGCCGCCCGGCAGCCCCGTGCCCCAGGACTACAGCTCCCAGCATGCCCCGGGAACCACCAGGGCCCCCGGCAGCCCCGTGCCCCAGGACTACAGCTCCCAGCATGCCCCGGGGCGCTCCTTCCTGCTGCCTGACCCTGCAGGGACACCGGCCCCGGCCCGGCCCCGGCCCCCGCAGGCCTCATGGCCGCCTGCCTGGGGGAGGACGAGGGCGAGGGCGAGGATGAGGACAAGGAGGAGGGGAAGGACAAAGGGGCAGGACGATGAAGCCCCGTGGGGCAGGAACCTGTGAGTCAGGTTCCCTTCTGCACTCAGCATGAAAGGCCTTGTGAGATATTGTCCTGACACAAAGAACCCCAAACATTCATGAAATGCAAATCAGACCCATACCTCCAATCCCACATGTAATGAGGTAAGAGAGATTTTACAATAGCCAATATATTTTCAGCCTCTATCTCAAGATAAGATGATAGCTTTTTCACAGACTTTGAGCAATACAAAAACCAGGACTAAAAACACCCTACCAAACACCACAAGATCCAAGATAAAAATCACAATTTTTGCTGGGTAACATCAACACCACCTTTTTTCTTTCCTTCTTGAAAGACTTCCATTCTTCTACCGATTTTATTATTTTCCCGTGAAACAAAAGTGTTCTAGATGCTTGTCTTATAAAAAGGCTTTAGTGAATAACTCTAGTTTTAAAGACTACAACCAAATGATCTTTTTCTTCTTTCCTGCTGAGATTCCTGACTTTTGTCAGCCTCTGGATTTCATCTCTACTGCAGGAGAACAATAAAAAACGTCTTGCTTATGAGTTTTTAAAATGTGAAATGCAAGTACAAGATGAATAGAATTTTGAACACACACTATTACACTATGAGCGATTACCCACAAAAAGTAGGGAACACATACAAATGCTTAGGCGTTTAAGATGATTGCTACCCCTGTCTCACAAAGCCGTTTTTTTCCTGCTGCTTTATTCCACATTCCCTTGGTTGTAAGTTAGTTCGGTGCATCCTTCTTTGCACTGTAGCTGTTTTCTTCCTTCAGAAATGAAGGGAAAAAACCTATGTATGTTCTTTCTGTTTATCCATCGGTAACATACCTATAGCTCCTCTGCTAATTTTTTTTAAACTTTTTGTGCCTTGAATTCACTTAAAGTGTATATTCCATATAAACCCCATTTTCCCTTTATAAACTATAAATAACTGCTATATCAAATCTTGTTGACTGGGTATATGGATTTCTGATATTTTGGTTTATGAAACAAAAGCAGCCACCTGAAAACTTCACAGTGTTTCATGTCTAATTGCCTGAGTTATTTAACTGTCACCTCACTTCACTTGCTTCAGGAATGATACGTGAGGATGTACTTACTGATTAAAATGACAATTAAGGTAGGTTACCATCACATATCTGTACGAAACTTTGAACATGCTGTGTTTCTCAGCTTTTACAAATGCTGCTATATTTACATGCAACATAGCTGAAATTTGACCATGAAAAATGTATCCCTCACACATAACAATACAAAGTGTTGAGTGAGGCACATTAAAACAAAGATGTGTTCACCTAATTCTAACGTCTTTATAGTTTAAAAATCACCTACTAAAAAGCTATGAATGTTTTGCCTGTGAATACAAGAATTAGCTGCTTTTTTTTCCTCCAAAGAAAGCAACAGGCCTGCCTGCCAGTTTCCCGGCAATTGCAGTTGGTATTTGAACAAGCTTTCTCCTTCTGAATACAAAAGAACAATTAACTTGAAATCTAGAAGTGAGACTAGAGTAAGGGGGTATATACCCACTACAATCTATTGCAAAGCCATCTGCAAGGTTCCACATGAGATGATTGTTTTGTACAGAACAAAAAATAAATAAACAAAAAAGCACACGCAGCATTCACTTCACCTCCAGACTTCTAAGTGAAAAGATGTATGTAACCTGGGATGCAGTGAACTATCTAAGGGAAATCGGGCCTGATAATCAACCTCTTTCATGTTTGTCTTACAAAAGCAAGGCTTATCTTTCTATTTGTTTGACAGACCCCAATTAGAATGAGTCCCGATTTTAACATGAGTTCTGCAGAACAAAACTCCAGGTAGTTGGGTGTTTGTATTGCAATTCTCACTCCAGATCAGCCCTCTTCTATTTATTGAGGAGCAGGTGCTGAGAGAGAAAGCAAAATGTATTGCCTTGTTTGGAACAACAACATCATCCTTAACAATGATGTACCTTCATGAGTAAATTGACTCATGTGGGTAACTTCTAACTTGGCTGCATAATTATGCAAGCAACTTCATGGGATTAGTGGCATAAGTAAGTGCTCACTAGAGTAACAAAAAGGGCTTCATACATTAACATTGTTTTTCTTTCCCTTCAATGTAAGGCTCCTGTAACTTGTCATGCAACACAACAGCAAGCAAACATCAAGAAAAAAAAACAAAACAAACAGAAAACCCCAAATATGGGCTAACTTAACAGAGCATGCAGGCAGTAAAACTTCTTACTCAGAATCATCCTGGCAAGACGGCCATTCTGTAGGATGAGCTAGCATGAACTGTCCAAAGAGTAACCGCAGTGTGCACTGTTGCTATCCTAGCAGGAACTCTGCTGCACACAGTGAATTTTTCCTGCTGGAAAATGTCAGTTGTATCCCAAAACATGGTGTTTTCATTTTGTTTTTTTCCTTCATGGATGTGTAAGTACTTTACCAAAAAAACCTGTACTCAGTAGTTTATCGTATTTAGTTCACATCCCACATTTCTCATGTCGTTAGAGCTTATGGGACTGTTATTTACTCACAAAAGCCTACTGAAGTGATGTTAACCTGTACACTGTAGTGCATTGCTTCTACTTCTGAAGACAAAGTCCAAATAAAAGGCAGGAATGCCCTTCATTGCAGAGGAAAAAATACAGCTGCCACAGTGATTCCTTCTGTTGCTCCTGATGCTGTATATATTAACATCAACATCTGCTGACATTGGCAAAGAGCAACATGGAACTAGACTTACCATCAAGAAATCATGTTTTTGTGTGATAAATAGGCAGCAGCAGCTGTTTTTACAGCTGGGAGATTTCATCTAACTGCGGGACCAGACACAGTCACTTCTTGGACATTCCAGATTGTCTTGAACAGTGCTAGAATGAACAGAGAACAGAAAGAAATGCTGAAATTGCAACTTTTCTTATGGTAAGTTGCAGTAGTATTGGCATTCTTCTGAGTCTTCTTCCACGTGCTGCCCAATTCTTTTTTTGTGTGCTGTACTATGAGAATGTCTTCAAGGCACCTTGATAAAGGACATGCTCAGGACTACACTTCTCTCAGATTCTGTGCTTGACTGCTTCCTCTGTGTTCCCGACCAGTTAAGTTCTCAAGGTTATACCCCAGCTTCATCCCACTGGCCCAGAATAGGAGAACCACAAATTACAGTAACTTTTCTGGGTATGACGGGAACAGGCAGCCCCACGCTCACCGTGCAGCTCATCTCCACACATTTTCTTGACACGCTTTTCTGACTGCAGCACCATGAGCGCTTGGAAAGCCTCTCCTGCTTGTTTTGCCTGCCAACAAACCACTTCAAAGACTTCAGCCCTCTGTTGTCTGCTCACATGCTACCCCACGGGATGGCCACGTGCTTGTACCTGTAATGCACTCACAGAAGAGGATCGAGAGGGCTGTGAAAGTGGTACCAGCTGCAGGTGAAATGACTTATGTAAGGGATTTTTCTATTTGGAGAAGATCATAAAACAATAATATTTTGGGCTACCAATAAAAAGACAGTTTTGTGATAAAATAGGAAGTTTTAGGCTCCCTTCCTCCCTCCAAACAGTGAGCAGCAGCCTCTAGACAGGAGCATGGAATAGTCCTGACCAGAGTCAGCATTGCATCACATGGACCTGGTCTAAAATAGCTCTAACAAAATCCCAGCCTCAGAGGAGAAAGCAGCAGCAGCAGCAAAGATAAATCCTGTGATTATAACCAGAGTGAGGTTGTAAAGTCAGTATCTCTCTTCAGGAAAGTGACCATTAAGACTATGGCTTCAGTTTCTGTCCTGGGGCCTTTTCAAGCTGGTTAGGTCATTGTTTTAGAAGTTTGAGGTTTATTCAGGAAGAGATCAATTCACGAATGGATCATATATTTTAGCTGATCAAGAGAATAAGTGGCACATGGCTATGTCTGTTAGTGTGTGAGCCCATGTCCGTAGAAGCCCCGTCGACAGCTTCACCAAGATTACCTTCTCACAAGGCCATTCTTCAATGACCTTCAGACGGTTCAAAATACACAGCCTATCTTAATGCCACTATCCAGGAGAGGATGTTTGTCCCAGCTAGTGTTGCATGGTCTGAGAGCTGTCTTTCTCAGGGACGAATCGTCTAGGGTGAAAGTGGTTTTCGTCTTAATGAGGGCAGAGCAAAAGTGTGATGCTGCACAGACTCTCCCTCTCGTGGGGAGGGAGGTCCATATTGGTGTCTGGGTCCAGACCATGACATTCCCTTTCTCTTGCAGTGTGAAGTGTTGAGGCACACAGAGCAATGCAGAAAGCACAAAACACCAAGTTACCGTTACCAAGTTGGAAACTGTATCTGCACCCTATCAGCATGGTCATCTTCTTTCTCACTGTCCCATGCCAAGAGAGAGCCTCCCCAATTTGACCACTGCTTTGGCTAGAGAAAACCCACACAATTCTAATCCTCATCGCAGTGGCACAGGGAGATGTGCATGAAGGGCGGGAATGGGAAGGGTGCTACATAGACAAGCAAGGGGAATCCAGGGATAGCCACACACTTGTGACTAAGACACAGTGGCTTAGGGAAATGCACAGTTCTGGGGCATGAAGGTCCTAGCAAGAAAGACTGCAGAAGTCCCAAGCCCTTCCCCTCTGCTCTGTCGAGCCCTGGGCTCCCCAGTGCCAGGCAGAGACGGCCACATTGGAAAGAACTCTCCCCCCAGTGCCCCTCCCACTTTCCGTTGGGCTTAGAATGTTGGTCGTTGGGCTTAGAATGTTGGTCGTTGGGCTTAGAATGTTGGTCGTTGGGCTTAGAATGTTGGTCGCTGGGCTCGGAATGTTGGTCGCTGGGCTCGGAATGTTGGTCAGTTGGAGCCCACGGCCGCCAGAGACAGCAGCACGGAGCTGTGCTGGCACGCAGGAGCGCTGGGAGGAGGCAGGATCTGACCGAGCGGCACCGAACCGGCACCGGCACCTCGCCTCCCATCCCCGCTGTCGCCGACTGGCCCGCGTCCTCGGTCCACGGCGAGGGTCCTCCTCTCCCGGGCAGGATGGGCCAGGCCAACTGCTGCTGCGGCTCCAGGTGAGCTCTCCCTGTGCCTCGGGGGCACGGCCGGGACCCGCGGTGGCAGCGGCCTTTCTCATGCCCGCCGCTCTCTGCTCTGCAGGGAGGCTCTCGCCGACGCCGAGGCGGTGCTGAGCGCGGACGTGCGGCTGACCCGGGGCCGCAAGAGGAGCGAGAGACGCCTTCTCCTCCTCCAGGAGGAACTGGTGATCGCCAAGTTGCAGTAAGACCCTCAGAGCCCAGCTGCCTTTCCCCCAGCCCTGGCCCTGGCCCCAGCCCCGGGACACCCCGGCCCCAGCCCCAGGCCCCGGCCCCTTGGTGCTGGATGCGCCCATCGATGTCTGTCCCAAGGGCAGGTGGGGGACAGGGCTCGGCCCGGGGGGACCCCGAGGAGGACACCCCCAGCTCACCGCCTGCCTCTCCTCTCTGCTCTCTGCAGACGCGGCACCAGCCTGCGCCCACAGCTCCGCCTGGCCCTGGACCAGCTGTGGGTGCTGAGCGGCGGAAAGGAGGCGGCGGGGGACGAGGAAGAGGAGGAAGGCGGCGATGAGGACAGGACCTCCATCCTCCTCGTCTGGCCCAGCGGCTCCTGCATCGCCACTTTCGGGTGAGTGCCACGGCCAGGCGGGAGACGTTCCCAAGCACACCCGCACCATCGTGAGAACGGCCTCTGCCCTGCGTCCAGAGCCTGGGCAGGGATCGAGCAGCACGCCGGCAGGGAGGGTTGGGGGCATGGGCAGGTCCCGCATCCCCTTTGGGTCCCCAGAAGGGGAGGGTGAAAGCAGCTGCTCTGGCAGGACACGGGGAGCCAGGGCTCGGGCAGCGCCTCTGTCCTGCCCCACGGGGCTTCGTCCCGCTCCGGCGTCCTTCCCCACGGGGCAGGGCTGCGCAGGCGCCCGCCTCTGCCCACGGGCTGGGGGGCAGCGGGGCCTGACGCTGGTTCTCCTCTCTTTCTGCAGCTCCCGGGCGCTGAAGGAGCTGTGGGTGGGCACGCTGCTGGGGTAAGCCGCGGGGATGCTGCAAGTGCAGCCGGACGGGGGAACGCAGCTCCTCAGCTGGGGAGAGGTGCCCCCGTGGCTGCCGGCAGCTCTCGCTCGGGCAGAGCTGCCGCAGGAGGGAGAAGAGGCGGCTTGGGGCTCAGCCAGCTCTCTCCCTGTCCCTTCCCGGTGCACAGGACACCAGAAGGAGCCAAGAGAGCCCGGGTGACGCCTGTCCCGTCCATCAGGCTCCTGGAGAAGGAGCTGGGCCGCCGCCACGCCGTGAGTGCCTGCCCGGTCTGGGCTCTGCCCCCGAGCCCTGGTCCTCCAGCCGAGCGAGCGGCAGAGGCATCGCTGCTCACCTGCCTCCGCTCCTTCTCTCTTGCCCAGTGGAGGACATTCAGCGCCGGGAGCCTGGAGAGGCTGATGGAGGGCCAGGCCGAGGTGAGAAGGGCTGCCTTTCGCCCGCCTCTGGCTGTGCCGGCACGTGCGGCCAGTGGGGTGAGGGATGGAGGGAAGGGTGGTGCCGCTCGGGGAGCGGAGAGGGTTGGGGAGCCGCCGGGAATGCCGGCACATCCTGGCCGGCGGTGCTGGGGGGAAACCTGCCCTGTGGGGCAGAGAGCCCGGGAGGGCAGAGGGTCCCAGCTCTGCCACGCTCAGGCTGCCGGTGCCGGCTGGCAGCTCGCCGGCGGCCCTTTGCGCCGCGGGGCTGCTCTCTGAGCGCAGCCTGGTTCTTGCAGGCTGGTCCCAAGCAAGGGCCTCCGACGGTCCCGCCGAGCAGCGGAGGGGGACTTTGCCACGCACCGGGTGAGTTTCGGGAAGAACGGTAAGCTCCTGCAAGCGCTGGAGCTGTGCTCACTTGTCCCTCGAGTGTCGCCATGCAGGTTGGGCAGCCCGAGGCAGGATGTCACCTCCAGGAGGAAGGAAGGACGGACACCCGCTGGGCAGCGGCCGCTGGACGTGGTTCTGCGGGGACACGGAGCCTCTGCTGCTGCCCACAGCTTGGAGGAGGACAGGGCGAGGGCTGGGCCAGGCTCTCCTCTCCTGGTGGCGTGCCGGCTCTCAGGAGCCTCCCAACTGGAGCTGCTGAGCCGGAGCTCGGAGGTCCAGCTGCTGGCTCCCTGCCCGTCCTGCTGCACCGCTCAGCACCACGCTGCGGGCAGGGCAGGCCCCGGGAGCGCTGGCCCGGCGGTCTCCGTTGACAGGCTCTTGCTCGGCTTTCCTTTGCAGCAGGAGGGAGCAGCAGCAGGAGGAGGAAGAGGAGGGGGCTGCCCTGGCCCTTTGCTCATCGGAGGACCCCGGCCGCTGCCCAGGCGCCAGGGCAGGTGGGCTCTGGCTGCAGCAGGGCGCTCTTTGGCCAGCCCCTGGCAGCCCTCTGCGGGGAGGACGGCTCCCTGCCCCGGCCCATCCAGGTAAGCCAGCCTGGCCGGGGGGGTCCCCAGCCCTCCAGATGCTCCCTAGAGGCGGTGGGAGCCCTCCCTCCGGCTGCTCCACAGGGCGTCCCCAGGAGCTGCGGGGATGGTGGCTTGGGCTCTTCACCCCCAGCAAGGAGCTCGCTCTGGGGCAGTGCTCTGGCCACCGCTGTTGGAAGGCAGCTCCTCAGCCAAGCAACTGTCCTCCTGCCTCTCCTGCAGGAGCTGCTGGCTGTCCTGCGCCGGGAAGGACCGTCGACGGAGGGGATATTCCGCAGAGCCGCCGGCGGGACCGAACTTCGGGAGCTGCGGGAGGCCCTGGACCGCGGCGCACGCGTCGACCTGGGAAGCCAGCCTGCGCTCCTGCTGGCCGCCGTCTTGAAGGTGAGCGCTTCTGACCTGCGCCTGGAGGAGCTCCTGGCCGGCCTGGAAACTTCAAAGGCTCACCCGGAGCCCTTGGCATTGTAGGACTTCCTCCGAAGCATCCCCGACAAGCTGCTCGTCAACAACCTCTACGAGGACTGGATGCAAGCCATGGAGAGGACCGGCAAGGAGGAGAAGCTCTCCGAGCTGAAAGCGTAAGTGCGGGCAGCAGCCCGCCTTTTGAGCAGGGACGGGTAGAGGCCTGGGACTTGCCTGCAAAGGGACGGTCTCCTTAAAAAGCTGCGTCTTCTGGCAGCTTGCTGTTGCTGGGGTGGGCTTAGGTTTCGGGGAAAGGGCATGGAGAGGGAGCCTTCCCTTGCCTGGGCTTGGGGGAAATCAGGAGCTGGGAAGGAACGCCGTGCTTCCTTCCTGAGCTGCAGGAGCACCGACCGCTGGCTGAGAGCACCTGGGAAGCTGCACAACTCAGCTGCTGGCTCCCCCCTGCCTTGGGCAAGCCTGGGGGATGGCTGTGGGCAACATCTGCTCTATTAACGTTGAGTTCCCGTTCCCTCAGGGTGGCCAAGAAGTTGCCTGCAGCCAACCTCCTCCTCCTCAAGCGGCTACTCTCGCTGCTCCAGCACATCGGCCACAGCGCAGCCACCAGCAGGATGACCACCAGCAACCTGGCCATCTGCCTTGGGCCAAACCTGCTGAGCCCACCCAACGAGGACCTGCTCCCGCTCCAGGCCATGCTGGAGGTGACCGAGAAGGTGCGCTGTGTTGGCAAGCCGGCTGCAGCCTTGCCGGCCCATCCGAGCTTGGCTGCTCAGAGGTCCCTGGCTGCCTCCTCCCTTGAGCAAATGCCGGTGGGGTGGCTGCCTGCAAAGGCAGCCCCGCAGCCACAGCCGTCTGTGCAGAGGCAAGGGTCGGGAGTGGGAAAGGCTGCTTGGGACAACTTCAGGCAGCTGGGTTGAGACCAAGGCTTTGATTTGTGCAGGTGAACACGCTGGTGGAGTTTATGATTGAATATTGCAGTGACATCTTTGGGGAGGAGGTGGCTGGCCGCTCCTGTCCATCAGCCGGCGAGTCGCCAGCCCCCATGGACGGAGCCACAGGTATGAGGAACTGAGGGCTGTCCCAGGCTGGGGCTCGGGATACCAGAAACCTCAACGTCAAGAAGAAAACCGGTGTAGGGCTTGGGGTGGGTTTTGCTTTAGGCGTGCCTTACTTCCAAGGCGTCACTGCTGCACATGGTTTTGCTTTCTAGACCTGCCTTTGGAAGAGCAAAGTGGCCCTGCAGGCAGAGGAGACCAGGGCCACCAGGCAGAAGCCATTCTGCATGCATCCCCCTCTCTGGACATCCTCAAAGGAGCTGGGGGAGACACGGTGGCAGAGTCCAAAACGACAGAGGTATGTCAGCTCTGCTCCACAAGCACCGTGACAGCGTCTCTCAGGTAGGAGGGTAGTTTCTGAGGAGGCCAAGTAGCTGCTGGGCCTCCTCCGGCCAGCCGATGGCTTGTGTGTTTGGGGTTGTTCCTCCTCCTCCCCCCCGGAATCGTACATTGTACAGAAAACTGGGAAGGTCCTTTCTCAAATGCATTAGGCATGTGCTTAATCCATCCAAATACCTACAAAAAGACAGCGGGGAGTAGCTGTCAACTTGAGAGGGCTTTTGCTCAGATCCTACTTCATCACAGTTTCATCAAGTGTGTTTTGGGGCGGGTGGACTGTGCAAAATGTGGATGATGCAAAGCAGCATCTTCCCCAGAGAGCTAAGGTGGCAATCTGGCAAGCAGTCCCTTACTACTCCAGGCCGTCCCTTGCCACCCCTTAACTCCAACATTTCTGGTTTAGGCACCTCCAGCTTTGCCTCCAGCCACCCTCGAGAGCACGGCAGAGCCCCTGCTACGTCCGCAACAACTGGGCAGCCTTTCAGAGGAAAGAAGGTAAAACAAGTCACTTTTGCTTAAAATCAGAACTGTGTCCGCTGCATCATGGCCTTACCTATCTAAGCACACTGTGGGATGGAAAGGTTTGCAGGCTCTCCCCAGGACAAGGAAAAGAGAAGAAACCGACGGAGGAAAGAGGCCTGGGGAGAGGAGGGTGAAAGCTGTGCCGAAAACAAGAGGAGGAAGAGAGAAAACAGATTGGGGGATCGCAAACGGAAAAGATGCAGGAAGGTCCGGCAGGTCAAGAAGCCCAGGTGTGTACCAGGCTCTGCTGCCCATCCAACTCTCAGCACTGCTCTAAGTCAGGCCAACCCGCTGGCAAGGCACGGCGAGGGATGGTGCTGCGCAGGGTCTGGCAAGAACCCCGTGGCCGCTCCCCAGGGGCTCCCCATCGAGCCCTGCTGCGTGGCACAGGGGCCCTGTGCATCTCTGCGCGCGCACAGCTCTCTAAGGGCATTCCCCGTGGGGATAAGGCGCCAGAGCCCTCCCCTCGGCAATGCCAGCCGTAGCTCGCTCTCTTCTGGGCTATGAGCAATTCCTCGTCAACGGTGTTCCCCAGAGAGAGGGCAACCAAACCCTGCCTCTTCCTGGCGCTGTGCATTCAGCAGCGCTCTCTGACTCTGTCCTTGTAGGTGCCGTTTTCCTGTTACTGGCTGAACCCCTGTGAGCCCTGGGCCCGCCCCCCACCGCAGTTAATGTTCTCAATAAAACGGTTTTTCTCTCTTCTGACTGTGTCCGCCATCGGCTGTTCTGGAGCGGGCAGCTGCTGTTTGAGGATGACCCCTCGGGGAGGAGTTTGGGATTGTGCCTTGTCCCAGCATCCTTGCCGGCGCGCATGAGGGCTGGGTTCAGGTGCTTTAGGAGTGAAAGCAAGGCACAGAGTTGCACAGGAGGGTGGAGGTTGGAAGGGAGCTGTGGAGGTCGTCCAAGCCCTCTGCTCAAGCAGGCTCCCTTAGAGCAGGTTGCCCAGGACCACGTCCTGGTGCGTTTGGGCTACCTCGGAGGAGCAGCCCCATGAGCTCCGAGCGAGGGCAAGATGTAGGCAGACACGGTGGCCAGGAAGGGCTGAAGGTCCGTATGCAGCCACCGTCACCTGCAGCTTGCTGCTCCCTGCGGCCATCACCCTTGCACAGCGAGTGCCGGGCAGTTTCTGCAGAATCCCCTCGCTCATGGCAACGGTATAAACCCAACCGCCGTGCTGGGCGGTAGGAATGCGTCAGCTCGCCCCAAAAAGCTTTGGAAGGGGCTCCAACAGCAGCCGGACTGCTGAGGCTTTTGTGCGCCCTGGTGTGATACAGGGGATGCCTGCACCCTGAGGGAGGAGGAAGGATGAGCACTCTCCCCGTCCGTCCGTCCGTGGGTAGGTAACTCTTTTGCTCACAGGTTGTGGTTTAAGCCTGGCCGGTGGCTGAGCACCACACAGCCGCTCGCTCCCTGCCCCCCAGGGGGATGGTGGGGGAGAATCGGAAGGGTGAGAGCCCCGACCGTATCGCCACAGCAGGCTTCGCCCTCCCGGTGTCCCATCACGCTGGGACCCCCCACAGCACTGCCCAGTGACACACTGGGGGGAGTAGGGGGCACTGGGGGGAACCGAGGGGGTCACAGGAGGTTACAGGTGTGTGGGCAGGGGGCGGAAGGGGGGCACTGGGGGACGAGTGGGGAATGGCGGGGGGACCTTAAAGGGTCAGCAGCGGCACAGGGGCCGAGCAGAGGGACGGAGAGTAGCATCTGGCTGGCCCATCGGACCCCTGCCCGTTAACCCAGGCCCCACTGGTGCTGTTCCTCACCCCCAGCGAGCCTCCGCACATCTGCAGGGGGCAGGGGCAGCTCCACACAGGGAGGCCACCAGCAGAGACGTGGTTTTGTCCCTTGGGCTGCTGTGCACGCTGGCCCGGCTGCGAGCCCACGTGAGCCTCAGCCCCCTGTCCCGCGGGTCCCACCACACGCGCGTGACCCAAACGGAACGCTCTGCAAAGTTCGCTCAAAGGAAGCACGTGCTTCCGCCTTGCCCAGTCCTTCCTAAAGGTGTTCCTTGGTAAAGGTGAGGATGTAAGCGGGAACGGAGCCCCTTTCTGGGTTGAACAGCAGGCTGAGGGGGGCTCCTGCTGTGGCGGGGGCACCGGCAAGGGCCAAGCTGGCCAGTCTTCCTTCGTCCCGGTCTTCAGAGGTGGCAACCTCCTGCGTGCTCTGGGCTGGCACAGCCTTGCCCGTGACCCAGGGGAAGTTTCCCTCTCCCCGAGTCCAGAGTCCTGCCCCATACACGGCACCCTGGGGCAAAGGGCAGAGGAACCAAGAGGTTCCCCTCCTTCGCAGGGTCCCCAGCGTCAGCTGTAGCATCGCGCCTATCCTTTGTAGTGCCCAGAGCCTCCTGTTTCGGGCCGAAATCCTCGGTTTTCGGGTCCAAACCCGCCTTTGATGACCCCCAGCCTTTCCTCAGGGCCCACAGCTCCATGCTGAGGCTCTCAGCCCTAAAGGTGGAGTTCGTTGCCTGGCAACCTCCACCCAGCAGTCCCTGGGGAGTCAGTGGGCCCAGGACAGCCAATCGCATTTGAGGAGGCGGGGGCAAGGCATGTGATCGATAGGTAACCCACCAGTCAAGCTTCGAGGCCTGCAGGAGAGGTGGCAAGAGGGGAAAAAGCCGGGCTCCCTGCCGGGTGTGTGTGGGGGGGGGGGTGTTGGTTGGAGGCGGGGCATGCCCGCTCCACCAATCACAGCTGGCAAGAGCAAAGCAGAGATGACTGATGAGCCGCCTGACCCATCACTGGATGGGAGGAGCGATCTCATGCAGCCAATCGGAGGAAACATCGCCTCAGGGAAGGGCGGGCCCCAAAGCAGGGCACAGTGGCAGCCGAGGGGAGCGATCCTCCGAGGCAGCACCGCCTGAAGGGAGGAGACTGGCAGCCCTCCCCAGCTGTGCTGACCCATGGGAGAAGAAGGTGGGGCCTTCTCCTGGGGCCAGGAGTTTCCTCTAGGCACCTGCAGTGCCGAGGGCTCCGGCAGTCCTGGGAGCTGAGTGTGCCAGGCGCAGGGCAAGCGGCTGAGCTGGGCGTTCTCCAGCGGCAGGCATTTGGACGAGGGGGGCTCGGCGGGAACCCGTCTTGCCCTCCCGCTTCTTCTTGTGCTTCTTGAAGTGGAAGCACTTGTGCAAGGCTCCAGGAGGAGTTCATTTGGTGCCCGCCCTTGCTAATTGCAGGTGGGTGGTCTGCAGCGGGCAGGGAATGGGACAGGACTGCTCGCAGGAATGCCGTGGGAGGGGAGGTCCGTCGCTCAGGGAGACAAGGATGAAGGGTGGGCATTGAGGGTTGTGGTGCTTCTCTTCCCAGGTCACCATTACGCGTGAGGAAGCTCTGCTTCCCTGGCAGTGGCCGAACATCTGCCTGCCCTCGGGAAGCCAAAGGCAGAAATCAAGCAAGCAGTCGGGATGGAGTTGCAGGAATAGTCGCCACCTGTCGACCCCAGCTGTCGCCCCAGTTCATTCTCTGTGTGGAGAGGCAGTTCAGGGTGCCAGGAAAAGGTAATTTAAGGGATCTCCACTGCTGACTCTCATGACTTTACTGGCATTGTGGCATTTGGTGCTAATGCCAAAGCTCTTGGGGAAATCTGTGTCAGGGTATTGGCATCTCTTAGGGTTGTGATCCTGTGGTAGGGGGGAAAGCTAAAAAAATGAGACACAACTGTAAGTAAAGAAGCAACATTGAGGGGGGGGAAAAATACATTTTCCCAAAACACTTTTGAGGTTTAGGGATTTGGTTTGAGAACTCTTGTTTTGGTGACACACTTGCTAATAAGTCCAAAAAGAGATTTATCTTTGCTTTCATTGAGATTTTGACTTGAGTGCAGTTAGTGATCTGCTGAAACCTTAAATCACTCCTGTCATCTGACCAATTCTCTGTTTTGTCTCTACTACTGAGCTGATTTTCTTTTCTCAAATGTGGCATAAAATTTGCATGTACTTCCTGGAAATTGAAAGATTTAACAGTGCTTTGTGGAGTGCTATTCAGTCGATGGGCGCATGGCACACAAGAATTTAGGGGTAAAAGTTCTTTTAGAGGTTCTGAGGGTTATGGTCCTGCTGAAAGATTAGTGAGAAATTCAGCTACACAGTTGTCAGGACTCATAAAACTTGCCAAGACTGCAAATATGTGATGTCTGGGCTTTGGTGTTGACTAAGCACAGTGCAAACACAGGTGGATACAAAAGCTGGAAATAAGAGCTTAGGCATAAAAGAACCAAACCAAACCAAAACCCAAGATGATGGAAGAGAGAAAAATGTCCTGCCAAAAATACTCCTTTAATTATTCACCGACAGAAAAGACAACTTCCAGAAGAGATTGTCTTCCTGGATGCAACTGTGAGAAGAAACCTAATTACTGAACCAAAATAGTACACATCTTGTAGGATGATAATAATGCATTAAGTATAAAATAAATAAAAAGGCAGAAGAAGCCATGCTGTATTTCCTTCAGATTGTGGATTGCCTCTCTTCCAAAGATACTAGATGTTTATCTGCCCAGTACTAACAGCACTTAAATATTATTTGCTGTTTGTAAATGAAGTATTTGAATTGGAAGTAAAGGCTTAAGATTATGAAGCTTTTCACTGCCAACAAAATGTCTAGGTGCTGAAGGAGCTGGCTGCTTGCTGGTCCCAGGGTGCAGGTAAAGCTACTTTCTGATTATCAGAGATGAATCAGAATCTCGGACATTGCCTGACTCTTCATCATCTCGGTATCGTGCTGAATATCAGTAGCAGGCAGGGAAGGGGGTTCTTGTGTCCCTGTCTGAGATGCCAAATTGTGATTTCTGCTCTCTGTCCCAGGTACGTGCCTGTGCAGGCAGCTAGATGGGAGCTTTCCCTCTGCAGAGCACGGCTCTCTGCGGTTTGCAGAGAATAATGTTTTCTACAGCCTTGTTTTCAGCTTTAGGCAGGTCTGGCTTCATTTTTCGGGGGAGGCAAGAAGGCTTGCCTTCTGGGAGTGTGTTTCACCACTGTCCCATTTTTGCTGAGGTCCATGAGTGTCCCTAGTTGTGAGTAAAGGAGCCCTGGTGGGACTGTGGGCTGGAGATGTGCTGCTTTTTGCCCCTTCTGCCCCTCCTCTGAAGATCTGATAGCAGAAGTGTCTTTGAGACAGGTTTTTTGACCTGCTTCAATGCAGTAATGGATTACTGAGAAGCAGCAGTACCAGGGAGTATGAATGCAATTTTCTCTTGCATGATTTGGCTGAAGATCAGAAATGTGCTTCACTGAATAGGAACATTGTTGATTAAAATGGCATGACTGTTGATGCCATATTACAGCGGTATCTTGCAGTGTTGGAAGCTCAAATCTATCTTTTCGTGTTAACTTAAAGCTTAAACTCTGAGAAGACTGTAGGAATTTAAAAATCACCCTCTGCAACCTATGCAGACCTTGAGGTATGAGCCAGACTGAGAGGAGTGAAGAAAATGTGTTCATGCTTTTTTATCCAGCTGAAAGAGCTCTGTATAGCTTTAAATGCTGTTGCATCTCATTTTTAGTTGAATATAAGCAGATGGTAATAGATTAGGTGTCAGATATCTTGTGAGGGCAACTACCTGGCAATGACATATTATTAACAGTAGTTTAAATGATTGCACTTGTTTCAGAACAAAGAGTGGAGTTCTGTCTATTTTTAATCTGAGTTTCTGAACTATCTGATTGGAACTTAGTACTGGGGAGGCCTTCAATACAATTTTTTTTTATGATGATCACTAGAGTGTGATGGTTGTCGGTTATTTTTAGGTGGTGTGGTCAAATCAGAGGTGTTGAAAGCTTACCCCTCATCTAATTGGGGTGGGTTTTGTTTGTTTTCGGTGCTTATTTCTTTTGGAAAAGCTGAAGATTAAAATCTCTCTGTATATACCCATGCACCCCTTCTCCATGGTGTTTACATAAATGTTTAGGCTGTTTTCCAGGCTGTTTCCTTCGTGCAAGACTGGTTGGAATCACCTTAAAACACCCTTTTACCCAGCACCTGCGAGGGAGGACCACAGTGTTTGGGGACCTCGGTGGTCCCAGTGCCTGAGGATGGTGTGTGCACACACACACACATTTATCTGGGGTGTTCCTGCAGCTCCCTGGGACTGGGCTGTAGCCAGGGCCAGGGTTTGTGAAACCCCTTGTCTGAAGATTTCTTGGGACCACAGCACCCACAAGGGCAGGAGCAGAGGGACAGGGAAGAGAAGCATTTTGCAATATTTAGCAGGGGCTCTCACCAAACCAGGCTGATCCACTCTCCAGCTTCTCCCTTAACTTGGGGGGAATCTGCTACCACAGATGTTTCTGGCGTTTGCCGCATCGGGAGGATTGTCAGTGGGCTGCACTGGGAGCAGGTTATGGGAAATAAGAGCCTGTAATGGTCAGACTACAATGCTGGGAGATTTTTACAGTAATGCCCGTGCTGCAAGAATCCAAAGGTCAGAGAGGAAAATTGCAATACCAACTTCAATTAGTGACTAAGAAAGGGAATGACTTTCATGATGTGTCAGACTGTGCCTCTAAGCCCTATGAGAAGCTGCCACCCTTCTCCGATGACAGGTAGCGTCGTGGCAGTGGCTACTGCTGGGCCAGGAGCAGCAGGCAGATGCTGCGCAATAAAATGAGAGCAGAGAGCAGGCAGGCTTGGTCTGTGAAGGATCTGCTATCCCATAATTCATTCCCTGCCCTTATTCACTGGAGGCTGAATGTGAGGATCTTTGTTCACTGGGGTTTTTTTGTTTTGGTTTTGTGGTTTGTGGTGGTTTTTTTTTTTCTCTTTCTTTTGGTTTGGTTTGTGGTTTGTGTTTTTTTTTTAGGGGAGTTTAGGAGAACTGACTATGGGCAGCAGAGAAGATCTGGTGATTCAAAGGATCTTTTTTCAGTTGTTCATGCTAGAAAGTTCTTGGGGTTTTTTGTTTTGTTTTTTTGTTTGCTTCTTCCTGCTGCCACTGAACACCTCTGGGATCCATTACATTTTACGGGGATTGTTGCTTTGGAAGATGGCAGGAGGTCCTGTGGGCCTTTCTGCCAGCCAGCCCTGCAGGAGCAGGGAAGCTCTGCTGGGAGGAGGCCAAGGAAGGGTGTCAACAGCTGCTGTAGAAATCCAGACGAGCAGTTCAGGTACATAGGAGGGATCAGGGGTACAGTCCAAAGGAGCCACGCAGGGATGTGCTTGAATGATGACTGTTCCCTCCCACCCCAGTGCTATGAAGGACATTTGTGCCCAGGTCTTGTACCAAGGGACTGTCATACCCTCGTGTACGGGGACCCCTCGTACACGCACCCTGGCACGATTAACTTTGCACAATCTTGGCCCCCTTCCCTGTCTTCAGGGGAACCCGAACTAGTAAAACGTTTTTGACTTGTTTTTCTTCCTTGCATGGTGAGGATGGACCATGGCAGCATGATGTCCTTACAGTGTCACTTGGTGGGGAGACTTGGACTTGTCCTCTACAGGCTGGACACTAACTGTCCAAATGACTTCCTAGAGCTGGCTGCAACAAAGAAATGCAGTGTCATGCTAAGGAGGAAATGACAGCTGGATAGCTCCCTCCCAGAAGCTATAGCAAAAGAAGAGAATGAGAAAAATGAGGGATAATTGTTCCTGACAATGGTGTCTTTTAAAATCAAAATAGAGATTTTTTTTTTCCTTCAAAATAGAGATTTTTTTTTTCCTTCAAAATAGAGATTTTTTTTTCCTTCAAAATAGAGATTTTTTTTTTCCTTCAAAATAGAGATTTTTTTTTTCCTTCAAAATAGAGATTTTTTTTTCCTTCAAAATAGAGATTTTTTTTTTTCCTTCAAAATAGAGATTTTTTTTTTTTTCCTTCAAAATAGAGATTTTTTTTTTTTTCCTTCAAAATAGAGATTTTTTTTTTTTCCTTCAAAATTTCTCAGGAAGTTTTTGGTGATGTTGGACTCTCCAGTGCAGAATGATCTGAACACCGCTGCAGTGTCCTGATGACAGGACTTTTCCAAGCACTCAGCTTTAGAAATAGTCTATGGAAAGATGTCCATGTCCTGGGCATGAGATTTAAAAAAAAAACAAAACAACCAACCAAATTAAGAAAATAAAATTTGAGCGGAAAGTCCTCCTTTCTCCCCAGTGCAATAATTCTTCATGGCACTTGGAATCATGCTCAAAAATGTTGAATCTCTTCCCCTTAAGTTTGAAAGATGGAAGAAAGATTTGAAAATAAACATGGAAGAACACCTGGTCTGCAGGAAAGTTTTTGTGGGGAAAAAAGTTATCAAAAGCAGCTTGGTGATGTGATTTTTATTTATTTATTTATTTATTTTCCTATTGCCATTTAGGTCAGAGGGACTAATTTGTATGATTTTCTTAAGGATGCTTTCATGTGTAAAATTTAGATCTCATAAATCAAGACTCAAACAGGACAATAGTAAGGATGGAAATGTTTTCTTTACTGGCATACTGGGGACAGACTTTATAGTAGAGAGTGTTGCAATAGGACAAGGGGTAATGGTTTTACACTAAAAAAGGGTAGATTCAGACTAGATATAAGGAAGAAATTTTTTACAGTGAGAGTAGTGAAACACTGGCACAGGTTGCCCAGAGAGGTGGTAGATGCCCCATCCCTGGAAACTTCAAGGTCAGGTTGGACAGGGCTCTGAGCAACCTGACCTAGTTGAAGATGCCTGTGCTCATTGCGGGGGGGGGCGGGTTGGACTAGATGACATTTGAAGGCCCCTTCTAAGCCAAACTGTTCTATGATTCTACGCTAACAAGTTTGGAACAATGTCATCCAGTTCTGGGCTCAGCAGAGAGGAGTGAAACATCACTGGAGTCAGGGTGCCACTTGTTTCTATTAAACATTTTGTTAGAATCTTTCTTTTCTTACTGTAGTTTTGTACAGGCATTCATCTGCCTTTTCCAGTGTTTAATATTCACATGCTGGAAGAGTAATTTAAATGGGTAATAGATACAGAGTGTAACCATTAAATCTAGTTCATAACAATGCAAACTATTGGATGGCAACAATTGCAAATATATGCCTGGCTTTGCAGGATGCCAACTCGTTGGCTTGGGACACAGAGCTCACCTTAAGTGACAATAAACATTTTATATTTAGATGTTCATTGCTGAGCCAGATGAACACAAAGAGCTGCAGCGTTTCATTTTTTTTTTTCTTTTTGTTTTATGTAGGGGCCTTATGCGGACTGACGGCAGTCCCGGAGAGAGATCCAGCCTCGCTCGAGTGGAGTACACCTGCAGCTTTTAATCAGAAACGACAGCTATAAAGCAGCACTATGTGCAATAC
Organism: Buteo buteo; assembly: GCF_964188355.1. Lineage (NCBI taxonomy): Eukaryota > Metazoa > Chordata > Aves > Accipitriformes > Accipitridae > Buteo > Buteo buteo. The sequence continues at coordinate 318,749 of NW_027439225.1, read as the reverse complement.
CTCTGAGACCTGTACCCTTGCTGGTGCTCACACTTGCATGGAGGAGGAGGTGAGCAGGATGCCTAGCAATAAGAGAAGGATAGCATTTGAAATTTCTGGAAGAAAAAGAGTTATTTCTGTCTGTTTTCTTCATTCCTGTCTTTTCTGCTCCTTCTGATAAGCAGTGTGGCTATGTTGTCGGAAGGATAAGCTGAGAAGTGGGTTAAATGAGAAGGTTTTCCTCTGAGGGGAAAAATCTGGAAGTGGCTTGGAGCCATATTTTGTAGCTAAATGGATTGTAGCTGTAAAAACGTGCCGTAGCTAGACGATGAGTAAGGCTGTGTCACAAACTGGAAAAGTTGTGGCTGACTGAGGAAATCTGGAGGGGTTTTTGTGCTTGTGGAGTGTCTGTTTTTTAAGAGCTTCTGGAGAGCTGGATAGCTTCAAGAGTAATGTCAAGTCGTTTTGGGGTCCAAAAAAATGCTGAATTGCTGCAGGAGGAGTGTATGGGGTTTGCTGAATCTGAAATAGCTTGTGAGCACCACTGGAGGCACAGTGTTGTGGGGACACCCCCAGAGGTGCAGTGCCCTGGGCAGTGGGGTAAGGGTGTACTTGTGTGGCTGTCACCTTAGCCTGTTTGTAATTCTGTGCTTGTGTGGGAGCTGCCTGTGTCTAGGTGAACAGTACCTCAGTCACACCTTCCTTCTCATACTGTTTTAATGCTACCGTATTTTAATTTGTCTCCCATTATTAATTAATGGATTGACTCCCCTTCAAAGCAGGTTACTGCTTTTTTCCAAGTGCTGAACTGAAAATGGTGACCAAGTCCTGCATACAATGATACTTTCTGCTAGAAAGTCATTGGAATGATTCTGGCACCCACTTTGGTGCTCATCCATTAGGGGAGGACTTCACGTGTGCTGTACTTTGGGAAATGAGTGTGCATTTATTTCTCCATTTAACTGGATTTTTGTGTGAGTGAGATTTGTTAATATTGTTGTATCACTGATTTTGCTGGCTTGCCGTGGAAATCTTCCCCAAAAGAGTTAACAGCTATTTCTAAACAAGATCCTCCAGACCAGATACATCCTGAACAGCTGAGTTGACCTGGGAAGTGGTTGTAGCCTCAGGTGGAGTTGCCATTACAATCACAATAACTGAGCTATCATATAATCAAATTCTCCAGCTCCCTGAATTGCTGATCTCACTTCTAAGCTTTCTGTAAGTGGAACTTCTGAGTCCTTGATGTAAGAAAAGCCTCGGCAGCTTTTAGTTATCTTTTTGGCATTTTCCATCAAAATTTCTGACTAAACTTCACAGCTTCCAGCTGCCTACTTGGCAGTAGGTTTAGGGAGCTGAGCCAGCACTAATGCCAACCCCATGGGGGTCTGCGCTTGCCCTCAGGCTGTGATGGCTGGTGTGATGCTGGTGGTGCATCTGGTGCAGAAAAGGAGCCTTCCCACAGACACAGGAATAAGGCACGAGTCAGCTGGCACGCTCAGCTCATGCTGCTGTAAATAAGCTGAAGTTTTTTGAAGGCTGGCCTCAAAGGTGACAGCCTTTCCATTGTCACAGGAACTTGAAAGTCAATAGTAAAGATTGTAAAGTAACAAAAGTCCATGATAAAGATTTCATCTTTGAAGACCGCAAACAGCAACCCGCGTGAGGAGTACCTGCTCTAGCCTGAAGTTATTGAAGAGAAAAGAGAAAATGTGTTAGTTAGCATTCAGAGGGTAACAATTTTCTGATTTATATTGATTGCATGAGCTAAAACCAAGAAGTACTGAATGCTTATCTGGGAAGTACAGCAGAAAATTGAACTTAAAGGGGATTTGGAGAATGTCTGTTGGAAGAAAAAAATTCTCTTTTATCTATGCAATTTCCTGAAAATAAAAGCACCCACACTCCATATTCCTTAATCTTTTATTCCTCTTTTCATTTCTACTAGTTGTGAAAACTAGAAGACAAACTAATTTGTTATCCTTGTTTAGCCAAAATGATTTCCTAGAGGAAAGAAATATTAAGAAATGTCTAATGTGCAAAACCAGCAGGATTTCTTGCAAACTAGGACAGGGTTTATCAGGCATAGCATACACATGGCCATTTCACCCTCCCAGGGTTTAACAGAGGGCTGAGATTTACCTGAACTCAAAGTTGAATCAGGAGAAATGGATTTGCCCCAAACCAGGAAACAAGGTTTGTAGTTGTCTCAATAGATACAGTGTGATATAGCCCAGGGGAGGTGGAAAACACTGCAATGGTTTCTGCTGATGTTATATGGAAGGAAAAAGAAAAGCAAGCTGAGAGAAAACCTATCAGATAAGGGAAATATCCAGTCATGATCCTACGGTTTGCAGTAGGGTAAACTGCAGCTACTCAGAACAAACATAAATGTCAGAAACCTATGGAAGAGATGAGATCATCCAAAGGTTAGGTACAAAACCAAAGCAGCTTCAGTGTATTGACATAAGCAGTCCTCATATTGAATGTTAAAACATTTCTCTTCTATCAGCTCAGTGCTAAACAGAAGCTGTAAAATGAAATGATAAAGTGAATCAGATAGAGCAATGTATGTTTGGCTGCTTATTGCTGACAACTGGCCCTGGCAAAAGCTGAAATGGTTTTGTGGGTATCAGCAGGCTGCTGCATTCCTACAGTATTTGCAGTTAATGAGATTATTGGGTTGTTGTGTGATGTATAAAAAAAGCTAATATTCTGTCTACAATGCCAAGATGTCTGGGCAAGTCAGAGACATGGAAAGATAAGAGTGAAGTTATGGGACTCATATATTGGGATGTATATTTCAGATATTTTATCCATTTTCTCTACTGCTTGCAGAGAATAGAGATGATTTATTATGAGGTCCAAAAATGCCATTAGTATGCTACATTTGAAATGCATGCCCTAATCTTATTTACCATTGTCCTGTGTGAGGAATTTTAATTATTCTCTAAGGTTTAAAGGAAAAATACCTCCTGGAAGAAAAAAGGAATAATGCTGCAGTAAACTGGCTTTCTCCAGTGTAAGCTTTCAGCCGTAACAGAAGAGAAAATGTGGAAGTGTGTTAGCAACATTCATTTTTCACTACATTACCTTGTGGAAGCAGTATACAAGAGCTATTAATATTTTATTACAGATATCTGTAACTGTGTTTGCAGTTGACTGATCTGACTGTATGATAAGAATTAAGTTGGCAAACAGGTATTTCTCAAGTACAGTCCTGTCTTTTTGTTTGTTTGTTTTCATGGCCAATTGTTAAGCTGTATCAACCAAGCCACTATGTTGTTATGCAGGGTTTTCCATTTCACACCACGCCTTTTCATGCACACGTTGCATGTGGTGAGGTGCTCAGAACAGAGAGAAACCTGCAGCCCAACACGGATGATGATCTCCTCTGCCTGCACTCCTCTCAGAAGCGATGGCATATAGATGTAGTACTCTTACTGAATACATAGTGGCTGGGTTGGTGTGGTGTTTGGGGTTTTTTTGTTGTTTTTTTTTTTTGTTGGGTTGTCATGTCCCCCCCCCCCCTGCCCCCCCCCCCCCTCCGGTTGCTTGGCTTTTTTGCAGTACTACGTTATAGGCCTGATCCAGCTGAAAATTCCCCCCAACAAAAAGTCTGCTTTTTGTCATCATTTTATAGATGAGCTGAAACCAAAAGATACTGAATACTCAGGTCCTGTTCAATACTTGCTCAAGGCTGGCATGCTGCCACAGAGCACAGCAGGGCTGGGAAGCGGAGCTGGCTCTGGGGCAGCCAGGGGGAGCATGGGGGCAGAGATGCTCTGTTGTGTGGGGCACCCTTTGGCTCTCTGATCTGACCTTGCAGATGGAGGGTGGGTTTCTGTGTGTGTGTGTGTTGGGTTCCCTTTTTTTTTTTCCAAAATTATACAAACTTAGGATAGATAACTAGATAAAATCATGTGTGTAGCTATGTTAGAGTCAGTGGGAGAAGGAAGAGCTCTTTTGTTGAGTCTAGAGCTGGTATTTGCTAAGAGTAACTATGGTGGTGCAATTATGAAATTTTATTGTTAACTGACTGTACCATATGCACGTTTTTGTTTTTATTATGCTAATAATTTTCACTGTTTTGAGCTATCTTCTACGCAATTTTCTGGTTCAAAAAATTTCCCCAAACAAGCATTTAATAATTTTTTTTCCACTACCTTCTTGAATCTCTATATAGGAAGAACCACGTAATTTTTTATTTTTTTTTTTTTTTTTAGCGTTCAATCTCAAGCCCCTGGGATACAGTTAATTTCTCTGGCTCTGTATCACTGCTTTTCCAAGGATGTGAGTACTAGATGGCTTGTTTGAAAAACAGCAGCTGACAACTGCACTTAGTTTCAGACAGCCTTAAACTTTTGTTCCTCATTTACTTGAGTCTGTCGAAGATGCATTTGATACGGAATACCTAATTCTGGTACAATCCTGTTCTTGTAAGGTTTAGAATGTACTGACACAGAGACTTTGTCACATACGTAATGAGTTATTCTGATAATAATAGAAGAAAATTACTTGGAAAGAAATGCCACATGTACGTGCTTAGAAATTCTTGTATTAAATTGAGTCCAATTTGTTATAAGTTTCAAATGTCAAAGAAAATAAAATCAGCAAAACCAGATATATGCGTATTTTCCACAGGGCTGAACAAAACCATCATAGAAACTTTGGAACAGAGTTTTGTGTTTGGACACCTTTCTATTGTACTGTCTCTTCTCTGTCAATGTTGGGCCATTCTTCTCTCATAGCTGAAGTTCACTGAGATGAGAAGGTTGAGAGCACTCTGCTCTTGTATAGCCACTTTTTTTTCTCAGTATGTGTAATGGTCCCCAGAATGAATCCTAATAGCGTGATAATCTTGCTCTGAGCTCAGAGGTGAATTTTGGTCTTAAGTCGGATTTACCTAGCTTTCTTTGAATACTCAGGATGTGGAGAAAAATGCTGTCCTGGTGTCAGCTGGGATAGAGTTAATTGTCTTCCTAGTAGCTGGTACAGTGCTATGTTTTGAGTTCAGTATGCAAAGAATGTTGATAACACACTGATGTTTTCAGTTGTTGCCAAGGAGTGTTTAGACTAAAGTCAAGGATTTTTCAGCTTCTCATGCCCAGCCAGCAAGAAAGCTGGAGGGACACAAGAAGTTGGGAGGGGACACAGGCAGGGCAGCTGACCCAAACTGGCCAAAGGAATATTCCATAGCATGGGACGTCACATCTAGTATAGGAACTGGGGGGAGTGGGGGTGGGGGGATCGCCGCTTGGGGACTAACTGGGCATCGGTCGGCAGGTGGTGAGCAATTGCACTGTGCATCATTTGTATATTCCAATCCTTTTACTACTGTTGTCATTTTATTAGTGTTATCATTATCATTATTAGTTTCTTCTTTTCTGTTCTATTAAACCGTTCTTATCTCAACCCATGAGTTTTACTTCTTTTCCCAATTTTCTCCCCCATCCCACTGGGTGGGGGGGGAGTGAGTGAGCAGCCACGTGGTGCATAGTTGCTGGCTAGGGTTAAACCATGACAAATGCCTATCACAAGGTAAGAAATAACATATTAAGGGACCTTGAACCTGCACTTAGTAGCCGGATAAATTCCTTCTAACTGGTCCAGCTGAGGGGAGAGGGGGTCCCTTGCATGAATGAGGGTGGCAGAAGGTCTCTGATTTGCCTTAAAACCTGCTTCCTTGCCTATAGGCTCACAGAGGAAAGAGGAGTTAAGTTCTGAGAAAAGACAGCAGCAACCCATCATGCCTGGTGGGACCTTGTAAAGCAATTTACAGCCTTTGGCTGTCCGCTTTTTCACCATTAGAGAAATGCTGTTTTCTTTTATTTCACCTTTACGTTTTGCAATGCGTGTTCCACTGTTCACTGCAGAAAATTATCAAACGTGTGTACAAGAGAGTCTGTATTAATACCTGGGCGGGAGATGGGGTTTTGTGGGCTTTTGGACCTCTCTAGGAGTAACTTGGAGCATCCAGGGCAGGCAGGGAGATGGGTTTATATTTTCAGTGAGTGCATCTGTTTGTGTAGGGAGCAAGTTCCCTGGGTGCAATTTTGGTGCTGGCTGTGGGAGCCAAGGGCCTGTCCTGGGAGCTGGACTTCTCCTAGGGCCAGCCCTGGGCCACTGCCAGCCGTGATTTGGGCATTGGAGAGATGCGGAGCAAGCACCTGAGCTAGGCTGTGGGTGTACAGAGCCTCAGCGGTGTCCCCCATGGTTTGGTGCTGGCGAGGAAGGGTGGCAACTCCCTGTGCTGCTACAATTGGGGTTGCATGTGGAGAAGCCTGGGGGTGTGCTGCCTGCCGTCCCATGGCGGGGGGGTCAGCCTGCTGCTGGCAGCAGGATGGGGCACCCCGGCTCACTTGTTGCATCTTCCATCCAGATGAACACCGTGTGGCCAAGGTGTGTGACTCGGTTTACAGGAGGTTAAAACTGTGGTGTGTGCAGCACGCTGGCATTGTTTCTTTTTTGCACATTGCAGCAGTATATTGTGCAAGTGAGTTACCAAAATATCCTGGAGCCCACCCACAACTTCAGCTGAGAATGGATTGTGTTCATCAGCTTTTTTTTTTTTTTTTTTTTTTTCTTTCTTCATTCCACTGAGTCTACTCCCCCACAATTTAGTGAAGCAGGGATGTGCCTTCCTCCCCTGGCATAATGCAGCATGGCTCAGGAATATAGAACCAATTTGTCTGCGTGACAATATGAAAACTCAATAGAATTACAAAAATAGAGTTGTTATTTTTTTAATCCCCCCACCCCCACCCTGCAACGCGAGTGTGTATTATACTTTTCTCCTCATCTGGTTAAATACGCACAACTCGCATAAATGACCCTCAACATGAAGTGAGAGTTGTTTCCTTTAGGCATGGAATTATTCATTTTTAACTTGATACTGGTGCATCAAATTGCATGCAATTTAAGGGTTGATAAGGTATTTATGTTTTTCCTTTAGACTGTAAATGAAACAGAGTTTTCAGACACATTAACTTCTTTAAAAAACAATTCTCTGTGAATTTTGCGTTTTTGAAGTATGCCAGAAAATTTCTTCTCAAAACAGACACTATGTAATACTTGCTTCTAGAAATCAAATTACATATTGGGAAGGTATAATAACAATTGCAACACACAAAGGCAGCACTTAATATTTTCCTAGTCTCACCTACCATTGATGATGACAACCTTTGTTTTTCCCCTTGGGAGTACAATTCATGGTGACCTTGTGACACCATTTTTTTTCTGGGCTGTCATAGAGGAAGAAATTGTGTCATCTGACGGAGGTGCTTCAGAACTTCTCCAAATCCAAATACTGTCCAGGCAAAGGTTTTGTTCTGTTATCTCCCTTTCTCCTCAGCCACCCTCAATCCATGTTGTACTTGTGCATGAATTATGTCCAGTTTGCAAAAATATTGACTGCTACAGAATAGCCCTAGTTAGTAAGCAGAACCACTAGGCCAGAGAGAACTGGGATTTTCCCCCCCCTTCTCCGTAGTGTTGATAAGTTATCAATTCCAATTCCAGCTGTATAAGGTGATTTTCTGCAGGTTTTTTTCATGCATCAGTCTGAGCTCAGGTCCCAAGGCCAATAATTTCCTGCTTTGCCATCTGTCAGTGTCAGTAGCCATAAAGATACAGTTTTTGGGGGTAGCTATTCACAGGGGCCATGGTGGCAGATGTGGAGGGCTGTGCTGCGTCCCCCAGGGTGGATCCTGCCCTCTGCTTGAACGGTTACAGCTGCAGAGGCTGTTCCTCCCTGCTGCCTTGCAAATGCCATCTGACCTTGCCTGCAGGATGTCTGCCAATAGTTTGGGTTTGAGTATTTTAAATGGTCCTCTGGTTTGCCCAGTATGTCATTTCCTTTATTGGCGGGCTGCCGCATTCCCCTGTACCGCTCCTAGTATGGTGACTTCTCAGGATTTGACCCAGAGCATGCGTATTTATTCTTCTGTCAGCACCTCCTGTTCGACTCTGTTCGAATTTGACGAAGCAGAGCTTGCTGCTCATTATCAGGACAGCAGAGGGAAAGACTTGCCACAGAAAGCCCTTGTGGTGCAAAGCTAGTGGAGTTGAGCATCCTCTCCTGCCTTCTCTCAGTTTGCCACTCCTTCTGGCATTGCAAAAGGGCAAATCCCCTTTGTGGTCCCACATGTATGTAAGACCTATGACCTGTGCCATAGAGAACCGCACAAAGAAATAACCTGGGTGCTAAGCTGCTTCCCAAGAGTCAGATCCTCTCCAGAGGGGTTTCCACAGCCTTCCACTTGCCTCACTGCTGCGAGCAGTACACTTGTTCCCAGGTAAAAACCCTTTTGCCATTTTGCATTTGTGGAGTCCACCAGATTCAGATTCAGGAGGACTCTACGCATGGCAGTATTGGCATGTGAAGGCAGGACAGACCTCCCTGTGGCCTCCTGAAGATGCAACAACAAAATATCCCAAGCAGCAGAGTTGCACTTTTGCATCACCTGTTGGGAAAGCTGTTACCTGTAAAGGTTGTAACTATAATGCACATTAGGGCTGTGAGTTTTTCTATGCTGTACAGATAACGTCTGGGAGCTATCACTGCAATGAATATGAAAGTGCAGCATAGTGCTTGGCCTCTCAGCTGAGCTGTTGAATTTGTAGTCCCACAGCAGGCAGCAACAGTAAAAATGGGGGGTTTGTGCCATTGACAGTGGCAGTGATTTCTCATCCCTTGGACTCAATAAAAACCTGACACTTCCTTCACTGACATAGTTAATATTTTCTCAATAGCATGTCAGCGTGCATGTGATCAGAATCTGGCTCCTCTGACTTAGAAACTGGACCGTTTCAGCAGCAAATTTTGCTAGGCAGCCATCCAGTTGACCTAAACCATTTTTAACATGGTAATTTAGAGGCAAAAGGCAGTTCTATATACTTTGCTACATCCTGAATCATCTGTGCTTGTTCTCCCTGTAGTTGCACTATGTCATTTTAGTAGACGTATTATAGCTGAAGCATTTACACTCAGCTCCAAAAGCTCTTTGAATATTCTTCTAAGAAAAGGCTGCTTTATAGGAAAATAGAGCACAAATTATTACCAGTCTGGAGCTGACATGGAGATTTGGCACTCCAGCTGGAGTGCTTTCTTTCAAGAGGTATTTCTATAAATTCTGCCCTGTTCCTGATGAACAGGCAGTCTCTGTTGTCAGTGTCAAACTGTACACTTGTCAGACGTGATAAAGACAAAGGAATATATACAGTGTGCGCTGGCTGATTGCACATTGTCTGGAGCTGTAGAATTTTCCTACACTGTTACTGCTTTCAGGTGATTTATTTGTGCAATTTCTTGGGGAAAGTCATCTGCAGGTTTCAAAATGCATAGTGTTATGATCTTAGGGATTTATTCTCACTGTGTAAATGGGGACTATCAGTGTCATCTGTGAAACTACACTAAGATAGTATGGAAAAATAATCAAGACCACTTTTAGAACAGGGACCTCAGCAGAATGACTGCAGGTTTATATTAACACGCCTGGCATATAATGATGTGACTGGAGAGCAGTTGATAGTCTATCTAAGAAGTAGTACTACTTTTGGATAAAAATTATTGAACATTAGGGGCAATGAACAGAAGGTTTTAGAGGTGTAGTGTGTAGAATTTCCCACATCTCTTGAAAATAAATGTCTTATTTTCATGCTAAGTACTGTCTTTTTCATCTTCTACAGGAAATACTTCAACTCTCATGGAAATAAGTAGGGAAGATAATTGTAGTTTCTTACTCATTTTTGCCCTCAGAAGAAGGAGACCAACTTTTCTTTTAAGACTCTTCTTACTGTAATTGAACCAGGGTAATTACTATGCAAACAATACCTACTTTTCTCATAGCTTCAGGAAATTTGTGATCTCATTATTTGTTTGCTTGTTTGTTTTCCACTGCCTGCAAATCACTACCTAGATAAAGTAAAGATTAGCCTGGTGAACCCTGCCATAGTTTGGACAATACGTTCCATCTGCAGAGTGGTGAGGTCTTGGCTGCAGGAAAGGCTGGGCAGTTTAAGATGCCAGCTTGTTGCTCTCTGATAATTTGTTAGTCCTTGGCTGTGAGGAATAAGCACCTTTCTGGCTGATGTGGTGGAACAGACCATGGCTCAAGCTCTCTTCTGTTGGCTGGAAGAAACCATAAGGTATTTGCTATATTAATGTGTTTTTTCTTTATGCTGAAATTGCGTGCACTGGTGTTGAAATTTTTCCTTAAACAAAACTGATAGTGACTTGTCCAGCTTTTGTATAATGGTGAAACTCTCCAAAATCAATAGACTTTTCTCTGGGCTGTGTGATGGAAAGCATTTCTAGACATAAAACAGCAGTGCTTAGTGTGGACAAAAAAATCCTTCCATTTGCAGGGCATGCGTAGAGGTAAAGACAGTGAAATAAATCACCAGTGTAACATGGACACATTGGAATAAGTTAATTCTTTTCTCTGTCAGTCTGTAGCCTAGAAATACGATGCCGTGATATGAGGAAGCAACTTCTTGTAGTTTTCCAAAACAGTGGTTTGAGTTTTGTGTTTCTCAGAAGTCCAGCTGCAAGCTCTGCCCTTGAGCTGCCAGCAAGGCTATTGTGGGGAGCAGCTCCTGTGGCTCGCTGGACCCTGGCTGTCTTGGTACCGGCTCCTTCAGAGGAACCAACTCCACATTAAACATGCTGCAGCTGTGGCAGATGACCTTCCCTTGCTGCTACCTTTCTTTCAAGGTGGACAGCATTGCTGGAGTGCTTTTTTTCCAGCTGACACAGCATGTTTTATTTACTGTAGGAAGCAGAAATATCTATGTCACTTTTGGTCTGACTACACATTCCCCCCCTCTTTTGTTTTATTGCCTTGTTGGTCATGGAAGTGCAACCTCCTATTGTTTTGTCTTTGTTGCTCTATAAATTACTGAATATTGCCATGTTTCATCAGTTCAGAGCCAGGCAGTTGTTGCGGTTGTAGCAAGCAGATGTTCTGCACTTTTATATCCTTTACTTTCAATGTACAGATCATATTTTCTGCTGATCATAAAAAAAAATGACAGGGGCACATGGGATTCTTTGGATGCTGAATATACATGACTGTTTTGATCCAGGTAGTGAATTCAAACAGAAATATTCTATTTATGAAGGAATCAACTGCTAAAGTACTAGCACTGGTGCCCAGTTTGGGGTCATGGTAAAACTGCAGAAGCAGAGCCCCCAGGAGAGCTCTGTCACTTACTGTCAAGTTCCTGAAACTAAATGAAGTCCAAATAACTAGCATTTAGTATTACTTAATATTTCTTTTCATCAGATCTGGCAGTATCTCTTCCAGTCCTACAGGTTTCTGAAATGCTGTAAAGAAATTAACTGAGCCGAAGAAATAGCTTTACTTTATAAAAACTGAAGGTGTGAATATCCTTTAGTTTTGCACTACTATATGCACAAGATCTTTCTGCTCCTTAGTGCCTCCACAGATAATTTCTCAGCTGAGGCCCTCTCATTAACCCCCTAGGAAAGGATGAGGCCTTGAACTCCTACTTGCTGACCAGAGCAACCAGAAGTCTTACAAATAATGGGCAAAATGCGTTGTGTCCTTCGTAAGTACCTGCTAGTGTTGAGCATATGCTGGTGAGTTCAGCTTGGATAGGAGATATCCTTTAGCTATATACCGCTGTGTCTTCTCTGTCACTCTATGTTTTCTGCACCTAACATCCCCCTCTGTTTCCCCAAGGTGAGAAATTATTTTTCTTTACACATTCCCAAGTGTGCTGATCCCCAGCTCAGCTTGTCTGTAGTGAATCGATATTTGTGAGAGACAAAGCAAATGCCATCTTATATTACATGTGTACTAAAGAGAGAGAGAACAAGAAAGAAGCAGTATCTCCATATCTGTATTACTCTCACTCAAACCACAGACTTCTCGACCAGTTCAAGTCCCATCTCAAATGAGGAATGGACAGCTTATAAACTGTCTGCATCAAACTTATTTGCTGTGACTTGGTCCTTCCACAGGGAGCTAGTTTGGTCCTTCCTAACAACAGACAGAGTTGCAGAGAACTCGGCGTTTTCCTTGACTGAGTTGCTAAGTTTCAGTCTACCTGTATCATCAGAAATGTCCATCCTCTTTACTTTAGCAACTCTAAGCTTACTTTTTGAGTGACTAAAAAGCCCACTTTAGCACATTTTATATGCTCTCCAGTCCCTCAGGCTTCTCAGTTAGCAATTCCTTCCATACCCTTTTTCTTAACCAGTATAATTTTGCAGACTCCTCCACAGAAAATATGATCTCACTGTAATCTCCTATACCTTAAAATAAACCATAACCCTTCAGTCCATTTCCCTCTCTCCATCCTCTCTTCTTTTGCCCTAAAGCTTAATGAACTGCTTTCTGGTGTCTTATTATAGATACTTCCCAGTTTATCCTTATTTCTGCACTGAAATGCCTTCAGTAGTGACAGACCTTTGCTGGAGGTCTAACGGCATTTTCTTTTTTTCTGGTGATGTGCTATCTCTGGAAATCTCATATATGGACTCAGATTCAGGGATCTGTGCGCACTCAGCAAATGCAAGCTAAGCTTGTAGCATTTTGGACAACTCTTTGGAAATTCAGTTAACAAAATTCAGTCTCTTGCCCTTTCCTTGCTAAAGGTCACTTTCTCTCTTTTTTTTTTTTTTTTTCTTCTCCAGGCACTGAAGACAAGACCACCCAGTGTCTTTGTCACGGCTCAGCCTGCAATGTGAGTGTTGTTTCAGTGTGTCGTCCTCACACCCTACTTCCAGGGCATCTGTGTTTTGCTGTTCTGTTCTGTGCAGCAGCATCTCTGTGTCCGCACAACTAAAATTCTGACTCAGGTTTCATCACCTCATGTTTGGAGTTACTTAGAACACTCACACTACATTTATATTTGTTTAAAATGCTGCACCTGAGATTCACTTCTTGCCTTTGTTAATTTAAGTACTTCATCACTCTTCTTGCCTCTCTCCACTGGCTTGCTTTCCTCCCCGTATACACTGTAGTTCTTCATTTTTTAAGACCCTTCCAGGCCTGCCCCATGAGGCTATGAAGCTGTTAACTCTTGTTTCTGCCCAGAAGATGATGCCAGTCTTTTTCACCCTCCTGCTTCACCTTTCCTTATGTTTCTTGCCAGGAGTGGGCAAAGTTCCTTGTAACCCCAGGAGGACAACTCGGTTGGGTGCCTCCTAGGCTAGCCTTGAAATTCCCTTTAGCAGTGATGCCTGTGTGACAGCAGACGCCCCAGTGCGCTGCCTTGTTCTGGCTTGTGTTTGTGCCCCGGTGCTGCTGTCTTCTAGGAAGTGGTATTTGAGGGGACAGAGCCCGCCTTGCTTTTGTCACCCAAAAAGGAAGCCTTGGTAGCAGTGCACTGCTATAATATGAACAATGCAGCTTACTCGTTATGAAGAGTCTGGGTTATCTATATGCATAAGCTTCTCCTAAACAAATTGTTTAGACTGAAAGTATCTACATTTTAGAAATGTAATTCTATAAATCAAATTGTTTTCACCGATCACACTTCCCTTTTATTGCTGTTTGTTATTTGAGGGCATATGATAGCTTTCTGTAAAATGTCGCCTTAATTGCCTTCTGGATATACCCTATAAATCCTGACAAATACTTTTAAAAGCGAAAACAAAGGCATATTTTTCTTCTATCAGAGCTTGCTCAACAAACCGCCTGTACCTTTTCCATGGGGCCTTGCAAAATGGTGTTATGTCAAGAAGAATAATGCTATTTAATTTATGAACCATTAATATTTATTGCACATGCAATCACTGGCATTTTGTGTGTGAGAGCTGGGCAGCAGCTAATAAAATTGGGAAGAGGCTATATATTTACCAGGACTACCCAGATAATTCATATAGGATAATTTTTGATTAATTTATTTCTTTGTGTTGACCAATTTCCTGGTAGCGGCCAACGAGTTGTTTGGGGTTTTTTTGTTTTTTTTTTTAAACTTATTTGCTAGCTCATAATGAATTGCTCAATAATTACTACAAATAATTCAAGTCCTTTGTTATTAGGGATTTGTAAGTGTGTTGAGGAAACTTGCTTATACCACTATACAATTAACAATCGGATCTCAGTCTTATTTCTGAGCGGAGATCTGCTTATTTCTCACAAAGATCAGGACTGGGGACTCCTTATACTGTATTTTGTATCAGTGCATCTGGAGACCCTGCTGTGTAATGGTGCTGCCCCAAACCACACATCCGATTGCCCCGTGCGAGGAATTGGTTTTGCAAAACCTTGTACCGGTGCTTAGCTTTACAATGAGTCCCCCTGCAAACTGTGTGTGGAATACTGGCCCAAAAGAGGGCTCTGGTGCCACAGTATCATCTTTTGAAAACAGTAGCATTAGTTTGGGGGAAGAAATTAGATACATCTGCAAGTCTTTGTAGAACAGGTTGCCTGAAAATAACTGGTAACAAGGTTTTAAAATTCAGGTTGTGTTGGTTGCTGCTGATAGGTGTCTGCTCTTTTCAGTTCCTGATGGGGAATAATATTATGTTCTTGAATCACGTTCTGGTTGCAATGTAAGTTTTATTTCCCTAAGTAGTATATGTGGCTTACTTTAGAATTAGCTGCTTCTAAGACGGTTCTAGCCAATAGATTACTCTGGGAGGTGCTCACAGAAACATGTGAGTATGGGTGAGAGCCATCCACATAGAACAGGTGGGAATTCTGACCCGTTTTGATTAATGTTTGGGGTGGGGTTTTTTTTGGTGTTATTGTTTTCTAAATATTGTGATACTTGCATCTGTAACAAAGTGGAGTCTGTGACTATCACTGAAGAGATTGGTGGAGGAATATTATGCCTAATGCGCCGATACAAATACAAATTTGACTCCCATGCAGATTGGAAACCTGGAAAGCAGCAATATTGCAGCCAATTAAGAGTCACAGTTAGCAGCGTGCTAGTCAGAACTGAAGTGCTGCACCAATACAGTTCTGGCTGATACTGATGTAAGAACACAGAGATAATGGAAGCTTTTGCTACGTGCCTGTGTTATACAAAGGGATTAATTGTGATTGGATCTAGGGTGTTATTTAGATGAATTATTCCCAGTAAGATATTCACAGAACAAGAGGGACTTCAAGGTTGGTGAAGCACACCAATCCTATTAGCTGTTTTGAGAAGATCTGATTTAACTTTGTCTTCTAAATTCAGTCCTTGGAGTCTAGGAGGGGGGAAATGGCTGCTCAGGCCGTGGCCCAGACGACAAGGTAGCAAGCAGTCCTGTTAGGAAGAGGGTAGGCTGCGCAGAGGAGTGCTCCCATACAGTCCTCTGGTGTCTCATTAAACTAAGTTCTTGCACATTGGCAACCAGGTGCAAATGTCTCAATATGTGTGTGGGAAACTAGTAAGTACAAGCAAGGGAGCAGATTTTAACTACTTTTTGGATTCCAAATATGTGGTCTTGCAGAAAACTCTTCTTAAATGCATTTTGAATGTTGCCTGAATAAGGGCAGCCAGAAAGAAACTCTCGAAGTCTTTGGGGTTTTTTTTTCAGCACACTGGGGCTGGAAAAGATTCAGGGAAAACCTGGCATCACTAGCAATAGTAAGCTTCCAGCACCTGTGGCAGACCAGGGTCCCTCACTTGCATTTTGAAGTTGCACTGAAATGACAGTAGTTAAAAACTCTTGCATAGTGTCCCTGTCTGTGACAGAAGTCAGAGCTTTTAGATAGAAAACGAAGAGAAATTAGAAATATGTCATCTTTTAACTCCTGGAAGACACATCAGTTCTTTTGTGGAGCTGGTAGAGATTTGTTAGTTGAGTTTGAATAGGGAAAGCAATGCAGTGTAGTTACTGGCAACTTCCACACTAACATTTTAATGAGCTGATTTTTCTGATGTGGACAAGCAGAAGCAGCAGCAGCATTTTATTTGTTTCCATAGGGTGCATCAGAAGCACAAAGCTGTGCTTTTGAGTTATGAGGAAAGATGAACATTAATAAACAGGCAGGTCAAGAAACCCCACAATACAAAGGATTTTGTTCTTCCTTCAACATTTGTCACCAGATGCTAGCCGTCCAATAAATCTTGCTTTGAGCAATAGTTTTTAAGTCTTGCTTAGATCTGACAGCAGTAAAAGTCCCTTGTGAACTTTGAAAAGGCAATCTCAATCCAGCTGCTGGTGTTTAGGGCTACACAAGATGAAAAGTGCTGTAAATGACAGAATCTATCTTCTAATAGATTTGACAAATGTGGGGGCTGAACCTGTGCACGATGGGAGCTTTTTTATTGACTTGCCAAAAGCAACAGCTCTTGTAACTTGCACGACTGAAATAAACAGTAAAAACATGCAGTGATGCAAGTTGCTGAGTAATCATGTATCCTTCCAGTGAGCAGTAAATACCTTTTTGCTAACTAAATGCTATGTTCAAGAAGAACAAAATATAAAGAAGATGCAATAAACTTCAGAGTAAATCTGCCTCTTGGGTATCCAGTACCAGGCTGCAGTTACTGTGTGACTTTGGGTAGACTGCCTAGCTCAGGCTCCTCAGTTTCTTCATCTGAACCAGGTGGTTTGTAAGATCCTTCAGATCAATGGATGAGGGATTATTACTCATGTTGGGGTATTTTTAGGGACTTGCTAATTATTGCAGTCTTGGTAGGTTGATCTCTCCACTTGCTCACTAAAAAAGTTTGTTGCTTTTTCCACAAAGCCTAAGTAGAAGACAGGTGCTCTTCATCCGGCACTAGTAGTTTTGCTCTAGTGTGTGTGTATTTTTTTACTTTCCCAAAAAGTTAAAACAGTCCTCTTAAATAGTGTTTTAAGAACAGTGCTATCCAGGTAATATAATGTACGCTATAGTCACCAGCAGGTCAGCTTCTTGGAGAAACAGTGCTCACTGGGTTTATCAGCGTGACATCTGTTGAAAACAGGGAAATTCTACCACCAGCTGAATTTTCATCAGGGACACTTGATACCAGAGAGGAATATTGCAGGGCTGTAGCACACACTGTGGCTCCCAGACAGGTTGCATTGCTCCGCAGTGGCTGGGTGAGCATGACCTCAATGGAGACTGGGATCCTGTGCAACTGCTGGGAGTGTGGGGGCACCGGCGGTACTACATGCCACGTACCGCAAGCCCTCAAGCTGACCGTGGGGAGTGAACTTCGGAAGCAGTGGTGTGACAGCAAAGCCTCCAGCTGAGGAACGTAGAAATTCCTCAGGCAAACATTAATCTTTCAAGGGCACATGCTCTACTGGTAGCCAAGCAGAGAACTCCCCCTTTCTCTAGCAAAAGAAATCCACTTCGAATAACTAAAATCTGCGCTTAAACCTTAATAACACAATCCATGATATTTTTTGAAAAATCCAGTTGTTCCCACGCATGCCTTTCTAGCTAGGATTGGGGCACTGAAAAGATTAAATCTCATCATTCTGCAAATCTCTGTATTAACTGACTGCAAAGGCAACAAACACAAACTGCAAAAGTGTCTCTTTTCAGCAGATACCCATGGCTGCTTCTTGGACAAAATTATCTGAATCACTGATGGGCACGTTTAACTCCAGTCGAAGCCCAAGCTGCCTATCGCATTCGTCCCCAGCGAAGGTCCCAGCAATATACAATCTTAGTAATTAGTCTTTGCCCTTGTCTCAGTGCAATTTTTTTCCCCCCCCTGCTAAAAGCTTGGGTGTAAAATGCTAGCTATACAAGTTTAACTGATGTTCATTTCCCCCACACTTTTCCTCTTAATTCTCCCTGTCTTTTTAAGAATTCCCCTTTATTCTTTCTCCCTGCTGGTTTAGGATTTTGCAGCAGCAGAGAAAATATTTTGTTGTAGTGATTGTGAAGAGTATTTTCCATACAGGTATCACTGAACTTTAATGGCACTATACAAGTGGCACTTAATTTTTTATATGACCTAGATGTTTTCTGGTCTTTCCACTCAATATTTGATTTGGGAATCTGCAGCAGTGAGCTGGAGGAAATGAACGGTATGGTAAATTCAGCAGAGGAGGAAACTTTGGAGTAAAATACTGTAGCTTGCTCTGCTCTGGGGAGATAAGTCATTGCTCAGTTGCAGTAGGGCACATAGGGATGGTGTAACGATCCCTCAGGCAGAAGCAGGAACCCTTCAGTACACAGACATCCCCACATGTTCAGCTGTGGCAGTGAATTTTGGTCCCAGGACCACTTCTGTTTGACTGGCAGGGCTGTCCCAGCTGGTTGTGAGTTCCTGGTGCCACGCTGAGCCTTGGAACTGGGGCTGAAAGTGGTACGCAAACAGCACACACTGGCTTGGGCTGCAGTCTGTCATGTATGTCTTGTATGTCATGTCTCCTACTCCCAAGAGAGAAGGAAAGAATTGCTGCTGCTGAGCATGGCAAGAGGAGTGTGGGGAGCATGTGCAGATAAGCGTCTGGATTTTGGTCCCACCCGCAGAGGCCATGCCACTCTGTAGCAGTCTTTCGCTGTCTTCTCTTTCTCTGGTTGCAACTCACGTAGCCTGGGGTGTACACATGCAAAGACAATGGTGAGAGAGAGACGGCACGGGATCTGTGGTGTTCTTCCCATTGTTCTTATAAGGCACTAAGTAAAAAAGTGAAAAGCATGATTATTTATTAATTCTGCTGTGTAACAGGCATATGTGACCACAGACTTGCAAAAGACATTAAATTTGCAAAGTCAAGCCCTCAGAATACTTGTGCAACCTTGATGCAGCCCTCTGTGTGCGTACAGTTAGGAAATGGCCTTTAACTACAGAACTGCAAACTGGAGGGAAGCATCAGAGTGGGAAGGATGAATAATGGACGTGAG